>NC_136266.1:146603704-146898806 GCF_964187855.1 Myxine glutinosa
TATATATATATATATATATATATATATATATCATATATATATATATATATATATATATATATATATATATATATATATATATATATATATATATATATATATATATATATATATATATATATATATATATATATATATATATATAGCATATATATATATATATATATATATATATATATGTATATATATATAGCATATATATATATAGCATATATATATATATATATATATATATATATATATATATATATATATATATATATATATATATATATATATAGCATATATATATATATATACATAGCATAGCATAATATATAATTATATATATATATATTTATATATATATATATATATTGTTACCGACCGCGGATAAGGTGTTGATTTGCTGAGCAGATGGCGGCCGCGGCCTGAACTATTAACAACTAGCCGAAACCCGTGGAACATCCACGGAAGGGAGGATGTGGTGTATGGATAGAGTGTACCATTATGGATGGCATCGGGGATTTCCTTGTCCGAGTAAGAGTTAGGAAGAAAGATCAATTTTCACTTGTGCAAAAATGCTACTCACAATTACATCGCCTGTGCGTCGGCCTGTGATTGAGCCAGAGAGTTGGCCTGTGAGTCAACTTCCTTTCCAATGTCTGCAAGAATTAAAATACTGATTGTGAATGTGTAAAATTATATGAAAGAAGAACATGCATATCAATAGACGAAGCCATCGAAAAGGAGAGCAGCTGTCAATAGAAAAGGATGTCTGACTTATCAATTTGACATTATTGCACAGGAAATGACAAACAAAGAAACCGTTTATTTCCATCGGGTAATATTACTATGAGAGATCAGCCGATACCTTTATTATGTCCATCAGCATCCATGGCACTTAGAAAAAAAAACCGTGGCATCAGCCAGCCACAGCCAACTATCACGTACCGTCTCGAAGTCAATGCCATCCTTTTATCTCTTCGTATACAACTCACTGATCGCAACGTCACTCCATTTAACTTTATTAAAATGACGATAAAGACGTGAAACCCGTGGAACATCCATGGAAGGGATATCGTTCGTCTGTTTTCAGCTCGTTATCTTTAAGCTTCCTTACATCTCGCCACCTGCTACACCTCTCTGAGTTACGAGGATTTATGCAACGCACCCCGAGTATCGCAACGTCACTCCATTTCACTTTATTAAAATGACAATAAAGACGTTTCCTTATAAATCCTAATTTCAAATGTTCAAGGGAATAAAAAAGCTTCCTTACGTCTCGCCACCTGCTACACCTCTCTGAGTTACGAGGATTTATGCAACGCACCCCGAGTATCGCAACGCCACTCCATTTAACTCACAACGTCACTCCATTTAACTTTATTAAAATGACGATAAAGACGTTTGCTTATATATCCTAATTTAAAATGTTCAAGGGAATAAAAAGACCATTTGGTTCACACCACCCATGCTCACACCACTCGACTGTCCAATCAGCGGAAGGCTCGCATCGCCTTCGCTCAGCAGACGCCAATACGATGGCGTCGTAATATGGCGTCGTATCAGCCGTTAATCGGATGCTTTTGGGTCCCAAAGTCGGCGAATTCAGATTTTTCGAGTATGTCTGTAGCTACGTGATAAACAAACAGTGCGGTTCGTAGATGGTAAATCCATTATTGCCGTGGGCATCGGGTCACTGGGTGCGGCGTAAAAGGGATAACAAAGTCGAGTCCTTACGGTATTAATATATAGATTACTAAGACCCGATTCCTTAAACGTGGGCCAAATCGTGCCACAGGTTTTCAATGGGGAAAAGACAAAGGCGACACGGATGTGAAGAAGAGGAAGACAGAAGTAGGAAATACGAATATAATTTATTACTATTTATAACCAAAAGAAACCAAGGAGAAGGAAGGATAATAAAATAATTTACAGAAGAAGAAGAAGAAGCAGCAGACAGTGAAAATTCTAACTTACCTATGCAGTCTTACTTAGAAACCCAAGGACAAGACAAACAAAAGACGGACTCACACGAATGGGGAATTTGCAGGCAGGGATGATTGGAAGGAGGAATAGCTTGGCGGGAGAGGAAGGTTCAGCGGGGATCGGTCAGGCTGGAAGCGGACAGCCGCCGTCAATACTCGAGCTGGGATCGCCAAACCGCCGCGGTTCCAAACTGCACGGTGAAGCTCCCCCGGTGCACCGTGCGCTCTCCAAAGCTGCTCCTTAGAACTCTTTCTTGGCACCTCTGTGCAACTCTCTCTTGGCGCTTCTCACTTGGCACTTCGCACTTCGCACTTGGCACTTGGCACTTGTTCTACTTGGCACTTCGAACTTGGCACTTCGCACTTCTGCCGTATCTCTGACTCCACTCTCAAAGGCTTCCGCGCGCGCTTTTTATAACGCCGCGGGCGATCAAGCCGCCGGCCTCTAGAACACGCCCATCGGTGAGCTCGCCTCGGCCCTGATTGGTCGGCACGGGCTCTCTGGCTCTGCCCTTGATGACGAGGGGCGGCCAACGCCCTGGATTTGGCGGCTCCTCCCCCTTCTTCTCCAAGCCCACCTCGTGGCTAATGGAGTCGCGGTGAAAACCGCCCAATAGCTGCGGCGAATGCAGTTGGCAATCGAGGCTTTGTTATTGACAATGAAAGGGGATCTATCTATTTGAATTCGGTGCAATGGAGGGTCAATTAATGGAAGACACAGCCTTAACCTACATAGAATAAGGAAATAAACTACCAACAAGGAGGAAATCTAAGATTGGCTAACGTGATTGTTTATGACCTAATTACGGGATGCACTTTGACCTTTATACACAACTGGAGGAAGGAGGGCGATATTTTTACAACAATTTACACAACAATAAAAAATACACAATTCTCATATCCACAACAATATATAGCATATATATATATATATATATATATATATATATATATATATATATATATATATATATATAGCATATATATATCCGATGACGTCATTTCGTATAACTATGCTGAATAAGGAGAGTAGTTCCGCATTGAATAAAGGTAACAGGGATGGTGTGCTATATCTGCACTGAGATCGAACATTGTGCACCAATGTCATTATTGAAAAACATGACAGACATGTTGATGTGACATTGTGCAAGCGTAATGAAATGAGCTGCCAGGAAGACGCAAGCCAGTGGGAAGCAGGAGAGAGCGGCCGATGTGGGTGGCTCCGTTCTCCATTCCGCAGCTTTCCAGCAGACAGCCAAGGTGGCGCAACAAACCGACAAAGCTACATTTTATTGCTTTTGAACTATTAATTGTTTTTTAAAATCAAACATTTAGAGATAAATCAATAAAAAAGGACCGTATATTTTCAAAACATTCTCTGAGAATGGAATGAGGTTTGAAAAAATGAAATGAACTATTGTTTTTCAATTGCTTCCTTTTTTAAGTAGTGTTACATATTTATGTGAATGTATGTGAATTACCATTCAGGTCTTTGCTTATCCATGTGTAATAGATTAAGGGTTGTTGTGGTTGGAGGGTCAGGAGCCCTTCTGAAGAAGTGTCCGGAAACGGAAGTGACCGGAAACGGAAGAGGAAAAGACACGAGGAAGAAAAAGGACGAGTATTCTTCTTCCTCGCCCCGCTCCGACGAAAGGTGGGATTGATTGAGCCGTGTGGAAAAGCGGCGTTCCCGAGCCCGTCTGGCGAGAGGAGTTACCGGGACGGATACCTGCCCGGTGGACGTCAAACTGTCGTGTGGCCGTGCACCGACCCAGCGTTTGGCACCGTTCGCGACACCGTCTAAAAAGACGTGTACGGGTCGCCCGTTGGGGCCTAACACGCCTTGCAAGCGGCGTGGGGCTTTTGGCTTGCTTTCCCGTACCCGCTTCGCGTGGCCACGAGGGGCTGCAGCCGGGGTGCCGGGTACGATACCTGCCCGGTGGAAACACGTCCACCCGGGGTTCGTTCAACCGCCCGAGTGCGGCGACGCCGACCATCATCTTGGTCAGGAGGGGCCCAGAGACATTGTGCGGGACCGAGACCAAAAGGGGGTCGTGAGTACTCATGGGGACACACACATATAAGATGGCCATCTTAATCATAGGGAATTGATTGTGGATTGGGAATTGTTGATGGTTGTTTATTGTTGATTGCTCGGGGAAAATCTCCGTGGTTGTATCATTGAAATTGTATGGTATCATTACCATTGAAATATATCCTTGAACATCAGTTGTCTCTTGGGTGGAATTCATATGGATTGCGTGGCGAAAGCGCATATATAATATAACTTTCTGGCGAAGTTCCTCTCACGGTCCGGGGGTCACTGAGACCAGGTATTCACCGAGGGGACCACGTAACAGAATTGGGGGCTCGTCCAAATTACGATTCGCAATTGGGTCTACGTCCGGGATCTAAAAGTGTATTTGTATAAAATAATAAAATAATATTTTTATTAATTAAAATTTATTAATTAAGTATTAATTGTAAATTTTTGGGGAAATTGGGGTAAAGTCTTGGGTGAAGGTTAACAGGTGTTAACGATAGTCACCATGGCGTTTGTGGCACAGAACTTTGCGGTAACACCGAGTGAGGCACAGTTCCGAGCGTTACTAAAGTCGGACCTCTTGAAATTGGCCAAACATTTTAACGTGGAGGTCCGAACTAATTTGAGGAAGGCAGAGTTGCAGGCCACGGTGATACAATCTATGGTGGGATTAGGAACATGGGACGAGTTAGCCTGGGAGTGGCTACCCGAAGAACCAGAAGACGTTGAGCTCCGGAAACTGGAGTTGCAATTACGGAGCCAGGAACGGATCAAAGAAGAAGAAAGGAAAGCAGAAGAGAGGAGAGAAGAGAAACAAGCAGAGGAAAGGAGAGTGGAACGAGAACTCCAGGAAAGGTTAAAAGAAGAAGAAAGGAAAGCAGAAGAGAGGAGAGAAGAGAAACAAGCAGAGGAAAGGAGAGTGGAACGAGAACTCCAGGAAAGGTTAGCAGAAGAAGAAAGGAAAGCAGAAAAGGAAAGATCAGAAGAAGAAAGGAAAGCAGAAGCGAGGAGAGAAGAGAAGCAAGCAGAGGAAAGGAGAGTGGAACGAGAACTCCAGGAAAGGTTAGAAGGGAGAAAAGCAGAGGAGAGGAGAGCTGCAAGGGACCTCGAAGCAGAGGAGAGAAAAGCGGAAAGGGAATTAAAGGAACGTGACATGGAGCTTCAGCAAGAAATCAAATTCAAGGAGCTGGAGTTAATGAGAGAACGGGGAGAGGCACCACCCTTGCTGACGGGGTCGACACCTAACCAGAAAACCTGGGATGTGGGCAGACATGTGAGGCTGGTTCCACCGTTCAGTGAAAAGGAAGTCGCGAAATTTTTTCCACACTTTGAGAAAGTGGCTCGACAATTAAACTGGCCGGAGGAGGCCTGGACCATACTCGTGCAAAGTGTGCTGGTGGGGAAAGCTCAGGAAATTTATTCGGCGCTACCAATGGACCAATGTGCAGATTATGAGGTACTGAAGAAGCACATCCTCAAAGCCTATGAGTTGGTTCCGGAAGCTTACAGGCAAAAATTCAGGAATGCCAGGAAGAGGGAGAGTGAGACCCATGTGGAGTTTGCCAGAGTGAAAGAAAACATGTTTGATCGGTGGTGTGAGTCAAAAGGAGTCGGGAAAGACTTCGAAACATTGCGGGACTTGATCCTGGTGGAGGAATTCCAGCAGTGTGTCCACGAGGACATCAAAGTGTACCTGCAGGAAAAGAAAGTACCAAAGTTGTGGGACGCAGCCACCATGGCAGATGATTATGCCTCAACCCACCGAATAGGGGTCCACAAACATAACTCCTCGCCTAGACTTCAGCAGGGGAGTTATGGAACACCCGGTGCGGAGAATGACCTTACATCGCGGCGGCCTCGAGATGATTATGGGGACAACTATGATACCCCAACTGTTAGAAATCAGAGGGATGCGGGCCCAAGACAAACTTATAGTTCGGGGGGCCCGAGGCAGACCACGAGTTTTTCCTCCGGGCCTACTTGCGCTTTTTGCAAGAAACCTGGACACTTGATGTCCAGTTGTTACCGCATGAAAAGGGAAGACCCAGAGCGGAGTCCGACTATTACGACTCCCAATGCAATGGCCATTGTGAGAAATCGCCATCAAAAGGGTTACCAACCATTTATTTCAGAGGGGTTTGTGTCACGGGATGGAGCCTCGACTAACCGGAAACCGGTTAGGATATTGAGGGACACAGGGGCACATCAATCTTTAATGCTTGAAGGCATTTTGCCATGGTCCGAGGAGACGGCAACGGGGGATAGTGTTCGTTTACAGGGGATCGGGGGCGGTGTTAGTGCTCCACTTCATGTCATCCATTTGGAGTCCGATTTGGTGTCAGGACCGGTCACCGTCGGTTTACAAGCCACGCTTCCTGTAGAGGGTGTATCTGTGGTTATCGGGAATGATTTGGCCGGGGGTCAAGTTTATGGTAACCTGAGGGTTGGTAAAGAGCCCAGCAGGGAAAATAACACCACACCAGCTCGGGATGGCGACAAAAGTGCCAAGTTATTTGTAGGGGGACTGAACTTCAAAACAGAGGAAGAAGTTCTGACCTCTGTCTTCAACAGATATGGGCCGCTGGTGGAAGTGCGGTTGGTAAGAGACTGGGAAACGCAACAGTCAAGAGGGTTCGGCTTTGTCACGTTTGCCAGCACAAAAGACGCCAGAGAGGCAGAGAAGAATTGGAATGGCAAGGATTTGGAGGGTCGGACCATAACAGTAGGGAAGGCATTTCGTAGGCGTCGAGAGGTCTACAGGAGAGGACAACTGGGCGGTAGTTTTGGTGGTGGCCGCAATCAATATTATTATGGAGGCTCCCTGAGTTACGGCAGCTCCCGAAGGAAGGATTGGCAAAGTAGTGGCCGAGAAGGAGACCGCTATTCATGGGACTACAGGGACAAGTGGTCCCACCATAATTATTAGGGAAGTTCTGAGAAGTTGAAGCACTGAATGCGGCGGAGCCGCCGAGCCAAGATTCCTACACGGATTAACCGTGAACGCCGTTCCTAAAGGCGTCCATGTAGTGAACTTTCATGCAAGGACTAACCGTGAACTCCACGTTCCTCAAGGCGCCCATGTAGAGAACTTTCCTGCACGGACTAACCGTGAACTCCACGTTCCTAAAGGCATCCATGTAGTGAATACTCGGCTTGGCCGCCCGGAAAAAGTGCTATCGAGTTGCTTAACTTTGGATCTTTGATCAACCCCTTAACCTTCATTCACAAGAAACTGACGGTCAAAGTCAGAGGGTCATGGGATGGAGTTTGATTTGGCAGGGACAATGTCGTTGCTGGTGCTTAGTCCAGAGTGAGTAATCTGGAGGGGTTGTGGTAAAATTTTGGTTGCTTTATTGTTAAGTGATAACTGTGCCCGGGGGAACTGATACTGTGGGGGGGTTGAGTTATCTGGTTTGTTTATCCAAATTGGCCGGCAAAGAAAGTTTTCGCTGGGTTCAAACTTTCTTTCTTGAAGGGGGGGAGTGTTACATATTTATGTGAATGTATGTGAATTACCATTCAGGTCTTTGCTTATCCATGTGTAATAGATTAAGGGTTGTTGTGGTTGGAGGGTCAGGAGCCCTTCTGAAGAAGTGTCCGGAAACGGAAGTGACCGGAAACGGAAGAGGAAAAGACACGAGGAAGAAAAAGGACGAGTATTCTTCTTCCTCGCCCCGCTCCGACGAAAGGTGGGATTGATTGAGCCGTGTGGAAAAGCGGCGTTCCCGAGCCCGTCTGGCGAGAGGAGTTACCGGGACGGATACCTGCCCGGTGGACGTCAAACTGTCGTGTGGCCGTGCACCGACCCAGCGTTTGGCACCGTTCGCGACACCGTCTAAAAAGACGCGTACGGGTCGCCCGTTGGGGCCTAACACGCCTTGCAAGCGGCGTGGGGCTTTTGGCTTGCTTTCCCGTACCCGCTTCGCGTGGCCACGAGGGGCTGCAGCCGGGGTGCCGGGTACGATACCTGCCCGGTGGAAACACGTCCACCCGGGGTTCGTTCAACCGCCCGAGTGCGGCGACGCCGACCATCATCTTGGTCAGGAGGGGCCCAGAGACATTGTGCGGGACCGAGACCAAAAGGGGGTCGTGAGTACTCACGGGGACACACACATATAAGATGGCCATCTTAATCATAGGGAATTGATTGTGGATTGGGAATTGTTGATGGTTGTTTATTGTTGATTGCTCGGGGAAAATCTCCGTGGTTTTATCATTGAAATTGTATGGTATCATTACCATTGAAATATATCCTTGAACATCAGTTGTCCCTTGGGTGGAATTCATATGGATTGCGTGGCGAAAGCGCATATATAATATAACTTTCTGGCGAAGTTCCTCTCACGGTCCGGGGGTCACCGAGACCAGGTATTCACCGAGGGGACCACGTAACAAGTAGCATCTAACATAAAAAGTTCTTTCAAACCACTCACTGACTCACTCACATAAATGTTTAGTTATTACCAAGTGAGCAAGAAAGTTGCCATTTTTCATACTGATGTAACTCGAAGCCACGATTCCAGAAAAAGAACCAAAATGGAATCTGCTTATTCTTATCACTCATCCACAAAGTTTTCTATTAAGTCTTCACAACTTTTTGAGATATTATGTTATACTGTATATCGTTTTGGTTGTATCTCTCAATGGTGAAAAATCACTTAAATAATTTTTAAATTCTCGTATCTGGATCTCCGGATCTTCACCAAAACGGAACTTCACCAAAATCAAATCAATTAGTCCTCGTCACTCACCCAACCTATTCATCAAATTTCGTCCAAATCCGTCCATAACGTTTTGAGATATTCTGCTCACAGACATACAAATAGACCGACAAACCGACTTGGGTTCAAACATGACCTCTGTCAACTCTTTAACCCGCCCCACCTCTTCCAAATGTTTACCTCCGCCACCAAAGGTGGATGGAGGTTGTGTTTTCATCCCTGTCTGTTTGTCCGTTTGTGAACAAAATATCTCAAAAAGTTGTGGACCTATTGTTTTTATCCTCGTACGAAATTCGGACGAAACGGATTCGGACGAAATTTGGCAGACAGCATATGTGACATATGTGACACCGACAAAATGATTAGATTTTGGTGAAGATCCGGATTCGGATCCGGCTACTATAATTTTTTTCAGCGATTCTTCACCATTGGGAGATAGGACCAAAAACGATACATAGCAGGATATCTGAAAAAGTTATGGACGGATTTGGACGAAACTTGTGTATGTGACATCAATGTGAAACTTGTGTTCGACAGGTTGTGTGTGTGACAAGGAAAAATTGATTCAATTTCGGTGAAGTTCCGGATCCGGATCAAGCTAGTAGAATTTTTGAAGTGATTCTTCACCATTAAGTGATATGGCCAACCAGGCGGAGGGAGGTATGCTCTCTACTGAGTGCCGTTCTAATTGGTTCTGCAACACCAGCTCAGGTGTGGAAAGTGGTTTTCAATGACAGCTCAAGTGCGGAAAATGGTTTTGCAACACGAGCGCAGGTGCGGAAAGTGGTTTTCAACGCCAACACATGTGCGAAAAGTGGTTCTGCAACACTACCTCAGGTGCGGAAAGTGGTTTTCAACACCAGCACATGTGTGGAAAGTGGTTTTGCAACAGGAACACAAGTGCAAAAAGTGGTATTCAATGCCAGCACAAGTGCGAAAAGTGGTTTTGCAACACCAATACAAGTGCGAAAAGTTGTTTTCAACACCAGCACAAGTGCGGAAAGTGGTTTTTCAACACGAGCACAAGTGGAGAACGTGGTTTTCAACACGAGCGCAAGTGTGGAAAGTGGGTTTGCAACAACAGCTCAAGTGCGGAGAGTGGTTTTCAACGCCAGCACAAGCGCGAAAAGTGGGTTTGAAACACTAACACAAGAGTGGAAAGTGGTTTTGCGACAGTAACACAAGTTTGCGACAGTAACACACACAAAGTTATTTTGTAACACCAACACAAGTGCGAAAAGTGGTTTTCAACACTAGCACCAGTGCTGAAAGTGGTTTTCAATGCCAGCACAAGTGTGGAAATTGGTTTTTCAACACGAACACATGTGCAAAAAGTGGTTTTCAACACTAACACACGTGCAAAAAGTTGTTTTCAACACTCGCACAAGTGCGGAAAGTGGTTTTGCAACATTAGCACCAGTGTAGAACGAGACTTTCAACACGAGTGCAAGTGTGGAAAGTGGTTTTCAACGCCAGCACAAGTACGGATAGTGGTTTTCCAATACTAGCACAAGTGCAAAAAGTGGTTTTCAACACTAACCATAGAGCGAAAAGTTGTTTTCAACACCAGCACAAGTGCAGAAAGTGGTTTTTCAACACTGGCACAAGTGTGGAAAGTGGTTTTGCAACACTAGCTCAAATGCGGAAAGTGGTTTTCAACGCCAGCACAAGTGCGGAAAGTGGTTTTGCAACACTAACACGAGTGCGAAAATTGGTTTTGCAACACTAACGCAAGTGCAAAAAGTTGTTTTCAACACTAGCACAAGTGCGGAAAGTGGTTTTGCAACACTAGCACAAGTGTAGAACGTGGTTTTCAACACGAGCGCAAGTGTGGAAAGTGGTTTTTCAACACCAGATCATGTGCGGAGAGTGGTTTTCAACACCAGCACAAGTGCGAAAAGTGGGTTTGAAACACTAACACAAGAGTGGAAAGTGGTTTTGCAACAGTAACATAGTGCAAAAAGATGTTTTGCAACACCAACACAAGTGCGAAAAGTGGTTTTCAACACCAGCACGAGTGCCAAAAGTTGTTTTCAATGCTAGCACAAGTGTGGAAATTGGTTTTGCAACACTAAGACAAATGCGAGTTGTGGTTTCCAACACAAGCATGAGTGCAGAGAGTGGTTATCAACAATATCACAAGTGTGGGAAGTGTTTTTCAACACGAGCGCAAGTGCAAGAATTGTTTTTCAACACTAACATGAGGGTGAAAAGTGGTTTTGCAACACGAACACAAGTGCGAAAATTGGTTTTGCAACACTAACACAGGTGCAAAAAGTGGTTTTCAACACTAACACACGTGCAAAAAGTTGTTTTCAACACGAGCACAAGTGCGGAAAGTGGTTTTGCAACATTAGCACAAGTGTAGAACGTGGTTTTCAACACGAGTGCAAGTGTCGAAAGTGGTTTTCAACGCCAGCACAAGTACGGAAAGTGGTTTTTAACACTAGCAGATGTGCGAAAAGTGGTTTTCAATGCCAGCACAAGTGCTGAAAGGGTGCAATATGAGCACATGTATGAAAAGTTGTTTTCGACACCAGCACAAGTGTGGAAAGTTGTGTTGCAACACTAGCACAAGTGTAGAACGTGGTTTTCAACACGAGCACAAGTGTGGAAAGTGGTTTTGCAACACCAGCTCAAGTGCAGAGAGTGGTTTTCAACTCCAGCACAAGTGCGAAAAGTGGGTTTGAAACACTAACACAAGAGTGGAAAGTGGTTTTGCAACAGTAACACAAGTGCAAAAAGTGGTTTTCAACACGAGCAGAAGTGCGTAAAGTGGTTTTCAACGCCAGCACAAGTGCGGAAAATGGATTTGCAACACGAGCGCAGGTGTGGAAAGTGGTTTTCAACACCAACACATGTGCCAAAAGTGTTTCTGCAACACTAGCTCAGGTGCGGAAAGTGATTTTCAGCGCCAGCACAACTGTGTAAAGTGGTTTTGCAACACTAACACAAGTGCAAAAAGTGGTACTCAATGCCAGCACAAGTGCGGAAAATGGTTTTGCAACACTAGCACAAGTGTAGAACGTGGTTTTCAACACGAGCGCAAGTGTGGAAAGTGGTTTTACAACACCAGCTCAAGTGCAGAGAGTGGTTTTCAATGCCAGCACAATCTGTGGAAATTGGTTTTGCAACACTAAGACAAATGCGAAAAGTGGTTTTCAACACGATCACGATTGCGGAGAGTGGTTTTCAACACGAGCACAAGAGCAAAAAGTGGTATTCAATGCCAGAACAAGTGCGGAAAATGGTTTTGCAACACTAACACAAGCGCGAAAAGGTGTTTTCAACACTAGCACAAGTGTGGAAAATGGTTTTGCAACAATAGCTCAAGTGCGGAAAGTGGTTTTCATCGCCAGCGCAAGTGCATAAAGTGGTTTTGCAATACTAACACAAGTGAGCCAAATGGTTTTGCAACAAAAACACAAGTGCGAAAAGTGGTTTTCAATGCCAGCACAAGTGTGGAAATTGGTTTTGCAACACTAAGACAAGTGCGAATTGTGGATTTCAACACTAGCGCAAGTGCGGAAAATCGTTTCCTATACTAGCATGAGTGCGGAGAGTGGTTTTCAACACTTACACAAGTGTGGGAAGTGTTTTTCAACATGGGCACAAGTGCAAAAAGTGTTTTTCAACACTAACATGAGGGCGAAAAGTGGTTTGGCAACACTAGCACAAGTGCAAAAAGTGGTTTTCAACACTAACCATCGATCGAAAAGTTGTTTTCAACACCAGAACAAGTGCGGAAAGAGGGTTTGAAACACTAACACAAAAATGGAAAGTGGTTTTGCAACAGTAACACAAGTGCGAAAAGTTGTTTTGCAACACCAACACAAGTGCAAAAAGTGGTTTTCAACACGAGCACGAGTGCCGAAAGTTGTTTTCAATGCCAGCACAAGTGTGGAAATTGGTTTTGCAACACTAAGACAAATGCGAAAAGTGGTTTTCAACACGATCACGATTGCAGGGAGTGGTTTTCAACACGAGCACAAGAGCAAAAAGTGGTATTCAATGCCAGAACAAGTGCGGAAAATTGTTTTGCAACACTAACACAAGTTCGAGTTGTGGTTTTGCAACACTAACACAAGTGCAAAAAGTGCTTTTGCAACACGAATACAAGTGCGAAAGGTTGTTTTCAACACTAGCACAAGTGCGGAAAGTGGTTTTGCAACACTAGCACAAGTGTAGAACGTGGTTTTCAACATGAGCGCAAGTGTGGAAAGTGGTTTTCAACGCCATCACAAGTGCGAAAAGTGGGTTTGAAACACTAACACAGGAGTGGAAAGTGGTTTTGCAACAGTAACACAAGTGCGAAAATATGTTTTGCAACACCAACACAAGTGCGAAAAGTGGTTTTCAACACCAGCACGAGTGCCAAAAGTTGTTTTTAATCTCAGCACAAGTGTGGAAATTGGTTTTGCAACACTAAGACAAATGCGAGTTGTGGTTTTCAACACGAGGGCAAGCGCAGAAAGTGGTTTCCAACACAAGCATGAGTGCGGAGAGTGGTTATCAACACTATCGCAAGTGTGGGAAGTGTTTTTCAACACGAGCGCAAGTGCAAAAAGTGTTTTTCAACACTAACATGAGGGTGAAAAGTGGTTTTGCAACACTAACACAAGTGCGAAAATTGGTTTTGCAACACTATCACAAGTGCAAAAAGTTGTTTTCAACACTAGCACAAGTGCGGAAAGTGGTTTTGCAACACTAGCACAAGTGTAGAACGTGGTTTTCAACACGAGCGCAAGTGTGGAAAGTGGTTTTTCAACACCAGATCATGTGCGGAGAGTGGTTTTCAATGCCAGCACAAGTGCGAAAAGTGGGTTTGAAACACTAACACAAGAGTGGAAAGTTGTTTTGCAACAGTAACATAGTGCGAAAAGATGTTTTGCAACACCAACACAAGTGCGAAAAGTGGTTTTCAACACCAGCACGAGTGCCAAAAGTTGTTTTCAATGCCAGCACAAGTGTGGAAATTGGTTTTGCAACACTAAGACAAATGCGAGTTGTGGTTTCCAACACAAGCATGAGTGCGGAGAGTGGTTATCAACAATATCACAAGTGTGGGAAGTGTTTTTCAACACGAGCGCAAGTGCAAAAAGTGTTTTTCAACACTAACATGAGGGTGAAAAGTGGTTTTGCAACACGAACACAAGTGCGAAAATTGGTTTTGCAACACCAACAAAAGTGCGAAAAGTGGTTTTCAACACGAGCACGAGTGTCGAAAGTTGTTTTCAATGCCAGCACAAGTGTGGAAATTGGTTTTGCAACACTAAGACAAATGCGAAAAGTGGTTTTCAACACGATCATGATTGCGGAGAGTGGTTTTCATCACGAGCACAAGAGCAAAAAGTGGTATTCAATGCCAGAACAAGTGCAGAAAATGGTTTTGCAACACTAACACAAGTTCGAATTGTGGTTTTGCAACACTAACACAAGTGCGAAAAGTGGTTTTGTAACACTAATACAAGTGCGAAAAGTTGTTTTCAACACTAGCACAAATGCGGAAAGTGGTTTTGCAACACCAGCACAAGTGCAGAATGTGGTTTTCAACATGAGCGCGAGTGTGGAAAGTGGTTCTCAATGCCAGCACAAGTGCAAAAAGATGTTTTGCAGCACCAACACAAGTGCGAAAAGTGGTTTTTAACACCAGCACGAGTGCCAAAAGTTGTTTTCAATGCCAGCACAAGTGTGGAAATTGGTTTTGCAACACTAAGACAAGTGCGAGTTGTGGTTTTCAACACGACCGCAAGTGCAGAAAGTGGTTTCCAACACAAGCATGACTGCGGAGAGTGGTCATCAACACTATCGCAAGTGCGGAAAGTGGTTTTGCAACATTAGCACAAGTGTAGAATGTGGTTTTTAACATGAGTGCAAGTGTGGAAAGTGGTTTTCAATGCCAGCACTAGCATGGAAAGTGGTTTTGCAATCCTAGCACATGTGTGAAAAGTGGTTTTCAACGCCAGCACAAGTGTGGAAAGTGGTTTTGCAACACTAGCTCAAGTGCGGAAAGTGATTTTCATCGCCAGCACAAGTGCATAAAGTGGTTTTGCAACACTAACACATGTGCGAAAAGTGGTTCTGCAACACTAGCTCAAGTGCGGAAAATGGTACTCAATGCCAGCACAAGGGCGGAAAATGGTTTTGCAACACTAACACAAGTTCGAATTGTGGTTTTGCAACACTAACACAAGTGCGAAAAGTTGTTTTCAACACCAGCACAAGTGCGGAAAGTGGTTTTGCAACACGAGCACAAGTGGAGAACGTGGTTTTCAACACGAGCGCAAGTGTGGAAAGTGGGTTTGCAACAACAGCTCAAGTGCGGAGAGTGGTTTTCAACGCCAGCACAAGCGCGAAAAGTGGGTTTGAAACACTAACACAAGAGTGGAAAGTGGTTTTGCGACAGTAACACAAGTTTGCGACAGTAACACACACAAAGCTATTTTGTAACACCAACACAAGTGCGAAAAGTGGTTTTCAACACTAGCACCAGTGCCGAAAGTGGTTTTCAATGCCAGCACAAGTGTGGAAATTGGTTTTTCAACACAAACACATGTGCAAAAAGTGGTTTTCAACACTAACACTAACAATGCACTTGCACTCGTGCTTTCTCACGTGCAAAAAGTTGTTTTCAACACTCGCACAAGTGCGGAAAGTGGTTTTGCAACATTAGCACCAGTGTAGAACGAGACTTTCAACACGAGTGCAAGTGTGGAAAGTGGTTTTCAACGCCAGCACAAGTACGGATAGTGGTTTTCCAATACTAGCACAAGTGCAAAAAGTGGTTTTCAACACTAACCATAGAGCGAAAAGTTGTTTTCAACACCAGCACAAGTGCGGAAAGTGGTTTTTCAACACTGGCACAAGTGTGGAAAGTGGTTTTGCAACACTAGCTCAAATGCGAAAAGTGGTTTTCAACGCCAGCACAAGTGCGGAAAGTGGTTTTGCAACACTAACACGAGTGCGAAAATTGGTTTTGCAACACTAACGCAAGTGCAAAAAGTTGTTTTCAACACTAGCACAAGTGCGGAAAGTGGTTTTGCAACACTAGCACAAGTGTAGAACGTGGTTTTCAACACGAGCGCAAGTGTGGAAAGTGGTTTTTCAACACCAGATCATGTGCGGAGAGTGGTTTTCAACGCCAGCACAAGTGCGAAAAGTGGGTTTGAAACACTAACACAAGAGTGGAAAGTGGTTTTGCAACAGTAACATAGTGCGAAAAGATGTTTTGCAACACCAACACAAGTGCGAAAAGTGGTTTTCAACACCAGCACGAGTGCCAAAAGTTGTTTTCAATGCCAGCACAAGTGTGGAAATTGGTTTTGCAACACTAAGACAAATGCGAGTTGTGGTTTCCAACACAAGCATGAGTGCAGAGAGTGGTTATCAACAATATCACAAGTGTGGGAAGTGTTTTTCAACACGAGCGCAAGTGCAAGAAGTGTTTTTCAACACTAACATGAGGGTGAAAAGTGGTTTTGCAACACGAACACAAGTGCGAAAATTGGTTTTGCAACACTAATACAGGTGCAAAAAGTGGTTTTCAACACTAACACACGTGCAAAAAGTTGTTTTCAACACTAGCACAAGTGCGGAAAGTGGTTTTGCAACATTAGCACAAGTGTAGAACGTGGTTTTCAACACGAGTGCAAGTGTCGAAAGTGGTTTTCAACGCCAGCACAAGTACGGAAAGTGGTTTTTAACACTAGCAGATGTGCGAAAAGTGGTTTTCAATGCCAGCACAAGTGCTGAAGGTGGTTTTGCAATATGGGCACATGTATGAAAAGTTGTTTTCGACACCAGCACAAGTGTGGAAAGTTGTGTTGCAACACTAGCACAAGTGTAGAACGTGGTTTTCAACACGAGCGCAAGTGTGGAAAGTGGATTTGCAACACCAGCTCAAGTGCAGAGAGTGGTTTTCAACTCCAGCACAAGTGCGAAAAGTGGGTTTGAAACACTAACACAAGAGTGGAAAGTGGTTTTGCAACAGTAACACAAGTGCAAAAAGTGGTTTTCAACACGAGCAGAAGTGCGTAAAGTGGTTTTCAACGCCAGCACAAGTGTGGAAAATGGTTTTGCAACACTAGCTCAAGTGCGGGGAGTGGTTTTCATCGCCAGCGCAAGTGCATAAAGTGGTTTTGTAACACTAACACAAGTGAGACAAGTGGTTTTGCAACAAAAACACAAGTGCGAAAAGTGGTTTTCAATGCCAGCATTAGTGTGGAAAGTGGTTTTTCAACAGTAACACAAGTGCAAAAAGTGGTTTTCAACACCAGCACGAGTGCGGAAAGTGGTTTTCAATGCCAGCACAAGTGCGGAAAATGGATTTGCAACACGAGCGCAGGTGCGGAAAGTGGTTTTCAACACCAACACATGTGCCAAAAGTGTTTCTGCAACACTAGCTCAGGTGCGGAAAGTGATTTTCAGCGCCAGCACAACTGTGTAAAGTGGTTTTGCAACACTAACACAAGTGCAAAAAGTGGTATTCAATGCCAGCACAAGTGCGGAAAATGGTTTTGCAACACTAGCACAAGTGTAGAACGTGGTTTTCAACACGAGCGCAAGTGTGGAAAGTGGTTTTACGACACCAGCTCAAGTGCAGAGAGTGGTTTTCAATGCCAGCACAATCTGTGGAAATTGGTTTTGCAACACTAAGACAAATGCGAAAAGTGGTTTTCAACACGATCACGATTGCGGAGAGTGGTTTTCAACACGAGCACAAGAGCAAAAAGTGGTATTCAATGCCAGAACAAGTGCGGAAAATGGTTTTGCAACACTAACACAAGTGCGAAAAGGTGTTTTCAACACTAGCACAAGTGTGGAAAATGGTTTTGCAACACTAGCTCAAGTGCGGAAAGTGGTTTTCATCGCCAGCGCAAGTGCATAAAGTGGTTTTGCAATACTAACACAGGTGATACAAATGGTTTTGCAACAAAAACACAAGTGCGAAAAGTGGTTTTCAATGCCAGCACAAGTGTGGAAATTGGTTTTGCAACACTAAGACAAGTGCGAATTGTGGATTTCAACACTAGCACAAGTGCGGAAAATCGTTTCCTATACTAGCATGAGTGCGGAGAGTGGTTTTCAACACTTACACAAGTGTGGGAAGTGTTTTTCAACACGGGCACAAGTGCAAAAAGTGTTTTTCAACACTAACAGGAGAGCGAAAAGTGGTTTGGCAACACTAGCACAAGTGCAAAAAGTGGTTTTCAACACTAACCATAGATCGAAAAGTTGTTTTCAACACCAGAACAAGTGCGGAAAGAGGGTTTGAAACACTAACACAAAAATGGAAAGTGGTTTTGCAACAGTAACACAAGTGCGAAAAGTTGTTTTGCAACACCAACACAAGTGTGAAAAGTGGTTTTCAACACGAGCACGAGTGCCGAAAGTTGTTTTCAATGCCAGCATAAGTGTGGAAATTGGTTTTGCAACACTAAGACAAATGCGAAAAGTGGTTTTCAACACGATCACGATTGCAGAGAGTGGTTTTCAACACGAGCACAAGAGCAAAAAGTGGTATTCAATGCCAGAACAAGTGCGGAAAATTGTTTTGCAACACCAATACAAGTTCGAGTTGTGGTTTTGCAACACTAACACAAGTGCAAAAAGTGGTTTTTCAACACGAATACAAGTGCGAAAGGTTGTTTTCAACACTAGCACAAGTGCGGAAAGTGGTTTTGCAACACTAGCACAAGTGTAGAACGTGGTTTTCAACATGAGCGCAAGTGTGGAAAGTGGTTTTCAACGCCATCACAAGTGCGAAAAGTGGGTTTGAAACACTAACACAGGAGTGGAAAGTGGTTTTGCAACAGTAACACAAGTGCGAAAAGTGGTTTTCAACACCAGCACGAGTGCCAAAAGTTGTTTTTAATCTCAGCACAAGTGTGGAAATTGGTTTTGCAACACTAAGACAAATGCGAGTTGTGGTTTTCAACACGAGGGCAAGCGCGGAAAGTGGTTTCCAACACAAGCATGAGTGCGCAGAGTGGTTATCAACACTATCGCAAATGTGGGAAGTGTTTTTCAACACGAGCGCAAGTGCAAAAAGTGTTTTTCAACACTAACATGAGGGTGAAAAGTGGTTTTGCAACACTAACACAAGTGCGAAAATTGGTTTTGCAACACTATCACAAATGCAAAAAGTTGTTTTCAACACTAGCACAAGTGCGGAAAGTGGTTTTGCAACATTAGCACAAGTGTAGAATGTGGTTTTTAACATGAGTGCAAGTGTGGAAAGTGGTTTTCAACGCCAGCACAAGTACGGAAAGTGGTTTTGCAATACTAACACATGTGTGAAAAGTGGTTTTCAACACCATCACGAGTGCGGAGAGTGGTTATCAACACTATCGCAAGTGTGGGAAGTGTTTTCAACATGAGCGCAAGTGGAAAAAGTGTTTTTCAACACTAACATGAGGGTGAAAAGTGGTTTTGCAACACTAACACGAGTGCGAAAAATTGGTTTTGCAACACTAACGCAAGTGCAAAAAGTTGTTTTCAACACTAGCACAAGTGCGGAAAGTGGTTTTGCAATACTAGCACAAGTGTAGAACGTGGTTTTCAACACGAGCGCAAGTGTGGAAAGTGGTTTTTCAACACCAGATCATGTGCGGAGAGTGGTTTTCAACACCAGCACAAGTGCGAAAAGTGGGTTTGAAACACTAACACAAGAGTGGAAAGTTGTTTTGCAACAGTAACATAGTGCGAAAAGATGTTTTGCAACACCAACACAAGTGCGAAAAGTGGTTTTTAACACCAGCACGAGTGCCAAAAGTTGTTTTCAATGCCAGCACAAGTGTGGAAATTGGTTTTGCAACACTAAGACAAATGCGAGTTGTGGTTTCCAACACAAGCATGATTGCGGAGAGTGGTTATCAACAATATCACAATTGTGGGAAGTGTTTTTCAACACGAGCGCAAGTGCAAAAAGTGTTTTTCAACACTAACATGAGGGTGAAAAGTGGTTTTGCAACACGAACACAAGTGCGAAAATTGGTTTTGCAACACCAACACAAGTGCGAAAAGTGGTTTTCAACACGAGCACGAGTGTCGAAAGTTGTTTTCAATGCCAGCACAAGTGTGGAAATTGGTTTTGCAACACTAAGACAAATGCGAAAAGTGGTTTTCAACACGATCATGATTGCGGAGAGTGGTTTTCAACACGAGCACAAGAGCAAAAAGTGGTATTCAATGCCAGAACAAGTGCAGAAAATGGTTTTGCAACACTAACACAAGTTCGAATTGTGGTTTTGCAACACTAACACAAGTGCGAAAAGTGGTTTTGCAACACTAACACAAGTGCGAAAAGTTGTTTTCAACACTAGCACAAATGCGGAAAGTGGTTTTGCAACACTAGCACAAGTGCAGAATGTGGTTTTCAACATGAGCACAAGTGTGGAAAGTGGTTCTCAATGCCAGCACAAGTGCAAAAAGATGTTTTGCAGCACCAACACAAGTGCGAAAAGTGGTTTTTAACACCAGCACGAGTGCCAAAAGTTGTTTTCAATGCCAGCACAAGTGTGGAAATTGGTTTTGCAACACTAAGACAAGTGCGAGTTGTGGTTTTCAACACGACCGCTAGTGCAGAAAGTGGTTTCCAACACAAGCATGACTGCGGAGAGTGGTCATCAACACTATCGCAAGTGTGGGAAGTGTTTTTCAACATGAGCGCAAGTGCAAAAAGTGTTTTTAAACACTAACATGAGGGTGAAAAGTGGTTTTGCAACACTAACACAAGTGCGAAAATTGGTTTTGCAACACTAACACAAGTGCAAAAAGTGTTTTTTAACACTAACACAAGTGCGGAAAGTGGTTTTGCAACATTAGCACAAGTGTAGAATGTGGTTTTTAACATGAGTGCAAGTGTGGAAAGTGGTTTTCAATGCCAGCACTAGCATGGAAAGTGGTTTTGCAATCCTAGCACATGTGTGAAAAGTGGTTTTCAACGCCAGCACAAGTGTGGAAAGTGGTTTTGCAACACTAGCTCAAGTGCGGAAAGTGATTTTCATCGCCAGCACAAGTGCATAAAGTGGTTTTGCTACACTAACACAAGTGGGACAAGTGGTTTTGCAACACTAACACATGTGCGAAAAGTGGTTCTGCAACACTAGCTCAAGTGCGGAAAATGGTATTCAATGCCAGCACAAGGGCGGAAAATGGTTTTGCAACACTAACACAAGTTCGAATTGTGGTTTTGCAACACTAACACAAGTGCGAAAAGTGGTTTTCGCAACACGAATACAAGTGCGAAAAGTTGTTTTCAACACTAGCACAAGTGCGGAAAGTGGTTTTGCAACACTAGCACAAGTGCAGAACGTGGTTTTCAACATGAGCGCAAGTGTGGAAAGTGGTTTTCAATGCCAGCACAAGTGCGAAAAGTGGGTTTGAAACACTAACACAGGAGAACAGTCTTAACTTACTACCCCAAGCCAAACGGGACCGTCCCACACAGACACTCACACGGGGCTTGCTGATGAAGGTCAGGTTGATGGTCACCAGCGCGTCCAGGGATGGCTTCCGTGCAGCTCTCTCTCCGGTCCCCAGCTCGTACCGGGCATATGTTAAGTAGAGACGGCAGGAGCTCTCCGCATGTCTTTGGCGCACACGGGATAATACGTGGCGAACGGTAGGGGTCTGGGCTCTGGTGGTTAACACTGGTGGCTATTGCCGTGTTCACTCACGTGGCTACGTACGTAATAGGCGAATACAGAATGCAGAAGCGCTGACACAATGAAGTGCTCTCAATGCGCTCACCGTAAAAGTCCTACCAGCCCTCTTCTCTGCGAGTCCTCTCGATACAGTCCTGCTGGTAAGTCCTTTTATCACGCCCTTTCCCTACGAGTCCTGTTCCAACGAGTCCTTTTCCAACGAGTCCTCTCCCATAAGTCCTCCGGGTAAGTCCTGTTCAAGGGCTTTGTGCTCAGGCTTTTATAGGTATGCCCTGCGAACCTTCTAGCACTTGCCGGACGTGCCTTACCACGCCCTATCACGCCAAGCCCTTAGAGCCCTGGTTGGCTGGTGGCCCTTACCGTCATCGCCTCTGATGCGCTGCCTTGACGCCGCCCCACCTCGACCCCGCGCTCCTCCCTCTTCTCAGGCCTACCTCGTGTTACTCGACTCACGAGCGAACAAAGGGCAGCGAATGCTGCTGGCAGCCAGAGCGTAACAAACTGCTGCGGGTAGCCCAAAGCGTAACAAATTGAGGGATCAGCCAAATGGGGCGTGGGATCAATTATGCCCATAGATGGATTTGGAGGGTGGACGCAAAATGAAAGGACCTAAACTCATGTCCTTACACAATGCAGATATTACTCGTGGAAATGGCCTATACTTACACATACTATGACATACCTAATACCCCAAGGTGGCCTACGTGTTGCTCGTGGACTAACTATGGGGGGGGGGGGGGTGGGAGGGGCTGGGGAGGGGAAAGCTTTCGCCTTTAATGAGGTCATATGTACAAATCTCAAAACCGTAGCACTGCCCCCCTCCTTCGCCAGGCTCGTCCCTGAGCCGAACCCACACAGGTGAGAACGACCGGTTTTGAGCAAGGTTTAGGACTACTCTTTAAATTCTGTGTGACACTTAGATGTGGTTTCCCTCTACATTTAATCTAACACCCTGTATGTGACAGTTTTACAACACTAGATATGTCCCACCTGCTGCATTGTGTACTAACTAACAGACTCACACCCACAGCTAACCGAATTGCGGAAATAATTATCAAACTATACATAAAGCTGGTGGGGAGCATGTTATTTACAAGACTAACTAATTATTTACATCTCTATAACCCAGGACCTGTTCTTTTGTGGGAAGAAATTTTGGAGGGGAGAAAACACAATGCAATGCACCAATACACCAATACTCAAAAATGCACAAAAATGCACAAAAATGCACAAGAATGCACAATCACAAAAATGCACATGTCATATTTGCTGCTTGGCTGCTGCTTGGCTGCCTCTTCTTGCTTCCTGCTTCGTCTTCGGTGTGCCATAATAAACCTTGAAGTCTTCTTTCCTGACACACCAAAGCATAAAATGCACAAACCGTGTCCGTTTTTATTTGCAGGGCCAATCTTATGGTCCATCTGCGTGACATTGACGCCACTTAAAGCCAGTGGTCCGCAGGTGCAAGGTAACGTTTGCAGCAAATGTCTGCTCAGCAAAGATGCCAGGCCACAGAACGTGTGGTCCATAAGGTGTATTGGTTGCACCAAAAGGTAGCAGGCATGCCACACAAGTGTAGCAATGTGCCGCAGCACAGTTCAGGGTTCCTGCACACTCCCCTCCAAAATAAAATGGGTCCATGGGTGGGGAGGAAAGACAAAGCAGAGTTAGCGGAGGCAAGGGCGCAAAGGTACACATCAATCAAGGCAATGCAACATGAGGGGCACGGGAGAGCGAGTAGAGAAAGTTCGTCCCTAGCCGTACGTAACCCCCCATGTCAGCCTACCCTACCCTTGCCCCTCCCTGTATTTACACTTTACAAATTCGTCACTACGTGTTGTCTCCCATATCCCCCTCTATGCCAAATTCGTCATCCAATCCCTCCCAAGAAGGAAGAGATGGAATAAACACAATGTCACACTCATGTCATGATGCGTCTTTACCTTCCAAATCATTTACAAAGCCTGGTGTGGAGTTCCGTCTCCCTTGGTGAGTGGATGTGGATGGTGCGAAGAGATTTCTCCTCATAACTATACTCTAATAACATTATCTCTTAAACTACCCGGGGTCTTGCCCTGCCAATTGGCATCTTTAAACTATGTGGTTCTAAAAACCAATTCCCATTGACCCACCCTGTGGTGCCCTCCAATTTGGGTCTCATTCCCCAATTTTTCCTACTGTGCCTTTGCACAATTTCGGGGCTGGGTCGTGTGGCTCTACCAGCAGGTCTACCTACCTGTGCACCTCCGCCACTGAAGTCGCCACCCGAGCTTACCTTGCTCCTTACGACTACCCTAAATCGGGGAAGGCCCCTCCTGGCTCTCTCACCCCTCTGACGCCCTCTCTGGCATTGGGCTAACCGGGTCCTTCTCTCGGATCCTCGGGCCCCACTGAACACTACTCTGACACTAACTGCGGCCTCACCTGGCCGACAGACTACCAGTGGCCGAGTGCCCCAATAACCATACCCACCAACAAAGCCCACACGCCCAGCCATTCCACAGACTCATGCACCCATCCAAGCACTTCCTTGCTACTACCTGCACCACAGGTGTGAATATACAACAATTTACCTAAACCCTCTACCTAACTTTAAACTACCCTCCCCAGGTATTCGTGAAGGGGTCCATCTTCCCCCATCCACTCCTTCACACCATGCACTCCACACCACTCATTCCACACCATTTACTCCACACACCAAGTCATCTTGCACACTTCTTGTGCTCACATTCCTCTTTCCATACACCCCAACACAACTCCATATGCCCCTAATACACCACTTATACACTTTTACACACACACAGCATCATCTAACTAACTACTTCCCTCTAAAACTCGTGCTTTCCTGTCTTCCCTTACATTAAGCACTTCCCCATCATTAACATCTTTCTAATCTTTCTACGTCCCCTCTACCTGTACAAATGTCTCTACTTAAATCTCATGTCTCCTAAAGTCACCTCTAAATCCCTAACAACATCCTAGCCCGCCCTCGGCTAGTTTACACTGCCACCCCCCTAATCTACAGCTCATGTGCCCCCATTGAATGGTAAAGCTACCATTCGCCAACACTATGGCTAGCTGTCCACTAACTATGAGCCTCTCCGTGCGGCAATACATTTTCGTCACACCTCGGCTTCGAAAAGCCGAGCAATGCATGCGAGTGGTTGATCTACTGTTGGTTGGGTCCGTCCGGCATTTTTGATTCAGGGGAGGAGGCATGCTCGGGCCAAGGTTCCAGGCTCAATCTCTGCGCGGAGCCTTCCGGTCCCCGGCACAATGGCCCAGCCTCCCCCGGTCAGAGCACCGCGCCCGCTAGGGGGCGAAGGTCCGACCTCTCTTACCCCCCCTTGAACCGTGCCGTTTGCCTCTTTCGCCACCAAGGCGCGGCACCGACTATACAGGGCGGGACTCGGCACGAATCGTGCACGGCGCTCCTTGCGAGACCGCCGCGGCCACGATCCCTGCCGGTCCCCGCAGCACACAAAGCACACCACGCCCCGAGAGCTCGCGTCGGCTGTTCGTCACGCTAAATGCTGCCCCGGTCCGCGTCGATGCCCGAGTCGCATCCTCACACCCACACGCGACCCGCTCCTTACTTGCACGTCGAGGTTCTCCAGCGCCTCCCATTCACTCCCTGCAATCCGTTATTGCACTTTCTCTCCGTGCATTCTCTTCTCTTGCACACTCAGGTGCACACCACTCAGGAGCACTCACGCCGTTCACACACTCCATTATCATACACCCTCACACACATCCTGGTGCATTCATACTACTCATGCACTCCGTTACACACTTGGCCATCGCACACCCTGTGTCGCACTCTTCACACATACACTCCGTTGTGCATTCGCTCTCACTCTCGGTAACACACCCTCCCGTTACACACTCGTGCTCCGGCGCACACTTTTTCCTCACACGTGCACCATTCGCTTTCGTACACCTCCCCACGGACTTTCCACGAGCGCCTGGGTTACGTCTCGATCTCAAGCGCGCGAAAAATGTTTTCCCGCCAAACACTTTCGCGCCAAACATTTTCGCGCCATACACGCTCCTACTCACCTTCGGGATTCTCTTCTCCTGCAACCGCACCTGCAAACTTTCATTAGGGTTAGGCAGCACGACATCACAATGCGAACACGGACTTTGCACATATTCCATTTCTTTCTCCCGTGATTCATTTCCTAACTCTGCCGTCTCTTCGGCCCCAATTTCCATTATAATTTCTTTTTCTATATCTAGCTCGACGATCGCCGGTGCCAATAAAATTTTCTTTCCCAATTTGGCGGCCGACGGCTTTCCCATAACCCGAGTCGCGATTTCTATTCTGGTCAACTTGACGGCACTCTGCTCAAACTCGCTTTCCCCGCGTTCTTCACGTCGCGCTATCCCGTCGCGTACAAATGTGACTTCCTCGCTCAACATGTGATCAATGTCCTCCCCAATTTTTTATGTTCTTTTCTGACTCCGCTATCTGGGCATCCATCCGATTAGCCAATCGATGCCCCATTTTTTTCATCATCTCCCCTCGTGCGTCTATTTTTGCCATTAATTGAATTAGGTACAATTCAATGTTGCACCCGGGTCGCACAGCGGGCTCGGCTGCCACGGCCACATGTGAGGCGCCGCCATTTTCTTCCCCTGCTACCCCTACTGCTGCACCCTCATCATTGTTCTCCTCTTCTTCCCATTCTTCCCGGGGGTCCTGGGTTATCGATTCTAACTCCTCATCTAGCTCCTCTTCTACCCTCACCGACATTCAACCGTCTTGGCTATCCATGGCACGAATACAATTTGGTTGTGAACTAAATTTCGGCCGCTCATAATTTTGAGTGCGTTAAGCGCACTTCGGGTCCAATCCCACTCCCCGACACCAATTGTTGTGGCCAATATGCAAAATTGGTGTCCAGAATTTCGTCTAAAAAATTTAGTCCCAGGTTCCAAATCTCACTTTCTGCCACTATTAATTCTTGGTGTTCTGACACCAATTGTTGCGGATCTCGGCACCAGCCTTCTCCCCTTACCAAGGGGGGATTAGTCCCCTTGTCTTTGAATGACCAGGCGTGACACGAGGCCTATAACGTCCTTTCCGGACAGCGCTACATGGGGTTGTAGGACCAAATTCGCTATTACCTAAGGACTAGCGCTGCCATGAAACGAGGAGAGAAGCCTCGCACGAATCACATGTGTTGGTGGATACGCCGAGCGGTAGCGAACACGTGATCCGAGCCGTTATCAATTACTAGACCCCGATCCAAGCAGTTCTTTTTCGTGCCACGCTTACCCAATGGAGAAATCACAAAAGCGGTCGAATTCAGAAGAAAAGGAAAAACAAGATTTATTCACACTATTTACAATGATGAGAAGAAGCAGAGACACAGGGCAATCCTTAAGAACAGTCTTAACTTACTACCCCAAGACAAACGGGCCCGTCTCACACACAGACACTCACACGGGGCTTGCTGATGAAGGTCAGGTTGATGGTCACCAGCGCGTCCAGGGATGGCTTCCATGCAGCTCTCTCTCCGATCCCCAGCTCGTACCGGGCAGATGGTAAGTAGAGACAGCAGGAGGTCTCCGCGTGTCGTTGGCGCACACGGGATAATACTGTCGCACTTGGTGCAGTCGTAAAACTGTAAATTGACGACTGCACCAACACAAGTGCGAAAAGTGGTTTTTCAACACTAACACAAGTGCGAAAAGTGGTTTTTCAACACTAACACAACTGCAAAAAGTGGTTTTTCAACACTAACACAAGTGCAAAAAGTGTTTTTTCCACACTAATACAAGTGCAAAAGTGGTTTCCTGCACCAACACAAGTGCGAAAAGTGGTTTTTCAACACTAACACAAGTGCGAAAAGTGGATTTTCAACACTAACACAAGTGCGAAAAGTGGTTTTTCAACACTAACACAAGTGTGAAAAGTGGTTTTTCAACACTAACACAAGTGCGAAAAGTGTATTTTCCACACTAATACAAGTGCAAAAGTGGTTTCCTGCACCAACACAAGTGCGAAAAGTGGTTTTTCAACACTAACACAAGTGCTAAAAGTGGTTTTTCAACACTAAACCAAGTGCGAAAAGTGGTTTTTCAACACTAACACAAGTGTGAAAAGTGGTTTTTCAACACTAACACAAGTGCGAAAAGTGTATTTTCCACACTAATACAAGTGCAAAAGTGGTTTCCTGCACCAACACAAGTGTGAAAAGTGGTTTTTCAACACTAACACAAGTGCGAAAAGTGGTTTTTCCACACTAATACAAGGGCGAAAAGTGGTTTTTCAACACTAACACAAGTGCGAAAAGTGGTTTTTCAACACTAATACAAGTGCGAAAAGTGGTTTTTCAACACTAACACAAGTGCGAAAAGTGGTTTTTCAACACTAACACAAGTGCGAAAAGTTGTTTTCAACACTAGCACAAGTGCGGAAAGTGGTTTTGCAACATTAGCACAAGTGTAGAACGTGGTTTTCAACACTAGTGCAAGTGTGGAAAGTGGTTTTCAACGCCAGCACAAGTACGGAAAGTGGATTTGCAACACTAACACAAGTGCAAAAAGTGGTTTTCAACACTAACACAAGTGCGAAAAGTGGTTTTTCAACACTATCACAAGTGCAAAAAGTCGTTTTTCAACACTATCACAAGTGCAAAAAGTGTTTTTTCCACACTAATACAAGTGCAAAAGTGGTTTCCTGCACCAACACAAGTGCAAAAAGTGGGTTTTCAACACTAACACAAGTGCGAAAAGTGTTTTTTCCACACTAATACAAGTGCAAAAGTGGTTTTTCAACACTAACACAAGTGCGAAAAGTGGTTTTTCAACACGAACACAAGTGCGAAAATTGGTTTTTCAACTTTAACACAAGTGCGAAAAGTGGTTTTTCCATACTAATACAAGTGCAAAAGTGGTTTCCTGCACGAACACAAGTGCGAAAAGTGGTTTTTCAACATAACACAAGTGCGAAAAGTGGTTTTTCAACACTAATACAAGTGCAAAAAGTGGTTTTTCAACACTAACACAAGTGCGAAAAGTGGTTTTTCAACACTAACACAAGTGCGAAAAGTGGTTTTTCAACACTAACACAAGTGCGAAAAGTGATTTTTCCACACTAATACAAGTGCAAAAGTGGTTTCCTGCACCAACACAAGTGCGAAAAGTGGTTTTTCAACACTAACACAAGTGCGAAAAGTGGTTTTTCAACACTAACACAAGTGCGAAAAGTGTATTTTCCACACTAATACAAGTGCAAAAGTGGTTTCCTGCACCAACACAAGTGCGAAAAGTGGTTTTTCAACACTAACACAAGTGCGAAAAGTGGTTTTTCAACACTAACACAACTGCAAAAAGTGGTTTTTCAACACTAACACAAGTGCAAAAAGTGTTTTTTCCACACTAATACAAGTGCAAAAGTGGTTTCCTGCACCAACACAAGTGCGAAAAGTGGTTTTTCAACACTAACACAAGTGTGAAAAGTGGTTTTTCAACACTAACACAAGTGCGAAAAGTGGTTTTTCAACACTAACACAAGTGTGAAAGGTGTATTTTCCACACTAAAACAAGTGCAAAAGTGGTTTCCTGCACCAACACAAGTGCGAAAAGTGGTTTTTCAACACTAACACAAGTGCGAAAAGTGGTTTTTCAACACTAACACAAGTGCGAAAAGTGTATTTTCCACACTAATACAAGTGCAAAAGTGGTTTCCTGCACCAACACAAGTGCGAAAAGTGGTTTTTCAACACTAACACAAGTGCGAATAGTGGTTTTTCAACACTAACACAAGTGCGAAAAGTGGTTTTTCAACACTAACACAAGTGTGAAAGGTGTATTTTCCACACTAATACAAGTGCAAAAGTGGTTTCCTGCACCAACACAAGTGCGAAAAGTGGTTTTTCAACACTAACACAAGTGCGAAAAGTGGTTTTTCAACACTAACACAAGTGCGAAAAGTGGTTTTTCAACACTAACACAAGTGCAAAAAGTGTTTTTTCCACACTAATACAAGTGCAAAAGTGGTTTCCTGCACCAACACAAGTGCGAAAAGTGGTTTTTCAACACTAACACAAGTGCGAAAAGTGGCTTTTCAACACTAACACAAGTGCGAAAAGTGGTTTTTCAACACTAACACAAGTGCGAAAAGTGGTTTTTCAACACTAACACAAGTGCGAAAAGTGGTTTTTCCACACTAATACAAGTGCAAAAGTGGTTTCCTGCACCAACACAAGTGCAAAAAGTGTTTTTTCCACACTAATACCAGTGCAAAAGTGGTTTCCTGCACCAACATAAGTGCGAAAAGTGGTTTTTCAACACTAACACAAGTGCGAAAAGTGGTTTTTCAACACTAACGCAAGTGCGAAAAGTGGTTTTTCAACACTAACACAAGTGCGAAAAGTGTATTTTCCACACTAATACAAGTGCAAAAGTGGTTTCCTGCACCAACACAAGTGCGAAAAGTGGTTTTTCAACACTAACACAGGTGCGAAAAGTGGTTTTTCAACACTAACACAAGTGCGAAAAGTGGTTTTTCAACACTAACACAAGTGCGAAAAGTGGTTTTTCAACACTAACACAAGTGCGAAAAGTGTTTTTTCCACACTAATACAAGTGCAAAAGTGGTTTCCTGCACCAACACAAGTGCGAAAAGTGGTTTTTCAACACTAACACAAGTGCGAAAAGTGGTTTTTCAACACTAACACAAGTGCAAAAAGTGTTTTTTCCACACTAATACAAGTGCAAAAGTGGTTTCCTGCACCAACACAAGTGCGAAAAGTGGTTTTTCAACACTAACACAAGTGCAAAAAGTGGCTTTTCAACACTAACACAAGTGCGAAAAGTGGTTTTTCTACACTAACACAAGTGCGAAAAGTGGTTTTTCAACACTAACACAAGTGCGAAAAGTGGTTTTTCAACACTAACACAAGTGCGAAAAGTGGTTTTTCAACACTAACACAAGTGCGAAAAGTGGTTTTTCAACACTAACACAAGTGCGAAAAGTGATTTTTCCACACTAATACAAGTGCAAAAGTGGTTTCCTGCACCAACACAAGTGCGAAAAGTGGTTTTCAACACTAACACAAGTGCGAAAAGTGGTTTTTCAACACTAACAAGTGCGAAAAGTGGTTTTTCAACACTAACACAAGTGCGAAAAGTGGTTTTTCAACACTAACACAAGTGCGAAAAGTGTATTTTCCACACTAATACAAGTGCAAAAGTGATTTCCTGCACCAACACAAGTGCGAAAAGTGGTTTTTCAACACTAACACAAGTGCGAAAAGTGGTTTTTCCACACTAATACAAGTGCAAAAGTGGTTTCCTGCACCAACACAAGTGCAAAAAGTGTTTTTTCCACACTAATACAAGTGCAAAAGTGGTTTCCTGCACCAACACAAGTGCGAAAAGTGGTTTTTCAACACTAACACAAGTGCGAAAAGTGGATTTTCAACACTAACACAAGTGCGAAAAGTGGTTTTTCAACACTAACACAAGTGTGAAAAGTGGTTTTTCAACACTAACACAAGTGCGAAAAGTGTATTTTCCACACTAATACAAGTGCAAAAGTGGTTTCCTGCACCAACACAAGTGCGAAAAGTGGTTTTTCAACACTAACACAAGTGCGAAAAGTGGATTTTCAACACTAACACAAGTGCGAAAAGTGGTTTTTCAACACTAACACAAGTGTGAAAAGTGGTTTTTCAACACTAACACAAGTGCGAAAAGTGTATTTTCCACACTAATACAAGTGCAAAAGTGGTTTCCTGCACCAACACAAGTGCGAAAAGTGGTTTTTCAACACTAACACAAGTGCTAAAAGTGGTTTTTCAACACTAAACCAAGTGCGAAAAGTGGTTTTTCAACACTAACACAAGTGTGAAAAGTGGTTTTTCAACACTAACACAAATGCGAAAAGTGAATTTTCCACACTAATACAAGTGCAAAAGTGGTTTCCTGCACCAACACAAGTGCGAAAAGTGGTTTTTCAACACTAACACAAGTGCGAAAAGTGGTTTTTCAACACCAACACATGTGCGAAAAGTGGTTTTTCAACACTAACACAAGTGCGAAAAGTGGTTTTTCAACACTAACACAAGTGCGAAAAGTGGTTTTTCAACACTAATACAAGTGCGAAAAGTGGTTTTTCAACACTAACACAAGTGCGAAAAGTGGTTTTTCAACACTAACACAAGTGCGAAAAGTGGTTTTTCAACACTAACACAAGTGCGAAAAGTGTATTTTCCACACTAATACAAGTGCAAAAGTGGTTTCCTGCACCAACACAAGTGCGAAAAGTGGTTTTTCAACACTAACACAAGTGCGAAAAGTGGTTTTTCAACACTAACACAAGTGCGAAAAGTGGTTTTTCAACACTAACACAAGTGCGAAAAGTGGTTTTTCCACACTAATACAAGTGCAAAAGTGGTTTCCTGCACCAACACAAGTGCGAAAAGTGGTTTTTCAACACTAACACAAGTGCGAAAAGTGGTTTTTCAACACTAACACAAGTGCGAAAAGTGTATTTTCCACACTAATACAAGTGCAAAAGTGGTTTCCTGCACCAACACAAGTGCGAAAAGTGGTTTTTCAACATAACACAAGTGCGAAAAGTGGTTTTTCAACACTAATACAAGTGCAAAAAGTGGTTTTTCAACACTAACACAAGTGCGAAAAGTGGTTTTTCAACACTAACACAAGTGCGAAAAGTGGTTTTTCAACACTAACACAAGTGCGAAAAGTGGTTTTTCCACACTATTACAAGTGCAAAAGTGGTTTCCTGCACCAACACAAGTGCGAAAAGTGGTTTTTCAACACTAACAGGAGTGCGAAAAGTGTTTTTTCAACACTAACACAAGTGCGAAAAGTGGTTTTTCCACACTAATACAAGTGCAAAAGTGGTTTCCTGCACCAACACAGGTGTGAAAAGTGGTTTTTCAACACTAACACAAGTGCGAAAAGTGGTTTTTCAACACTAACACAAGTGTGAAAAGTTGTTTTTCCACACTAATACAAGTGCAAAAGTGGTTTCCAGCACCAACACAAGTGCGAAAAGTGGTTTTTCAACACTAACGGAAGTGCGAAAAGTGGTTTTTCAACACTAACACAAGTGCGAAAAGTGGTTTTTCCACACTAATACAAGTGCAAAAGTGGTTTCCTGCACCAACACAAGTGCGAAAAGTGGTCTTTCAACACTAACACAAATGCGAAAAGTGGTTTTTCAACACTATCACAAGTGCAAAAAGTGTTTTTTCCACCCTAATACAAGGGCGAAAAGTGGTTTTTCAACACTAACACAAGTGCGAATGGTGGTTTTTCCACACTAATACAAGTGCAAAAGTGGTTTCCTGCACCAAAACAAGTGCGAAAAGTGGTTTTTCAACACTATCACAAGTGCAAAAAGTGTTTTTTCCACACTAATACAAGTGCAAAAGTGGTTTTTCAACACTAACACAAGTGCGAAAAGTGGTTTTTCCACACTAATACAAGTGCAAAAGTGGTTTCCTGCACCAACACAAGTGCGAAAAGTGGTTTTTCAACACTAACACAAGTGCGAAAAGTGGTTTTTCAACACTATCACAAGTGCAAAAAGAGTTTTTTCCACACTAATACAAGTGCAAAAGTGGTTTCCTGCACCAACACATGTGCGAAAAGTAGTTTTTCAACACTAACACAAGTGCGAAAAGTGGTTTTTCCACACTAATACAAGTGCAAAAGTGGTTTCCTGCACCAACACAAGTGTGAAAAGTGGTTTTTCAACACTAACACAAGTGCGAAAAGTGGTTTTTCCACACTAATACAAGTGCAAAAGTGGTTTCCTGCACCAACACAAGTGCGAAAAGTGGTTTTCCACACTAATACAAGTGCAAAAGTGGTTTCCTGCACCAACACAAGTGCGAAAAGCGGTTTTTCAACACTAACACAAGTGCAAAAAGTGGTTTTTCAACACTAACACAAGTGCGAAAAGTGGTTTTTCCACACTAATACAAGTGCAAAAGTGGTTTCCTGCACCAACACAAGTGCGAAAAGTGGTTTTTCAACACTAACGCACGTGCAAAAAGTTGTTTTCAACACTAGCACAAGTGCGGAAAGTGGTTTTGCAACATTAGCACAAGTGTAGAACGTGGTTTTCAACACTAGTGCAAGTGTGGAAAGTGGTTTTCAACGCCAGCACAAGTACGGAAAGTGGATTTGCAACACTAACACAAGTGCAAAAAGTGGTTTTCAACACTAGCACGAGTGCGGAAAGTGGTTTTCAATGCCAGCACAAGTGTGGAAATTGGTTTTGCAACACTAAGACAAGTGCAAAAGTGGTTTTTCAACACTAACACAAGTGCGAAAAGTGTATTTTCCACACTAATACAAGTGCAAAAGTGGTTTCCTGCACCAACACAAGTGCGAAAAGTGGTTTTTCAACACTAACACAAGTGCGAAAAGTGGTTTTTCAACACTAACACAACTGCAAAAAGTGGTTTTTCAACACTAACACAAGTGCAAAAAGTGTTTTTTCCACACTAATACAAGTGCAAAAGTGGTTTCCTGCACCAACACAAGTGCGAAAAGTGGTTTTTCAACACTAACACAAGTGTGAAAAGTGGTTTTTCAACACTAACACAAGTGCGAAAAGTGGTTTTTCAACACTAACACAAGTGTGAAAGGTGTATTTTCCACACTAAAACAAGTGCAAAAGTGGTTTCCTGCACCAACACAAGTGCGAAAAGTGGTTTTTCAACACTAACACAAGTGCGAAAAGTGGTTTTTCAACACTAACACAAGTGCGAAAAGTGTATTTTCCACACTAATACAAGTGCAAAAGTGGTTTCCTGCACCAACACAAGTGCGAAAAGTGGTTTTTCAACACTAACACAAGTGCGAATAGTGGTTTTTCAACACTAACACAAGTGCGAAAAGTGGTTTTTCAACACTAACACAAGTGTGAAAGGTGTATTTTCCACACTAATACAAGTGCAAAAGTGGTTTCCTGCACCAACACAAGTGCGAAAAGTGGTTTTTCAACACTAACACAAGTGCGAAAAGTGGTTTTTCAACACTAACACAAGTGCGAAAAGTGGTTTTTCAACACTAACACAAGTGCAAAAAGTGTTTTTTCCACACTAATACAAGTGCAAAAGTGGTTTCCTGCACCAACACAAGTGCGAAAAGTGGTTTTTCAACACTAACACAAGTGCGAAAAGTGGCTTTTCAACACTAACACAAGTGTGAAAAGTGGTTTTTCAACACTAACACAAGTGCGAAAAGTGGTTTTTCAACACTAACACAAGTGCGAAAAGTGGTTTTTCCACACTAATACAAGTGCAAAAGTGGTTTCCTGCACCAACACAAGTGCAAAAAGTGTTTTTTCCACACTAATACAAGTGCAAAAGTGGTTTCCTGCACCAACATAAGTGCGAAAAGTGGTTTTTCAACACTAACACAAGTGCGAAAAGTGGTTTTTCAACACTAACGCAAGTGCGAAAAGTGGTTTTTCAACACTAACACAAGTGCGAAAAGTGTATTTTCCACACTAATACAAGTGCAAAAGTGGTTTCCTGCACCAACACAAGTGCGAAAAGTGGTTTTTCAACACTAACACAGGTGCGAAAAGTGGTTTTTCAACACTAACACAAGTGCGAAAAGTGGTTTTTCAACACTAACACAAGTGCGAAAAGTGGTTTTTCAACACTAACACAAGTGCGAAAAGTGTTTTTTCCACACTAATACAAGTGCAAAAGTGGTTTCCTGCACCAACACAAGTGCGAAAAGTGGTTTTTCAACACTAACACAAGTGCGAAAAGTGGTTTTTCAACACTAACACAAGTGCAAAAAGTGTTTTTTCCACACTAATACAAGTGCAAAAGTGGTTTCCTGCACCAACACAAGTGCGAAAAGTGGTTTTTCAACACTAACACAAGTGCAAAAAGTGGCTTTTCAACACTAACACAAGTGCGAAAAGTGGTTTTTCTACACTAACACAAGTGCGAAAAGTGGTTTTTCAACACTAACACAAGTGCGAAAAGTGGTTTTTCAACACTAACACAAGTGCGAAAAGTGGTTTTTCAACACTAACACAAGTGCGAAAAGTGGTTTTTCAACACTAACACAAGTGCGAAAAGTGATTTTTCCACACTAATACAAGTGCAAAAGTGGTTTCCTGCACCAACACAAGTGCGAAAAGTGGTTTTCAACACTAACACAAGTGCGAAAAGTGGTTTTTCAACACTAACACAAGTGCGAAAAGTGGTTTTTCAACACTAACACAAGTGCGAAAAGTGGTTTTTCAACACTAACACAAGTGCGAAAAGTGTATTTTCCACACTAATACAAGTGCAAAAGTGATTTCCTGCACCAACACAAGTGCGAAAAGTGGTTTTTCAACACTAACACAAGTGCGAAAAGTGGTTTTTCCACACTAATACAAGTGCAAAAGTGGTTTCCTGCACCAACACAAGTGCAAAAAGTGTTTTTTCCACACTAATACAAGTGCAAAAGTGGTTTCCTGCACCAACACAAGTGCGAAAAGTGGTTTTTCAACACTAACACAAGTGCGAAAAGTGGATTTTCAACACTAACACAAGTGCGAAAAGTGGTTTTTCAACACTAACACAAGTGTGAAAAGTGGTTTTTCAACACTAACACAAGTGCGAAAAGTGTATTTTCCACACTAATACAAGTGCAAAAGTGGTTTCCTGCACCAACACAAGTGCGAAAAGTGGTTTTTCAACACTAACACAAGTGCGAAAAGTGGATTTTCAACACTAACACAAGTGCGAAAAGTGGTTTTTCAACACTAACACAAGTGTGAAAAGTGGTTTTTCAACACTAACACAAGTGCGAAAAGTGTATTTTCCACACTAATACAAGTGCAAAAGTGGTTTCCTGCACCAACACAAGTGCGAAAAGTGGTTTTTCAACACTAACACAAGTGCTAAAAGTGGTTTTTCAACACTAAACCAAGTGCGAAAAGTGGTTTTTCAACACTAACACAAGTGTGAAAAGTGGTTTTTCAACACTAACACAAATGCGAAAAGTGTATTTTCCACACTAATACAAGTGCAAAAGTGGTTTCCTGCACCAACACAAGTGCGAAAAGTGGTTTTTCAACACTAACACAAGTGCGAAAAGTGGTTTTTCAACACCAACACATGTGCGAAAAGTGGTTTTTCAACACTAACACAAGTGCGAAAAGTGGTTTTTCAACACTAACACAAGTGCGAAAAGTGGTTTTTCAACACTAATAAAAGTGCGAAAAGTGGTTTTTCAACACTAACACAAGTGCGAAAAGTGGTTTTTCAACACTAACACAAGTGCGAAAAGTGTATTTTCCACACTAATACAAGTGCAAAAGTGGTTTCCTGCACCAACACAAGTGCGAAAAGTGGTTTTTCAACACTAACACAAGTGCGAAAAGTGGTTTTTCAACACTAACACAAGTGCGAAAAGTGGTTTTTCAACACTAACACAAGTGCGAAAAGTGGTTTTTCCACACTAATACAAGTGCAAAAGTGGTTTCCTGCACCAACACAAGTGCGAAAAGTGGTTTTTCAACACTAACACAAGTGCGAAAAGTGGTTTTTCAACACTAACACAAGTGCGAAAAGTGTATTTTCCACACTAATACAAGTGCAAAAGTGGTTTCCTGCACCAACACAAGTGCGAAAAGTGGTTTTTCAACACTAACACAAGTGTGAAAAGTGGTTTTTCAACACTAACACAAGTGCGAAAAGTGGTTTTTCAACACTAACAAGTGTGAAAGGTGTATTTTCCACACTAAAACAAGTGCAAAAGTGGTTTCCTGCACCAACACAAGTGCGAAAAGTGGTTTTTCAACACTAACACAAGTGCGAAAAGTGGTTTTTCAACACTAACACAAGTGCGAAAAGTGTATTTTCCACACTAATACAAGTGCAAAAGTGGTTTCCTGCACCAACACAAGTGCGAAAAGTGGTTTTTCAACACTAACACAAGTGCGAATAGTGGTTTTTCAACACTAACACAAGTGCGAAAAGTGGTTTTTCAACACTAACACAAGTGTGAAAGGTGTATTTTCCACACTAATACAAGTGCAAAAGTGGTTTCCTGCACCAACACAAGTGCGAAAAGTGGTTTTTCAACACTAACACAAGTGCGAAAAGTGGTTTTTCAACACTAACACAAGTGCGAAAAGTGGTTTTTCAACACTAACACAAGTGCAAAAAGTGTTTTTTCCACACTAATACAAGTGCAAAAGTGGTTTCCTGCACCAACACAAGTGCGAAAAGTGGTTTTTCAACACTAACACAAGTGCGAAAAGTGGCTTTTCAACACTAACACAAGTGCGAAAAGTGGTTTTTCAACACTAACACAAGTGCGAAAAGTGGTTTTTCAACACTAACACAAGTGCGAAAAGTGGTTTTTCCACACTAATACAAGTGCAAAAGTGGTTTCCTGCACCAACACAAGTGCAAAAAGTGTTTTTTCCACACTAATACAAGTGCAAAAGTGGTTTCCTGCACCAACATAAGTGCGAAAAGTGGTTTTTCAACACTAACACAAGTGCGAAAAGTGGTTTTTCAACACTAACGCAAGTGCGAAAAGTGGTTTTTCAACACTAACACAAGTGCGAAAAGTGTATTTTCCACACTAATACAAGTGCAAAAGTGGTTTCCTGCACCAACACAAGTGCGAAAAGTGGTTTTTCAACACTAACACAAGTGCGAAAAGTGGTTTTTCAACACTAACACAAGTGCGAAAAGTGGTTTTTCAACACTAACACAAGTGCGAAAAGTGTTTTTTCCACACTAATACAAGTGCAAAAGTGGTTTCCTGCACCAACACAAGTGCGAAAAGTGGTTTTTCAACACTAACACAAGTGCGAAAAGTGGTTTTTCAACACTAACACAAGTGCAAAAAGTGTTTTTTCCACACTAATACAAGTGCAAAAGTGGTTTCCTGCACCAACACAAGTGCGAAAAGTGGTTTTTCAACACTAACACAAGTGCAAAAAGTGGCTTTTCAACACTAACACAAGTGCGAAAAGTGGTTTTTCTACACTAACACAAGTGCGAAAAGTGGTTTTTCAACACTAACACAAGTGCGAAAAGTGGTTTTTCAACACTAACACAAGTGCGAAAAGTGGTTTTTCAACACTAACACAAGTGCGAAAAGTGGTTTTTCAACACTAACACAAGTGCGAAAAGTGATTTTTCCACACTAATACAAGTGCAAAAGTGGTTTCCTGCACCAACACAAGTGCGAAAAGTGGTTTTCAACACTAACACAAGTGCGAAAAGTGGTTTTTCAACACTAACACAAGTGCGAAAAGTGGTTTTTCAACACTAACACAAGTGCGAAAAGTGGTTTTTCAACACTAACACAAGTGCGAAAAGTGTATTTTCCACACTAATACAAGTGCAAAAGTGATTTCCTGCACCAACACAAGTGCGAAAAGTGGTTTTTCAACACTAACACAAGTGCGAAAAGTGGTTTTTCCACACTAATACAAGTGCAAAAGTGGTTTCCTGCACCAACACAAGTGCAAAAAGTGTTTTTTCCACACTAATACAAGTGCAAAAGTGGTTTCCTGCACCAACACAAGTGCGAAAAGTGGTTTTTCAACACTAACACAAGTGCGAAAAGTGGATTTTCAACACTAACACAAGTGCGAAAAGTGGTTTTTCAACACTAACACAAGTGTGAAAAGTGGTTTTTCAACACTAACACAAGTGCGAAAAGTGTATTTTCCACACTAATACAAGTGCAAAAGTGGTTTCCTGCACCAACACAAGTGCGAAAAGTGGTTTTTCAACACTAACACAAGTGCGAAAAGTGGATTTTCAACACTAACACAAGTGCGAAAAGTGGTTTTTCAACACTAACACAAGTGTGAAAAGTGGTTTTTCAACACTAACACAAGTGCGAAAAGTGTATTTTCCACACTAATACAAGTGCAAAAGTGGTTTCCTGCACCAACACAAGTGCGAAAAGTGGTTTTTCAACACTAACACAAGTGCTAAAAGTGGTTTTTCAACACTAAACCAAGTGCGAAAAGTGGTTTTTCAACACTAACACAAGTGTGAAAAGTGGTTTTTCAACACTAACACAAATGCGAAAAGTGTATTTTCCACACTAATACAAGTGCAAAAGTGGTTTCCTGCACCAACACAAGTGCGAAAAGTGGTTTTTCAACACTAACACAAGTGCGAAAAGTGGTTTTTCAACACCAACACATGTGCGAAAAGTGGTTTTTCAACACTAACACAAGTGCGAAAAGTGGTTTTTCAACACTAACACAAGTGCGAAAAGTGGTTTTTCAACACTAATACAAGTGCGAAAGGTGGTTTTTCAACACTAACACAAGTGCGAAAAGTGGTTTTTCAACACTAACACAAGTGCGAAAAGTGTATTTTCCACACTAATACAAGTGCAAAAGTGGTTTCCTGCACCAACACAAGTGCGAAAAGTGGTTTTTCAACACTAACACAAGTGCGAAAAGTGGTTTTTCAACACTAACACAAGTGCGAAAAGTGGTTTTTCAACACTAACACAAGTGCGAAAAGTGGTTTTTCCACACTAATACAAGTGCAAAAGTGGTTTCCTGCACCAACACAAGTGCGAAAAGTGGTTTTTCAACACTAACACAAGTGCGAAAAGTGGTTTTTCAACACTAACACAAGTGCGAAAAGTGTATTTTCCACACTAATACAAGTGCAAAAGTGGTTTCCTGCACCAACACAAGTGCGAAAAGTGGTTTTTCAACATAACACAAGTGCGAAAAGTGGTTTTTCAACACTAATACAAGTGCAAAAAGTGGTTTTTCAACACTAACACAAGTGCGAAAAGTGGTTTTTCAACACTAACACAAGTGCGAAAAGTGGTTTTTCAACACTAACACAAGTGCGAAAAGTGGTTTTTCCACACTATTACAAGTGCAAAAGTGGTTTCCTGCACCAACACAAGTGCGAAAAGTGGTTTTTCAACACTAACAGGAGTGCGAAAAGTGTTTTTTCAACACTAACACAAGTGCGAAAAGTGGTTTTTCCACACTAATACAAGTGCAAAAGTGGTTTCCTGCACCAACACAGGTGTGAAAAGTGGTTTTTCAACACTAACACAAGTGCGAAAAGTGGTTTTTCAACACTAACACAAGTGTGAAAAGTTGTTTTTCCACACTAATACAAGTGCAAAAGTGGTTTCCAGCACCAACACAAGTGCGAAAAGTGGTTTTTCAACACTAACGGAAGTGCGAAAAGTGGTTTTTCAACACTAACACAAGTGCGAAAAGTGGTTTTTCCACACTAATACAAGTGCAAAAGTGGTTTCCTGCACCAACACAAGTGCGAAAAGTGGTTTTTCAACACTAACACAAATGCGAAAAGTGGTTTTTCAACACTATCACAAGTGCAAAAAGTGTTTTTTCCACACTAATACAAGGGCGAAAAGTGGTTTTTCAACACTAACACAAGTGCGAATGGTGGTTTTTCCACACTAATACAAGTGCAAAAGTGGTTTCCTGCACCAAAACAAGTGCGAAAAGTGGTTTTTCAACACTATCACAAGTGCAAAAAGTGTTTTTTCCACACTAATACAAGTGCAAAAGTGGTTTTTCAACACTAACACAAGTGCGAAAAGTGGTTTTTCCACACTAATACAAGTGCAAAAGTGGTTTCCTGCACCAACACAAGTGCGAAAAGTGGTTTTTCAACACTAACACAAGTGCGAAAAGTGGTTTTTCAACACTATCACAAGTGCAAAAAGAGTTTTTTCCACACTAATACAAGTGCAAAAGTGGTTTCCTGCACCAACACATGTGCGAAAAGTAGTTTTTCAACACTAACACAAGTGCGAAAAGTGGTTTTTCCACACTAATACAAGTGCAAAAGTGGTTTCCTGCACCAACACAAGTGTGAAAAGTGGTTTTTCAACACTAACACAAGTGCGAAAAGTGGTTTTTCCACACTAATACAAGTGCAAAAGTGGTTTCCTGCACCAACACAAGTGCGAAAAGTGGTTTTCCACACTAATACAAGTGCAAAAGTGGTTTCCTGCACCAACACAAGTGCGAAAAGCGGTTTTTCAACACTAACACAAGTGCAAAAAGTGGTTTTTCAACACTAACACAAGTGCGAAAAGTGGTTTTTCCACACTAATACAAGTGCAAAAGTGGTTTCCTGCACCAACACAAGTGCGAAAAGTGGTTTTTCAACACTAACGCACGTGCAAAAAGTTGTTTTCAACACTAGCACAAGTGCGGAAAGTGGTTTTGCAACATTAGCACAAGTGTAGAACGTGGTTTTCAACACTAGTGCAAGTGTGGAAAGTGGTTTTCAACGCCAGCACAAGTACGGAAAGTGGATTTGCAACACTAACACAAGTGCAAAAAGTGGTTTTCAACACTAGCACGAGTGCGGAAAGTGGTTTTCAATGCCAGCACAAGTGTGGAAATTGGTTTTGCAACACTAAGACAAGTGCAAAAGTGGTTTTTCAACACTAACACAAGTGCGAAAAGTGGTTTTTCCACACTAATACAAGTGCAAAAGTGGTTTCCTGCACCAACGCAAGTGCGAAAAGTGGTTTTTTCAACACCAACACAAGTGCGAAAAGTGGTTTTTCAACACTATCACAAGTGCAAAAAGAGTTTTTTCCACACTAATACAAGTGCAAAAGTGGTTTCCTGCACCAACACATGTGCGAAAAGTCGTTTTTCAACACTAACACAAGTGCGAAAAGTGGTTTTTCAACACTATCACAAGTGAAAAAAGTGTTTTTTCCACACTAATACAAGTGCAAAAGTGGTTTCCTGCACAAGTGCGAAAAGTAGTTTTTCAACACTAACACAAGTGCGAAAAGTGGTTTTTCAACACTAGCACAAGTGCGAAAAGTGGTTTTTTCCACACTAATAAAAGTGCAAAAGTGGTTTCCTGCACCAACACAAGTGCGAAAAGTGGTTTTTCAACACTAACACAAGTGCGAAAAGTGGTTTTTCAACACTAACACAAGTGCGAAAAGTGGTTTTTCAACACTAACACAAGTGTGAAAAGTGGTTTTTCCACACTAATACAATTGCGAAAAGTGGTTTTTCAATGCCAGCACAAGTGCGGAAAATGGTTTTCCAACACGAGCGCAGGTGCGGAACGTGGTTTTCAACACCAACACATGTGCCAAAAGTGGTTCTGCAACACTAGCTCAGGTGCGGAAAGTGATTTTCAGTGCCAGCACAACTGGGTAAAGTGGTTTTGCAACACTAACACAAGTGCAAAAAGTGGTATTCAATGCCAGCACAAGTGCGGAAAATGGTTTTGCAACACTAACACAAGTTCGAAAAGTGGTTTTGCAACACTAACACAAGTGCGAAAAGTTGTTTTTCAACACTAACACAAGTGCGAAAAGTTTTTTTTTCAAGTCTAACACAAGTGCGAACAGTGGTTTTTCAACACTAACACAAGTGCGAAAAGTGGTTTTTCAACACCAACACAAGTGCAAAAATTGGTTTGGCAACACTAGCACAAGTGCAAAAAGTTGTTTTCAACACGAACCAAACAGCGAAAAGTTGTTTTCAACACCAGCACAAGTGCGGAAAGTGGTTTTTCAGCACTGGCACAAGTGTAGAACATGGTTTTCAACACGAACGCAGATGCGGAAATTGGTGTTCAACGCCATCACAAGTGTGTAAAGTGGTTTTGCAACACGAGCTAAAGTGGGGAAAGTGGTTTTCAATGCCAGCACAAGAGCGGAAAGTGGTTTTTGCAACAATAACACAAGTGCGAAAAGTGGTTTTCAACACAAACACACGTGCAAAAAGTTGTTTTCAACACGAGCACAAGTGCGGAAAGTGGTTTTGCAACATTAGCACAAGTGTAGAACGTGGTTTTCAACACGAGCGCAAGTGTGGAAAGTGGTTTTACAACACCAGCTCAAGTGCAGAGAGTGGTTTTCAATGCCAGCACAAGTGCGAAAAGTGGGTTTGAAACACTAACACAAAAGTGGAAAGTGGTTTTGCAACACCAACGCAAGTGGGAAAAGTGGTTTTCAACACCAGCACGAGTGCCGAAAGTTGTTTTCAATGCCAGCACAAGTGTGGAAATTGGTTTTGCAACACGACGACAAATGCGAAAAGTGGATTTCAACACGATCACGATTGTGGAGAGTGGTTTTCAACACGAGCACAAGAGCAAAAAGTGGTATTCAATGCCAGTGCAATTCAATGCCATATTTTCCACCCCTTGCATTCTCCCTACCTGTCATCGTTACATGCATCTCTTGTTTGTCTGTCTCCGTCTACTTTGTCCCCCGCCCTGCTGTTGGCGTTTCCCCATTCTCCTGCTGTTCCCTTTGTTATGTTGTATCCTAGTCTTTTCTGTGTCCTAGCTCTTCCATGAGCCTTGACCATGTATAAAAAGCATTGTTTTCAGATTAAACTATTTCAATTTGGGCTTGGAAATATTCTGCAACTCAAAATTCAAAAGCAACTAGAAAGGATCTGAAAATGCAAAGCCCAACCACATCCGTTTGTATTCAGACATCATCTTCGTTTTCCGTATGCTAAAAATAACAATAATATTTTTTTAAATACAAAACGAAAATTGGTGATTTTATGCAGCCTTGACCTTTTGAGCTTTAGAGCAAAAAAAATAATCAGCTTCTAGCTTTCGATTGGTGAACCAATAATAATGTGACCCAATATGCAAATTCTTTAAATTTCAGGCTAATTGGGTGAAAATTGGCAATTTTACTTAATCTTGCTTGACTTTTGACCTTTTGATATAAAAAACAATCAACTTCTAGATTTTGATTGGTGAACCAATTCAATGTCCCAACATGCAAATTCTTAAACTTTCAGGTCAAGGGATGAAAAATTATGATTTTATGTGATGCTAACCTTTGACCTTTTCACATTTTCACCAAATTATTAATTTACCTTCTCCATATTCTCATAATAAAGCTTTGTTGAAAATTTGATGACAAAACTCAAATGGTAAATTGAAATCTCAGGTCAATTGGATGAACATTTATGATTATAGGTGGTGCTGACCTTTGACCTTTACACATTTTCACCAAATTATTAATTTGCCTTCCCCATATTATCATAATAACGCTTTAGTGAAAAATTGATGACAATCGCTCAAATGGTAAAATTTACGGCCCAGACACACACACACACACACACAGACAGACAGAGACAGACAGACAGACAGACACAGAGAAGTGATTACAAAACCTTGTCTCCTGCTGTGCAGGGGATGGGGTAATGACAGCTATATCTGATCCACTACAAACACATCAATTTTATCAAGTGCGCATACCTCCAGGGCAATTTGGCACTCACAATTTATAACTGGGAGTATACCTGATACCTGAAAGCATTAATCAATGTGTGTGCTGTCCCTCGGAAGGACGTTAAGCCGGATGTCTCATCAGCTGGGATTAGTTGGTGGATGTGCAAAGATCCCAAGATGTCCTCAGCAAAGAGTAGACGAGCCATCGCCGGATTCGCCAGCACCATCAACAAATGACAAATTCCTGTCCTAACTTCCTGCGTTGGAGTAGCGACCCATTCAGAATGGTAATCTTACTAGTTAGCCACATACGTAAACCGATTCGGAGCACCGATGCTCTGTATAGATCATGGTTCATGTTTTAACCTTGTGGACACGACTTGAATTCGTTCCCAAAAGTAAACAAGAAAGAGCAATCAGAAATTGCAAACCCTCACCAGGATGTGCTTTCAGTGGTTTTTAAGGCTTTTGTGTTCAAACAAATATGGCGGCCGAAACACGTGACCGATGACGTCATTATTATTATTTTTTTCTAAACTAATTTATTCCTAGATTATGCTCAAGAAATTTCATCTTGATCGGATGAAGTTTTGTACCTGTCGAATTATGACGTCATAATGGAGGCACCGATGACATCATCATTAACATATTTTATTCCCCATGGAAAGTTCTTTACAATGAGCCATGTCTCAATTTTTTCTATGCAGCGGTTTCAGAGATATAGAGGTACAAAATTTTTCGGTTTTTCCAAGATGGCGGCCGAACCACGTGACATATGACGTCATAATTATCATTAAAAATTACACAGGTGGAGTGGCACCTGTGGTGAAAATATCCTGTCGATCGGACCAACGGTTGCAGAGAAAATCATATTTATTCTGTGCGGACAAACAGACAGACAGACAAACAGACAAATGGACTCAAATGCAATACCCTCTCCTCAGGTGAGAGTAATGAAGTGAAGATGATGCAGTGTTATGAGAGCAACATTTATACAATTTTCTAAATTCGTTACCAATTCATATTATAAAACCTGGGCAGAAAAAAAATACTCCACTCACCAAGGAAATACAACCTGGTGAGCTTGTAAATTCTGCAGGGGCAAGCACATCTTGCCTTTGTGGGTCTATTCGTGGTTTTGAAATATCTTGCTTTTGTCACAGACTGTCAAAGCCTGGTGTTGGCTTAGCGGTTAGTGTGCAGGTTTGGGATCCTAAAGATCCTGAGTTCGAATCCCGGTCGATCGCTAAATTAACACCAGGGGGGTTGACTCAGCCTGTCATCCTTCCGAGGTCGGCAAATTGAGTACCAGCTTGCTGGGATGATGATCCCAGTGTGTAGCCCGGTTTAGAATAGGTACACCGTATCCCTGCGCATCGTAAGAGGCGACTAAGGGTTGGCCTCAGGAAGGGCTTTGGGGCCATGATACATTGCCTCAAACAGGGAACCATGATTGTCATGGGGCCCGCAAGGCTAACCCCCACTCTAGCAGGGAAAATGGCTTTAAAAATGAGGGGGAAAAAAATTCACAGACTATCAGATACCACCAGGTCTCTTCCACTGAAATTATGAAGAAACTCCTCAAGTGATATTTGCTGCTGAATATGCATAGTTTCTCACAAGTCCAAGGGTTAGGCTGTTCTCGTAACCACCTTAACCCCGGCTCATTGATGTAGTTTGAACCCAGGTTCAAATGCAACACACCAGATGTGTTGTTCCTTGTCTACCAATGTCCTTGTAATTATTGTTAAGGTACACTGATGTCTGCGGATGTCTTTGTTGATGCTGCACGTGATTTATGTTCCACCATGAACCTCAGTTCAGTCAAAATAGTGGAAATCTCTGTTTTGGAGTTCAACTTAGTCATCAATGTGAATATCAATACACTCGCATACATTTTAGTATTTGGATTTTGTAGGAAAACTTGTTTTTGATCCTTTCATGTCGAGGTATCGGCCTATTTAATTATTGATGTACGATTGAATATTTCTGAACTTCTTGATTTAAGTGGTTCGCAAAATCATGGAACCCATTCAGCAGATGCTATATTTTTCCATGTGCGACTGATGGATACATGTGTAAGTGCTGTTTACCTACTTTTTAATACACATGCTCATATTGTTGTTGTTGCTGTATAGCTCTGGACAGTTCTCTAGAACAAGCCCGCAGCTGATTGATCTCCAAGGAGCGACCCAGAGATCCCCCACATGATGATGTACCCCTGCCTTCACGAAGTCAGGGCCATGACAGTTAGAGAGAGATATAGAGAGAGAGACAGAGAGAGACAGAGAGAGACAGAGAGAGAGAGAGAGAGAGAGAGAGAGAGAGAGAGAGAGAGAGAGAGAGAGAGACAGACATAGAGATAGAGATAGAGATAGAGATAGAGAGATAGAGATAGAGAATTGAATTTGCAACACCATTTATTTCACAAAAAAACACACCAGGTCAAGTTGCATTTTCACAGGAGAGAAATTTTCCTTGATTTATATATTGAATATTTTGCGACAGCAGCTAAGAAGTTCAGGAGAACACCAGAGTCCTTGCAGGAGGGTCTGAAAGATACACCAAAAATAAAAGAATGTGAAGTAAAAGGAAAAGACAACTGATCAAAAAGGTGTGTGAGAATCAAGAAAAGAGGTATTAGTCTTTCGCATTTCACATAGGCATGAAAGAGATCCTCCTTCTGTACACAGAAGGGGCATGCTACTGGCACTGAGCTGTCAAGGTGATGAACAAAGGCGTTCGGAGGGAGAGCCCAATGTGCTAGTCTCCACTGGATATCTGCGAGGAACCCGTAAATAGGTAGTTTGTACATATTAGGCCACAGTGGTGTGGCAGGAGACCCTGGCCCTAACCTTTCTGACCACAAGGCCACTCGCGCCACTCCGGAGAAGGGTGATGCTTGGTTTTCTCGAAGGAGCTTGTGAATACCCGCCTTTGTTACCAAATGAAAATGAGATACAAGTTCACCATTCGACTGGAGAGCTGGGAGCACCTTAATTTCAGGGAAAGACAGCCGAAAATCCTCGACATTGTTTATACCTTCCCAGCCAATATTTAACTCCTTAAACTTCCTCTTGACGATGCGTATAATTTGGCTGACAATACGCACGGATCTTAAACCAAGAATGGCCGCCACCCTGCCAGCAGACATCCATTTTGTCCCAGATGTATCCCTCAGGTCACAAACTTTGCCAATTCCTCTTTGAGTAAATTTCCTAATCAAAGTCGGACTATGAGGAATGCATGGAAAAAACCCGTTATAGAAAATAGGCTCTTGGATAAACATCCGGCAATTATAAGCCTCAAGGCAACGATGAACCCCAAAACCTTTCCAAACTCTCAGCAAATCCTGATAAAAAGTTGGGATTGAAACTAAGCTGACACGGTCAAGGTTCACCAGGAACAAGTGCCTATCATAACACAGGCCTCCCGCTTGTTGCAACAAGAAAAACGCAAATTAGCGCCAGGGCAGCTCTTCAGCATACAACAGACGTTGCACAGACTGCAGGCGAAAAGCCATAAGCCGGGTGGACACATCCACAATTCCATGTCCACCCTTCTTCCGAGGATGGTACAGTATTTGCGGCCGAAGCCAGTGGTATCCATTCCAAAAGAAATTAACCAAGACCCGCTGGATGGCTGGTATCAACTCCTTGGGTGGCTGCAAGGCAATTAGTTTATGCCATAATCTTGCTGCTATCAAGTTATTTATAACAAGAGTGCAGCCTTTATAAGAAAGAGATCGCAGCAGTCCTTCCCATCGTTTCAACCGGTGTGTAATTTGTTCAATCATTCCTTCCCAGTTCTTCGTTTCTACTTCCTGGTTGCCGAGATAGACACCAAGATATTTGACCCCATCTGTTTTCCACTCTAAATTATGTGGGAGTGATGGCGGCAGTGTTAAAGAAAGGTTATCTGAACCGCACCATAAGGCTACACTCTTGCCCCAATTTACTTCGGTGGAAGAGGCCGCAGAGTAGTCTTTAAAGCAACGCTGCACCGCAGCAACACTACTTGGGCCCTTAATCAGAACACATACATCATCAGCATAAGCTGTGACCACAAATCTTGAACCAAAAACGGCTCCCACATCCTGAGTTATTCGCTGCCTGATGGATGCTAAGAGTGGTTCAAGGGCAATTATATACAGAAGTCCAGAAAGGGGACAACCTTGACGGATACCCCGACGGAAAGGAAAAGGGGGACATAAACTGTTATTTACTTTCATCATGCAGAAGGTGTTAGTGTATAACAGCTTAACATAGGAAATGAAAGTTTCGCCAAAACCCATCCGCTCCAGAACAGAAAACAAATATGTATGATCAACACGATCAAAAGCCTTTGTTTGGTCAAGAAACAACAATCCAAAACTAGCACGCAAGTACTTATTACAAGAAATAATATCCCTTATCAGAAAAATAGTCATAAATTGACCTTCCTGGTACACAGTAGGTCTGGTCAGGGTGCACAATAGAGCTGATCACAGTTCCCAAACGGTTTGCTAAAACCTTCGACAAAAGCTTGTAATCCGCACACAGCAATGAGACAGGCCGCCAGTTCTCGACTAGTTGAGTGTCCCCAGCCTTTGGCAACAGGCACATGACTGCTCTTCTGCAGGACAGGGGAAGCTCTCCAACATGAAGGCATTCATCAAATACCTCAAGCAGGTCAGGTCCCATAAGTTTCCAAAAAGTCTTCTAGAACTCTCCAGGCAAACCATCAATCCCAGAGGCTTTACCATCCTTCAAGCTCCGCATAGCAGTTTCAAGTTCAGCAGCCGAAACTGACATGTTCAATGTGTGTTGCTGGTCCTCCTCAAGTCTTGGAAGCCCAGTAGTCAGCTCCTGCAAGGTCTCATTACTTATGCTCTGGGGGGAGTACAAGTTTGTATAAAAACCCTTCAAAACAGACTTAATCTCCTGTTGGGAGGTCACTATTGACCCATTAGCAGCACGTTGCCCATGAATCTGTTGTGCTTTTTTGACAGAGTTCTCCAAACCAAACAAGGCCTTATTTGGCATATCCAACGTTAAATAACTCATTCTCATGCGTACCAGGGTGCCCATTGCTCGCTGCCGTACCAGTTCAGTCAACATTGCCTTTTTAGTCCATAGCAGCCGGTCACCTGTAGTGTCTTTCCCAGCCGTATTAATGTTTTCCTCCAGGGCTGCAATTTCAGCCTTTAATGAATCAATCGAGAGATTTTGCAATTTAGTGGCATAAAGACTATATTGTTGACAGAACGATTTGACCTGACCCTTTGCGAGGTTCCACCACAGTCGAAGGGTAGCATGCTCAAATTTGGAGGACCGAATTCTTTCCCACACGGCTCGAAAAGCCTCTTTGAATCTCATATCATTCAGCAGGTGGGTATTAAGTGACCAATACGCACTACCACCTGAGGCCAGAGGCAAATTAAAACCCATTGAAACCAGGTAATGGTCTGTGAAACCAGTTGGGAGTATCTGGGTTGTGGCCATCACATTTAGCATTGGCTTATTCACGTAGAATCTGTCTAGCCTTGCCATTGATATCCTCCCATCATGGCATCTGCACCACGTATAGCACCGTGAAGTTGGGTGTTGCAACCTCCAAACATCTTTCAAATGCTGATTTTTGATGATGTTCTCCAAAATCCTCGTAGAAGCCTGATGGGGTTCATGACCGGTCCTGTCTACCGAAGGATTGATAGTGCAATTGAAATCACCAGCAATACAGATGAAAGCGGTTGTATCCAGTCCTTTTACATAGTCATGCAGAGTGGAAAAGAACACTCTTCTTTCCATGGGCTCACTCGGTGCATATACGTTCACAATGATGATGCTTTGCGTGTTGCAATAGAATTCCACCGCTATCAGATGTCCCTTGTAAATTTCCTTGAAGACAATCTTCCGAGCAGGGATTCTATCACTCGAGACGATGGCAACACCAGCTTTGGGTGTGGTAAAACCACTCAGCCACCACTGCCCTCGATAAAGTTTTCCCCATTCAGCATCCAGGGTGTTCGGAGCATGAGTCTCCTGTATCAGGATGATGTCGGCTTTCACCCTCTCCATTGCCTGAATTGTTTGAATTTTTCGTAAGGGGGTACAACCCCCATTGATATTCAGGGATGCGATACATATCTCTCGCAATGCCATTTACAAAGGTAACTCACCCTCCGCCTGCAATTCCTTATTCGCCTTTGTGACCGCTTTCCGAAGACGCTGAAATTGGGCCTCCGAGATTTCCATTGGGTCATTTCTTTGCAGAAGGGGTCTTGCAGCCCTGATGAAAGTTTTCACATCGGGAAAATGGTCTTTGATCACAACATATCGTTGCCTAAACGTCTCGTTTAGGAAACTGATGACGTTTTCCTTTGTTGCTTCGATCTGTTCTTCTCCCTGATGATCATTCACAGACACAAGGCTTTGAGCTTCCTCATCCAGCTCCCTAACCACATCAACGTTGAAACTCCTTTGTTGTGTGTCAGGAGCTGGCGCACCTTCTGTGTCATCACCACTGCAGTCTTCTTGTTGCATCACCAGGGGCACATCTGTGCCACCACTGCTGCCTATTATAGGTCTGCTTGGACCATCATCCTTGGTCGTTTCAACCGGATGTGAGCAACAACCGTCGTCACTCAGGACCTGGGACTGCTCGTTGTCACAAGGGACAATGGTCCCATCATCACAACCAATACTGGTACATTGATTTTCTTCAACAAGAGCAAGGGGTGAAGTCCAACTCTCCTCTGTTTCGTCACCACCTTGCCCATCTTGCCGAGAATCATCAGGATAGTCTGAGATACTGTTTGTTTGTACGAGTATCACTTTGCTACCTTTGTCTTCCACCTCGGCGCTCAAAAAGGTACGTTTTAGGTTCCTCTTAGCCTCGGTGCCTTTCATCAGTACCTCCTCAAAAACCATATTATCTTGAGGTTGCAGCCTCGTGTCCACATCGACTGGGTGCTCCCCTGCTGCACTAACCTCAGCAACACCACCACCACTTGCCACACCCCTGGTCTTCTGGTGTGGATCTCTGTACCCCACCAGGCTCATTAACGGGGGGCACTGCATTAGTCACAGGGGGGGCCGACCCAGCTGCTGTAGCGTACGTCTTCTTGGCGTCTGGGCAATACTGCTTAGTGTGTCCGTGTGCTCCACATCCATAGCAGATCAAGGTCTCGGTCGCCATGAAGATCCTATATTCATGTTCGTCTACTTTAAAGGTGTGGGAGGTGCTCAACTGCTTCGCTGCGTCTTTTAGAACAACAAAACAAAAACGTCTAAACGATTGTACGTGCTTCAACCTGCCGTTTCTCGTACGTAGAGGAACCCTAATGATTCGAGAGACGACAGTGCCAAACTCACCTAGCTTGTGCAGGATTTCCTCGTTACCTAGAAAAGGCGGAACATTGCTCAGAATGACTAACTGCCGGCGTGTCCATCGACGACACAGGAACAAACAGATCGTTTCCCAAGGTCAAACCATTCTGTACAACATTATCGGCCAGACTTATTTGCGAAACAAATACCACAATTTTGTGATTCATACGGGACGCGGCACGAATATTACTCACGTCGATCAAATCCCCAATCGCGAGCAAAATATCATCCATTTCAACTCCCTCCGGCGGGACAAGGCACAGCCCGTGCTTACGCGATAAACCCTCATCGGTAACGCGATAAACCCTCATCGGTAACACGATCGGCAGGCCTTTGGCTACTCCTATTAGCCATATCGTCAAAGGAGAAACGAAGTGAAAGCAAATAGATTTGTATAATCCCAAAAAAAAGAATAGAAAAAAATATATATTAAGTAACGAAAAACGAAAGCACGGTTTAAACCACGTTAGGAAAAAACGTGGTTTAAACAAACCCTCACCGTGCTGGCTCTCCCTCTCTCTGTCTCGAAGGAGGAGAAAAAGAGGGATAGGTGGTAACGAAGCAGGAAGGGAGGAAAAAGGTCAACAGACACGACAAAAGTACAAAAGGAAAAAAACAAAGGAAAGGGAAAGGTAAAAAGGGAGGTGGGGAGAGGACGAAAACAACACGAGCCAGGAGCTACAACACACAAACACGAGCACACGCCATCTTGCCACGCCCAACAACAGACGGCCAGCAGAGGGCATAAGAGAGAGAGAGCGCGAGAGAGAGACTTTGACTTTTAAACTCTTTTTATTATAAAAGTATAAAACAAGAGTACCACCAAAAGCAATTCATCCAGGAAAATCAGTAAAATCATAGCAATCCCGGAAGGAAAAAACAATCGGTGCACTGCAAACCAAGCGACAGAAAAGGTGCAAATACCAAAAAAAACACGAGGAGAAAATCTAGGCATAATTTTTAAACTAGGCATAATTTTATATGTACAAATTTACAATCGCATCTGCAACCCTGAGGAGAGACTTAAGAAAGAAAGAGTAGGTCAAGACCAGGGGGAGAAAAACGCCGGCAAGGAGAAGCATGGAAGTGTATAAGAAACACCCGCACTGTATTATACAGAAATTAACAATTTGTTATCTTGGACCTCACAAATCCCTCCAACACACCAGGTCGCAACAAAATTTGCAAGGTCGTTTGCAGTTTGGACACAGCCAAATTCAAGCTTGAGCCTTGCTGACACCAACGAACTAAAAAACACCATAATACTGCATTCCTGCATGGGTCTGCCGCCCAGCTTCGCCTTCCGCGACAGGTATACGGCCAGTTTAGCGGTAGCAGTTAGGAACCCGAATACAATAGATGTGGTTCCCTTTTTTGGAGGAAAGCCAAAGATGTAAGCTTTCAAAGAAAAGGTAACCCGCAATCTATGGGAAATAAAATTTAACCAATGAAACAAAGGAGAAAGTCTTTCACAATTAATGAAAGCATGAAACAAATCTTCCCTCACCGGACAAAAGGGGCAACAGCCGGAAATGGGGGGGGGGAAAACGAATGACAGCATTGGAAGGAACAATCCAGTGGGCCAAACGCCACTGGAGGTCACCTGTTCTTTTAGAAATAAGTCCAGCATACATTGTATCCCATAAAGGCTCAGAGGGGGGACTGGGAGGCAAGAGTCCTTTCCACCGGGTAACCCCAGCTAGAGGTGGGTCCCCAAGAAGACGTTTCACACAAGACCTATAAATACTCTTGCTGCTCATAGCATGGAAGGGGAGTGACCCTGCGCTCATGGGGGGCAGCTCGTTTGGGGTAAAAGCGACACCTAATTTTGGGACTGTGGGCTCAACCTCTGCGTCCTGCGTCCAATGTAGGCCTAGCTGGTGGCCCCTTCGGATCACCGCTCTTAGTATGTTCCCGATTTGCCTGCTGGACCAAACACCTGTTAGGTCCGCCAGCTCGTTCGCAGGCTTCCATCCCTGTCCAGAGTCGTGCCGGAGATGACACACTTTCAGGATGTTGGCCACTATAAAATGCTGGCAGAAGTCGCGACTCCTCGGGATATCGGGGAAAAGTGGGTTGAAAAATAAAGGCTCGTGTGCATACATGTTAGTGCCATACGAGTCTGTTTGGCGACTTATCGAAACGCCCTGCCAGGCATTCAAGAGGGTCTGATAAAAGACTGGGAGCAGAGATGTATCGACGTGTTGAAGGTTGGTCAGGAAAAGTTCCTGTCCGTATCCGAGCCTCCCAGCTCGTTGAAGAATGGAGCAGGCTAAGGGCTTTCCTGGTAGGTGTTCTGCATAAAGCAAGCGTTGGATGGAGCGGAGCCGGAAGGCCAACAGGCGGCATTTCACATCGACTAGGCCATGACCACCCTCGACGGAGGGACAACATATGGCGCTGGGTCGAAGCCAGTGGTAGCCTCCCCAAAAAAAATCCACCAGTTTCCTCTGGATAGCTTGGAGCAAAACCTCTGGTGGTTGCAGGCAGATGAACCGGTGCCACAAAAGGGTAGTGACGAGGTTGTTGACAACTAGCGCGCGACCCTTATAGGAAAGGTGGGGTAGAGCTCTTTTCCATCGGTTCAAACGCCCATCTACCTGGTCAATGATCCTGTCCCAATTGTTCTGGGCATACTGAGGAGGACCGAGGAAGACGCCCAAATACTTGATGCCATCGTTTGCCCACACTAGCTCTGCAGGAAGGGGAGGTGGTGGTAATAACGGTGGCATAGGTAAGTCATTTTTTGGAAAGGGGATCCACAGAGCCTTGCTTTTCCCCCAATTACACGTTAATGATGAGGCAAGGTTGAAGTCCGACAAACACTTTGCCATGGCGTCACTGTCGCATTTTCTTTTTATAATGACACAAAGGTCGTCGGCATAAGCTGACAGGGTCAAAGGTGGGTGTCCTGGAGAAAGGACAAGTCCAGGGATATCCTTTCTGAGGGCGATTAAGAGGGGCTCCAAGGCGAGGGCAAATAATAGACCTGAAAGTGGACAACCTTGCCTTACCCCTCTCTGAACCTTTATGGGTGGGCAAAATTCGTTGTTAACTTTGATCAAGCTGGAGATGTTTGCATATAACAAAGCTATGTAGGCTCTAAAATTAGTGCCGAGCCCGCAAGCTTGTAACACATGACACAAAAACTCATGATCAATGCTATCAAAGGCCTTTGCAAGGTCAAGAAACACCAATCCAAAATCCTCTTTGACACATTTACCAGTTAACAAATCTCTGACTAGGAATATGTTGTCATAGATGGATCTGCCAGGGATGCCGCAACTTTGATCAGGTGACACCAGGTCCCCAATAACTGTCTTCAACCGGTTCGCAAGGACCTTGGAAAACAGTTTGTAATCCGTGCATAACAAAGAGATCGGACGCCAGTTTGACAGGTGTCGGAGATCGCCAGTCTTGGGTAGCAGGCAGAGTACTGCTCTTCTAAAACTGAGCGGTAATTCTCTGGATAAAAGAGATGCATCCAGAACATTGAGCAGCTCTGGGCCCAAAATGTCCCAGAATGCCGAAAGAAATTCGGCCGGTAGGCCATCGATGCCAGGGGCTTTTCCCGACTCCATCTCAGCAAGTGCACCGGTTAGCTCTGGAAGGGTAATTGGAGCATCCAGTTCCAGACATTGGGTCTCAGCCACAGAAGGAAGATGTGAGGTCAAAACATTCATCATTTCGTGAGAAACTGATTTGGCCTTGAAAAGTTCAGAAAAGAAATCGATTACATTTAATCTTATATCACTCGGATTTGTTAGGATGTTCCCCCCTGGGTCCAAAACCGAAGATATAAGTCGTGCTGGTTTCTCTACAGTTTCTAGGTGAAAGAAAGCCTTAGTTGGGGTATCTGAAACCTTTATATTCTGTATTCTTAGCCTAACTAGTGTGCCCGCTGCTTTTTCATGGATCAAATCCCTTAATTGGGCCTTCTTCTCGAGTAGCAACCGATAGTTCACTGGGTTGCTCTCATTGGCCAACTTGCTCTCTAACCTTAAGATGTCTGCTTCCAAGCAAGCCATCGTGATATGCTTTACATTGGTACAGTGCGAATTAAATTGTTGACAAAATACTCGAATTTGGGCCTTTAGGTTATCCCACCAGAGACTAATTGAGGAGAAAGAAGATTTTTTTAGTACTCATTTCAGCCCAGAAATCACGAAGGAGTCTGTAAATAAACTATCTTCTAAAAGTTTAACGTTAAACTTACAGTAACTATTTCTGCATGTGGGTCGAGGAAAAGAAAGATCTAAGGTTACCATATGGTGGGTGGTCTGAAAACAATGACGGAAAACAACCTGAAGAGGCCGCGACGTTCCTAAAGGGTACATTAATGTACCAGCGGTCGAGTCTTGCCGAAGACACCCGGCCATTGGCACATCGACACCAGGTAAACTGGACTATGTTGGGGTGATGCAATCGCCAAACATCCAGTAGACCGGCCATCTTAAAGAAACGGGATAGGTCCGCATGGGACTCGGGGTGGGCTTCTGCAGAGTTTCTGTCCTTCGAAGGGTCAAAGGTGCAATTAAAGTCACCACCAATGCACACACATTGGTCGAGATCAACTGATCTCAGGTGGTTTACCATGGAGGTGAAGAAGGCCTTTCGGTCCCTGCTCTCACTAGGTGCGTACACATTGAAAATGGTACAGCGGAAGTTTTGATGTGCAAGCTGAAGGGAAATAAGCTGGCCTTTTATGACTTCCTGAAAATGACAAGACTCAAAAGCTAGACCTGGCTTTAGAAAAAAAACAACCCCAGCAGATGAGGCTGACATATTGCTAAAATAGCATTGCCCTTTGAAAGTTTGGCACCAGTCATGTTCCACGTTAGGTGTGATGTGGGTCTCTTGTAGTAAAAGAACATTTGCCTTTTTGCGGTCAAACAAGTTTTTGACTTGGACCTGACGGAGGTGACTTGCACCCCCACCATTCATGTTTAAGGTCGCAAAGGAAATGTTTTTCATTCCGTGGTAATGAAATCGCCCTGTGCTTGGGAACACTCCGTACCTGCTCGGGTAACAAACTTTCTTAACCTGTGGAATTGAGATTTCGTCAGGTCAAAATCCTCACGCGCTTTGATTATTGACTTTGCAGTGCAAATGAATTCTGCCAAGTCAGGGAAATAGTCTTTAATGACAATGTTGCGGTGACGATACGTTTCGTTAAGGAAGGTAAGAATGAGTTGAGGGGATACCTGCGAGTGACCTGTCATCGCTTGTGACAGCGCGGTTGCCTCAATGTCATCTTCGGACTCAGACACGTCAGATAACATGTCGTCAGGATCTGGGGTATTACCCGCTGCCCCCGCGGTCTTGTCTGGAGGCACCTTCACAAGTTTCCCAAGGTGTTCCCGAGAGCACTCGTTAACACTTTGGTGGATATTTGTATCTGGGGTCGGAGCTTGGGTTTGAGATCCCAGCAAACTCAGATTTACCGGCCCCATTTGTACAGTGGGAACGTTTATTGAATCCTTAGTCTGCTCGGTATTTAAAGGGGGGACAAGCGGAAAAACATTTCCCAGCTCGGAAATGGTAATACTTTCACTGGAGGTTTCGCACTCGGAAACTTCCAGGTGAGAGGTACAAATTATATTTTTCGGCTCATTTACATAATGAGACTCGCTGGTGTCATTGACAACGGTATTCATGTACTCAGTTAGTGAGGGAATGTCAGAGGGACACTCGGACACATGTGCACCGGAAATGGTGCCGCCCATGACCGCCTTCTTTGCAGCACCAGCGAAATTGCTTGGCGCTGGTGCTCTTCGCTTTTTAGCATACACTATGGATTCTTCGTTCATGGGTTCGGGAAAGGGGGCAATGCTAGTTGTGTCAGTCACGTCGGTGGGTGTCATCACATTGGAATCGGAAAGCACCAGTGTGACAGACGACTCAGTCGGGGTGTCAGAGGGTACGGTCGGGGTGTCAGAAGGTACGGTCGGGGTGTCAGAAAGTACGGTCGGGGTGTCAGAAGGTACGGTCGGGGTGTCAGAAGGTACGGTCGGGGTGTCAGAAGGTACGGTCGGGGTGTCAGAAGTACGGTCGGGGGGTCAAAGGGTACGGTCGGGGTGTCAGAAAGTACGGTCGGGGTGTCAGAAGGTACGGTCGGGGTGTCAGAAGGTACGGTCGGGGTGTCAGAAGGTACGGTCGGGGCGTCCGAAGGTGCGGTCGGGGTGTCAGAGGGTACGGTCCGGGTGACGGAAGGTACGGTAGGGGTGACAGGAGATACGGTCCGGGTGACGGAAGGTACGGTAGGGGTAACAGGAGATATGGTCCGGGTGTCAGCGAGCATGGTCGGGGTGTCAGAAGGCGCGGTGGAGGGATTGGCCTTTTTACAAACCCTTTCGTTATGGGGTTCACCACACTTCGGACAAGAGGCCCTAGGACAGAATCTTTTAACGTGTCCGAATTCTCCACAATTAAAGCAAGTTAAGGAGGCTGAGGAAGCATACATGTGGTATTCCCGATCATCCAACGATACTTTAAAGGATATGTTTAAACCTGTATCGGCTCCGCGATCCGGGAGAATCATGTACACTTGCCTCCTAAAGCTCATTACGTGTTTAACACGATCGCTGCGACACCCGAGCGGAATCATTGAGATTCGGGAAACAATTTTACCATAACGAGACAGAACGGATAGGAGTTTCTTGCCTGGCATGAACGGTGGAACGTTGGATATTGTTATCTTGGTCGCCGGCGTATCCATAGGGGATACCGTAATATAATGACCCCCTTTTATGGTTAGACCGGTACTAACGACGTCATGAACGAGTTTTTCTTCTGACACGAAGACAACAAATTTCTGGTTCATTCCTGATGCCGCACGAACATTACCGTCTCCTATGATGGATCCCACGGCAAGGATAATGTCCTCAGTAGGACCTCCTTCGGGCGGAACACATGCGAATGCATGCTTATGCGTTAAATTTTCGAACGTCTCGTAACGAGAGCGTGTATTCGCCATACCAGCGAAATTCCCCCCTCTGTCCGAACCGGACAAGAAGGTATCAAACGTAAATAATCGAACTAAAGTAAATAATAAACGTGCATTATAAGCACAAAAATGGCTTACAAAGCGTCGTCAAAGCCAGTAGGCCGCACCCAAAATGGGCTCGCTCTCAATCCTCTCTCTCTCGAAGACAAGGGTGCAGAACGGATGAAAACACAATGCCGAAGCACACAGAATGGAAAAGGAGAGGGAGGGGGGGGGGGGGGCAGGGGAGGGCAGGAGAGGGGGAAAAACTCACAACGGACTCACCAAAACACAGAGCAGTTACTCACAGCCGCCATGACGCCACGCCCACCACAAACAGCCTGCAGGGGGCGAGAGAGAGAGCGCGAGAGAGAGAGATAGAGAGACAGACAGACAGAGACAGAGACAGAGAGACAGAGACAGAGACAGACACAGACACAGACACAGACAGACAGAGACAGAGACAGACAGACTTCTGTCGCGAACCTGTCACAATCACATACATACATGCGACAGACAGACAGAGACAGACAGACAGACAGAGACAGACAGACAGACAGAGACAGACAGATAGAGAGACAGACAGAGAGAGACAGACAGAGAGAGACAGACAGAGAGACAGAGAGAGACAGACAGAGACAGACAGAGAGAGACAGACAGACAGAGAGAGACAGACAGAGAGAGAGACAGACAGACAGAGACAGACAGAGAGAGACAGACAGAGAGAGACAGACAGAGAGAGACAGACAGACAGAGAGAGACAGACAGAGAGAGAGACAGACAGACAGACAGAGACAGACAGACAGAGACAGAGACAGACAGAGAGAGACAGAGAAATAGAAAGAGAAAGAGAAGAGGAAAAGGGCCGGTCTATGGAGAGCGATCGGCACTCTGACTGTACTCCTGCCCTGACGAATCCGGGCAGCAAGGAAGAATGGGGAGGATTTCCCCTCCCTGCCCCCCCCCCCCCCCAATTTGTGTTGGAGGATACAACCACCACGAAGAGGCATCCCCGTTAATTGCTGCGCCTATTTATTTATTACAGTCGCTGGAGATGGGTGGATGATGTGGTGCCAGCGCCCCAACTAGGGACACAGATTTGGTAGGCAGTCAAGGCAGAAATCTGGAGGTTTGCCAAGGTTAGTGTGAGTTAAATCAACCTACTCACCTATTCTCAACAAAACACATCACGATTGGGATCTTTAAATCGACCAGGAATCAATTCTGGAGGATGGGAGCCAAGGATTAACGTTTATCCAAGGGAAGGCGCGTTTTTTGTTGCAACCAATATGACAGTTTATAGTCGAGTTCTGAATTTATCCCTGGGTAGACATTTCAAAGGTAAGACAGTGCGCTGACTCTGCCCCCATCCTCTTGGACATAAGGTAATTGACCGAAGGCCTGTGGGATATATTCACTCTTAAACCGTCATGGCGGATCTAGACCTGCTGGACCATAATCCTCCTCCTTCCCTGACTGTCACGGACTACGGTTTGTCTACTATTGAAGGTGTAACCGTGTGAAGCCTCACAACGAATTCCAAATCCAGAAAATGTGTTTACTCAAAAGTTTTCCACCACTGGGCAGGAACTTCCTGGTGAATCTCTCCACACCAGATAAAACCAACATTGAAACAGATGTACTCCTGAGGTCACTCTGGAATTTTAAAATGGCAATTTATAAATACATAAATGATCTGCTAATTAAAGATCTCACTTTAAAATACAATACAAAGGTTAAATTGATTGGATCCTCATCAATTTAAAACGAAGGGATTTTTTTTTTCAATAAACAAACTGGTTGTGTGTGCTTCAGAGAAAATGTCCCTTTGGAGATCTTGCACACTTGTGGTGTGTTGACACACAGATGGATTCATGTAAAAATGCATTATTATTCATAGTTTATTAAACTCTTGGCTGTTCATCCAGCACCATTCATTTCATAGTCAGTTATTCCATTTCTGGAACACCCTGTGGAAATGTTTTGTAAAGTCGAGATGACAAAATAATCCAGGACTACATTCTGTTCATATCCATGACTATGGTATCCATTCTTTCAGACTTTGGAATTATAAAAATTGAGCTTTTTAAAGAAGGAATTGTAGCAGAAATGAAAGTATCATCCCTATTTACCTCTAAAAGTCGATGGTGGTGGTCTAGGGCAGAGCCAAACAATGAACCAGAGGGTTGGGTGATGGGGAAGGATGGAGAGGTGGTTTAGGCCTGATGTGGAGATCAGGAACTGGGATTGTGAGTGGGGGATTAAGAGTGGCTATACTTACTCCTGACTTAATAATATGAAGGTTTGATAAGCAATAATCCCTCCTGAAAAATTACAACGAAATTGTTACCTTAACCTATACGTGTTAGGGTTAGGATAAAGATGTATCAAACAAATAAGCAAACAAAGTATATAAAAAGGGGAGCGGTCGACAAGATGGGGAGAGAAGGGGAGGAAGCACACAAACACAACATTTGAGAGCAGGGATATCGGGAGATGTGTGGGAGGGAGAGGGCCTGGGGGGAGGCAGGATAGGTATAAAACGCAAGGACACCAAGGACTTCCAGGAAAGAAGTCGGCACCTCAAAAAAGTGGATTTGGGGTGAAATTAGCAGGGGTAGAAAAGATCAAGGTTAACACCCTATGCAATTTGAAATCAATCATTCGACTGTCCGGAAGATCATCTACAAGTGGAGAAGATTCCAAACAACTGCCAACCTCACCACCACGTAATTCAAAACACCTCAGCACCACGTGATTTAAAACCACCACCACGTTATTAAAAACATTTCACAACCACGGAAACGAAAGTTTCAGGAGGAAGTTCAGTGACAACACAGACGCTGCCCAGATATATACAAAAAAAAAATTGTAAAAAAATATTGCAAAAAAATTACAAAAATATATTTCAACAATTTTTCTTTAAAAAAAAACAAACCCTTAGGACATACACACGGGAGAGGTAGGTGCATACCAGAAGTTTGGTAGGATTTCACAAAAGTTTGAGGGAGTAGTTCAGTGACAACACAGGACAGACACTGCACAGATATAGTCACGTGAAAAAGTAAGTACACCCCATGTAAAGTTTTGACTTTTTCAACATATTTCAACATACAGCTAGCTATTTCATCTTCATTTCAACAATATTGAAAGATAAAGGTGATATAATATAACAAATATCATGAAACATTTACATTTGGTAGTCCATTGTATAATTTAAATAAACATAAATGCAAATTTCGCATGTGGAAAAAGTAAGTACACCCCTACATTTATCACTACAAATACCTAAAATTCGAATCAGGTGGACAAGTTCAGGTGCAAATGATAAGAACATCGTTAGAGAGGATCTTGGAGGAACCTGTCCTATTTAAACCTCAGACATTTAGTTTGGTTCGCTCTTTGTTGTTGAAGTTTGCGGCGTCACCATGCCGAGATCAAAAGAGCTCTCGGAGGCCTTCAGAAGGAAGGTTATAGATGCCAACGAGTCTGGGAAGGGATTAAAAAAGATCTCCAAACAATTTGAAATCAATCATTCGACTGTCCGGACGATCATCTACAAGTGGAGAAGATTCCAAACAACTGCCAACTTGTTCAGGCCAGGCTGCCCCAGCAAGTTCAGCCCGAGAGCAGACCGCAAGATGCTGAAAGAAGTCTCTAAGAACCCCCAGAATGTCATCATGGGACCTACAGGTAGCTCTTGCCACTGTTGATGTCAAAGTGCACGAGTCTACCATTAGAAAGAGGCTGCACAAATTTGATCTACATGGGAGGTGTGCCAGGAGGAAACCTTTGCTGTCCAGAAATAACATCAGGGCAAGACTAAAGTTTGCCAATGAACACCTAGGCAAAGACCAGCACTTCTGGAACAATGTGCTCTGGACAGATGAGTCAAAGGTAGAGCTATTTGGCCACAGTACCAGAAGACATGTTTGGTGAAAACCAAAGACAGCATTTGACCACAAGAACCTGATACCAACTGTATAGCATGGTGGTGGAAATATTATGGTTTGGGGCAGCTTTGCTGCATCAGGGCCTGGGCAGCTCGTCATCATATAAATCCACTATTAATTCTTCATCGTACCAGAGGATGCTTGAGGATAATGTGAGGCCATCTGTCGGAAAGTTGAAGCTCAATCGAAGGTGGACTTGCAACATGACAATGAACCTAAACATACCAGTAAATCCACCAAGGAATGGCTGAAAAGAAAGAAATGGAAGGTTCTGGAATGGCCAAGTCAAAGCCCGGATCTAAATCCCATCGAGATGTTGTGGGGGGATTTGAAACAAGCTGTGCATACAAGAAACCCCTCAAACATCGCACTCAAACATCGCATACATACATATACATACATACATACATATACATATACATACATTATATATACATATATATACACAAGCCTGGTGTTGGCTTAGCGGTTAGGGTGCCGGTTTGGGATCCAAGGATCCTGGGTTTGAATCCCGGTCGATCGCTGAACCTAACGCCAGGGTGGTTGACTCAGCCTGTCATCCTTCCGAGGTCGACAAATTGAGGACCAGTTCACTGGTAATTCCCTGTGTGTCGCAAGAGGCGACTAACAGGGTTGGCGGCAGGAAGGGCATCCGGCCATAAAGCATTGCTTCAAAAGGGGGACCAAGGTGCCCGAAAAAGACCAACCCCTGCTCTGCGGGGAAAAATGCCCTCTAAAGGTGGTTCTTCTTATATATACATACATATACATATTGTGGTGTGACTACCCTCTGGTGAACACCTCAGGGTGACCCGGAGGACCAAACGAGCTTTTAACTCCGAGGCGCTTAATTCAATGGTGGACCTTCGTTACACGCGAGGGAAAGAGGGATGATGAACTTACCCGGATGGCTCCACCCGACATCCTCGACCCTACAATAAATCAACTCACACGACACGGAATTTAAACTGTACAAAATTACCGGCTTTTTTAAAGACGATGCCGGTCACAAAATAAAACAGGGCCAAATAAAACTATAATTCCTTGTCGGAGTGCCCCCATTACCGACTCGATTACAACACAAGGGATAAAAGAACTGGAAAATAAATACGTGTCGTTTGTGGCACATAGCTCAAATCGGCTGGTGTATCTCGTCAGGAATTGTCAAAGATCGTCTGAGGCCTTGGCAGAAAATGTATTCGTTGGCATGTAACTAGGCCTCGCTGCGTGTCCGCTCACTCCTGGCTTCGCCAAGAGCGCAGCGAGCAGGCAGCGCCCATCTACTTGTTGTTCTTGCTTGGGAAACCGCAGTTCTCAGTCCGCAGTTACATCCTCCTCACGATCACTATCAAGATGTCGGAACACGACCGTTCGTGATGAATCTCCGTTGCGCAAGAAGACAAAATGCGCCCGTTCGCTATTGGATCCAGAACGAGAAGGAGCGCGAAGAGAAATGCGACTGTTCGCTATGGGATCCAGAACGAGAAGGGAAAATGTCCGCCATTCAACCTATTTTGTATTTGAGGCTCTGACGTCATCCCACAATGTCTCCGTCCCCACTCCTATCAGCGAGTCTCATCTTCGCAGTTTCTGTGCCAATCAAATCCCTGCCAATCACTGCTCTTCGAGGCGTGGCTTCATGGGCCTTTTTGTGCCTTGCGCTCACCAAGTCAGTGTTATCAGCAATAGTGATTGATGCCTGGTTTCCGGTTGGTTTTTAATTAGTGTAGTTACTGGCTGATTTCTTATTAGGTGGGTGTAGTGTGGTGTCATAAGGAACACAGGAAAAGATTACAGAGGCAATTACATACAAGGGATTAATTTACCCATAATCCCTCGCTAATTAACAAACCCCACCCATCTCATGGGGACGAAGATACAAGCTCTTGTACGACATTCGGTCTCCACAAATTTCCGACTTATTATATCAAGGTTTCTTCTTCTTCACGACATTCGGAGCACATTAATCTATACACTCTACCTGGCACTAAGGTAATCATTGTCTACCCCCTATATATACAGTCACGTGAAAAAGTAAGTACACCCCATATAAAGTTTTGACTTTTTCAACATATTTCAACATACAGCTATTTGATCTTCATTTCAACAATATTGATAGATAAAGGTGATATAATATAACAAATATCATGAAACATTTACATTTTGTAGTCCATTGTGTAATTTAAATAAACATACAGACTTGGCATTTAATATGGATTATTTTTTTTGTGGGGATGAACTTACTTTTCAAGATGACTTAGAACCAAAAGTTCATTGGGATTATGTTGAAATTATTCTAGATTTTGTTATTGTGACCTTTAAAAGAAACAAAAACCACATTTGACATTTCGAAGCAAATAAATTGATCCTTGAAAGTGATGTGAACTGATATCGAACTCAATTCACGGACAGTACTGTGTTAAACTTCTGTACGTTTTCCAGAAGTATCTCTTTATTTTGCACATTAGCCAAAAAAAATTTCAACAAAATCAAAAGTTAAATTACGACTGGGATTACGGACAGTAAAATTACAGTTCAGTACTTCGTGTAACCCCCACAAGCATTCAGGAGAGCACGTACACGTTGAGGCATGCTGTTCAAGAGAATTGCCAAGGTTTGGACAGGAATCGCTTGCCATGCAGTTACAAAAGCCTGCTGCAATTCACGCACAGAGGCAGGCTGCTGGTAAAAGTTGTCGATTTGACGCGTTAATTCTGCCCACAAGTTCTCTATTGGATTCATATCCGGGGACATGGCAGGCCACTCCATATGCTCTACACCACGGTCAGCAAGAAAGTGTTGGATCATGCCAGCACGATGAGGCCGTGCATTGTCATCTTGGAAGACAAAGTTTCCTCGAAAGGCTGCACGAGAAAATGGAAGCAATGTTTATTCCAGAATGACCCTGTACTTGAACTGGTTCAGGTTTCCATTCAGAACAACCAGGTCAGTTTTGCCCCCTGCATGAAAAGCAGCCCAAACGGTCACCCCACCACCTCCAGCTTGGACTCTTGGCACTATACAATCTTCGTTGTGGGCTTCATGCACTTGTCTGCGCACTCGGACACGGCCATCTTGACGATAGACCAGAAATCTAGACTCGTCACTGAAGGTCACGTGATTCCAGTGTCCTGGCTGCCATTGACGGTGCTCTCTGGCCCACTGCAATCGGCGCTGGCTGTGTTGTCTGGTCAGGCGTGGCTTTCTCAGGGGATGCCTAGCACAATAGCCTGCTTGAACCAGTCGTTGGTTGACTAGCCTTCTGGATACAGGCACATTTGTCATTTGCTGCCACTCAGCCCTAATCTGATTAGCTGACTTGGTACGGCCATTGCAGGCTAACCGGTGCAGCTGGCGATCATCTCTCCTTGTGGTTCTGTGTGGACGTCCTGGCCTCGGTATTGGAGTAGGGACACCCCTCTGAGCATTTCGTTTCAGGATCTTTGACACCTGACCTTGAGTGATGCCATACTGCCGAGCAATAGCACGCTGTTTCATGCCAGAATTTCATAAAGCCACCACTCCATGACAAACAGCATTGTCAAGTTGACGGACCATCTCCAGAGGAAGCGGCAATAACTTTAGTAGACGTGCAGCAGTTGTTTTCCACTAATACAGAACGCAACAACCCTTATATACCCGATTGTGAAGCCAATCGTCAAATGTACCTGTCCTTACATTTTGTCACGCCTCCTGTGATATAATCCTGTTATTGACTTCTTGCTGCGAAAGACAATCAGTGACATGGTTCTTTCAACAAAGACATCACCAAAGTGTAAAAGAAACTCACCAGATTGATATACTGAGTTCAGAAAGTAAACCCAAGTCAAGAAAAAAATTTATAATCCGTATTAAATGCCAAGTCTGGAAATGCAAATTTCGCGTGTGGATAAAGTAAGTACACCCCGACATTTATCACTACTTCAAATACCTAAAATTAGAATCAGGTGCACCAGCTCAGGTGCAAATGATTAGAACATCGTTCGAGAGGATCTTGGAGGAACCTATCTTATTTAAACGTCAGACATTTAGTTTGGTTTGCTCTTTGTTGTTGAAGTGTGCGGCATCGCCATGCCTCGATCAAAAGAGCTCTCTGAGGCCTTCAGAAAAAAGGTTATTGATGCCTATGAGTCTGGTAAGGGATTTGAAAAGATCTCCAAACAATTTGAAATCAATCAGTCGACTGTCCGGAAGATCAGCTACAAGTGGAGAAGAGTGTTATCAGCAATAGTGTTTGATGTCTGGTTTCCGGTTGGTTTTTAATTAGTGTAGTTACTGGCTGATTTCTTATTAGGTGGGTGTAGTGTGGTGTCATAAGGAACACAGGAAAAGTTACAGAGGCAATTACATACAAGGGATTAATTTACCCATAATCCCTCGCTAATTAACAAACCCCACCCATCTCATGGGGACGAAGATACAAGCTCTTGTACGACATTCGGTCTCCACAAATTTCCGACTTATTATATCAAGGTTTCTTCTTCTTCACGACATTCGGAGCACACTAATCTATACACTCTACCTGGCACTAAGGTAATCATTGTCTACCCCCTATATATACAGTCACGTGAAAAAGTAAGTACACCCCATATAAAGTTTTGACTTTTTCAACATCTTTCAACATACAGCTATTTGATCTTCATTTCAACAATATTGATAGATAAAGGTGATATAATATAACAAATATCATGAAACATTTACATTTTGTAGTCCATTGTGTAATTTAAATAAACATACAGACTTGGCATTTAATATGGATTATTTTTTTTGTGGGGATGAACTTACTTTTCAAGATGACTTAGAACCAAAAGTTCATTGGGATTATGTTGAAATTATTCTAGATTTTGTTATTGTGACCTTTAAAAGAAACAAAAACCACATTTGACATTTCGAAGCAAATAAATTGATCCTTGAAAGTGATGTGAACTGATATCGAACTCAATTCACGGACAGTACTGTGTTAAACTTCTGTACGTTTTCCAGAAGTATCTCTTTATTTTGCACATTAGCCAAAAAAAATTTCAACAAAATCAAAAGTTAAATTACGACTGGGATTACGGACAGTAAAATTACAGTTCAGTATTTCGTGTAACCCCCACGAGCATTCAGGAGAGCACGTACACGTTGAGGCATGCTGTTCAAGAGAATTGCCAAGGTTTGGACAGGAATCGCTTGCCATGCAGTTACAAAAGCCTGCTGCAATTCACGCACAGAGGCAGGCTGCTGGTAAAAGTTGTCGATTTGACGCGTTAATTCTGCCCACAAGTTCTCTATCGGATTCATATCCGGGGACATGGCAGGCCACTCCATATGCTCTACACCACGGTCAGCAAGAAAGTGTTGGATCATGCGAGCACGATGAGGCCGTGCATTGTCATCTTGGAAGACAAAGTTTCCTCGAAAGGCTGCACGAGAAAATGGAAGCAATGTTAATTCCAGAATGACCCTGTACTTGAACTGGTTCAGGTTTCCATTCAGAACAACCAGGTCAGTTTTGCCCCCTGCATGAAAAGCAGCCCAAACGGTCACCCCACCACCTCCAGCTTGGACTCTTGGCACTATACAATCTTCGTTGTGGACTTCATGCACTTGTCTGCGCACTCGGACACGGCCATCTTGACGATAGACCAGAAATCTAGACTCGTCACTGAAGGTCACGTGATTCCAGTGTCCTGGCTGCCATTGACGGTGCTCTCTGGCCCACTGCAATCAGCGCTGGCTGTGTTGTCTGGTCAGGCATGGCTTTCTCAGGGGACGCCTAGCACAATAGCCTGCTTGAACCAGTCGTTGGTTGACTAGCCTTCTGGATACAGGCACATTTGTCATTTGCTGCCACTCAGCCCTAATCTGATTAGCTGACTTGGTACGGCCATTGCAGGCTAACCGGTGCAGCTGGCGATCATCTCTCCTTGTGGTTCTGCGTGGACGTCCTGGCCTCGGTATTGGAGTAGGGACACCCCTCTGAGCATTTCGTTTCAGGATCTTTGACACCCAACCTTGAGTGATGCCATACTGCCGAGCAATAGCACGCTGTTTCATGCCAGAATTTCATAAAGCCACCACTCCATGACAAACAGCATTGTCAAGTTGACGGACCATCTCCAGAGGAAGCGGCAATAACTTTAGTAGACGTGCAGCAGTTGTTTTCCACTAATACAGAACGCAACAACCCTTATATACCCGATTGTGAAGCCAATCGTCAAATGTACCTGTCCTTACATTTTGTCACGCCTCCTGTGATATAATCCTGTTATTGACTTCTTGCTGCGAAAGACAATCAGTGACATGGTTCTTTCAACAAAGACATCACCGAAGTGTAAAAGAAACTCACCAGATTGATATACTGAGTTCAGAAAGTAAACCCAAGTCAAGAAAAAAATTTATATTCCGTATTAAATGCCAAGTCTGGAAATGCAAATTTCGCGTGTGGATAAAGTAAGTACACCCCGACATTTATCACTACTTCAAATACCTAAAATTAGAATCAGGTGCACCAGCTCAGGTGCAAATGATTAGAACATCGTTCGAGAGGATCTTGGAGGAACCTATCTTATTTAAACCTCAGACATTTAGTTTGGTTTGCTCTTTGTTGTTGAAGTGTGCGGCATCGCCATGCCTCGATCAAAAGAGCTCTCTGAGGCCTTCAGTAAAAAGGTTATTGATGCCTATGAGTCTGGGAAGGGATTTGAAAAGATCTCCAAACAATTTGAAATCAATCAGTCGACTGTCTGGAAGATCAGCTACAAGTGGAGAAGATTCCAAACAACTGCCAACTTGTTCAGGCCAGGCCGCCCGAGCAAGTTCAGCCCGAGAGCAGACCGCAAGATGCTGAAAGAAGTCTCTAAGAACCCCAGAATGTCATCACGGGACCTACAGGTAGCTCTTGCCACTGTTGATGTCAAAGTGCACGAGTCTACCATTAGAAAGAGTCTGCATAAATTTGATCTACATGGGAGGTGTGCCAGGAGGAAACCTTTGCTGTCCAGAAAGAGCATCAGGGCAAGACTAAAGTTTGCCAATGAACACCGAGGCAAAGACCAGCACTTCTGGAACAATGTGCTCTGGACAGATGAGTCAAAGGTAGAGCTATTTGGCCACAGTACCAGTAGACATGTTTGGCGAAAACCAAAGACAGCATTTGACAACAGGAACCTGATACCAACTGTAAAGCATGGTGGTGGAAATATTATGGTTTGGGGCAGCTTTGCTGCATCAGGGCCTGGGCAGCTCACCATCATAGAATCCACTTTTAATTCTTCATTGTACCAGAGGGTGCTTGGGGATAATGTGAGGCCATCTGTCGAAGAGTTGAAGCTCAACCGAAGGTGGACCTTGCAACATGACAATGACCCTAAACATACCAGTAAATCCACCAAGGAATGGCTGAAAAGAAATAAATGGAGGGTTCTGGAATGGCCAAGTCAAAGCCCGGATCGAAATCCCATCGAGATGTTGTGGGGGATTTGAAATGAGCTGTGCATGCAAGAAACCCCTCAAACATCACACAGCTGAAAGAATTCTGCAATCTAGGAGTAGGGTAATAATGTTGTTCCTGGACCACCCTCATTTTCCCATTGACTTACATGTAAATTTTTCTCTCATCCTCATTTCCCTTAACACCTCTATTTCTCCCACCCTGTTCTTTACGAACCTTTTAGCCTTTTGACATACTCTTATTCTCAATATTGTTCATTAGACCACTCAAACAATGATTCTACGAATAATTGCTCCCTCTCACTCTCTTAATATCAATGATCCCGAGTAGACCACTCAAACAATGATCCTACAAATATTTGTTTATGTGTGGGAAATAATTTAATTCTCCTACAACTTCCATCACCATCTAATACATTAACAAAAAAGCTGTTTGAGTTTGGTTCTTTGTCAAGATATTTTAACTGAGCTGAGATAAAATGATAAACCTCCCTCAATGTTCTTGTTTGAGCGCCTCCTGTGCCACACACCATTTTTTAATTAAAGTATATATTTTCCTGACAACGATCAAAGTTTTCCATCCACTCAAAAATATTTCCATCTTTTTTACCCAACTCACCGGTATTTAAATTAATTATCTTATTTGTTTTGTGAACTTTTCTACCAGTTGCCTTTTCAATTATACCTATTTGGTATTTTTCACATTCGTTATGTTTACCATTTATATACCAAGGTTGATTACACCTCCACTCTTTAGTCTGGTTGATACTTGGTTCTATCATTTATTTATTTATAAAAAAAGGCGGCGGTAGCCCTGAAAATCCCTAACCCCATTATCTTATCACTTATATATATCTTATCACTTATATATCTTATCACTTATATATCTTATCACTTATATACTTATCTCTATATATAAAGGAGGAGTGTCTGTGTGTGTGTGTGTGTGTGTGTGTGTGTGTGTGTGTGTGTCTGTCTGGATGTCCGCTTATAACTCAAGAACTACACATCGGAGAAAAGTTTTAGACACAGATTCGGAATCAGCATAAAATCTCGGTGGTTTTAGGCTACGTTTTATTTTAATATCAATGGTTTAAAAAAACCGCGCCAGCTGCAATTCCATGGTGTAGTTTGTGGCGGCGCTAGACGTTCGGGGTGTATTGCAATGATTTGTCGGGTTTGGCTGTGGGTCCAGAATAGCTCCCATTTCCTTATGTTCTTCCACTTTTATTTTGATTCTTCTGTTACAACGCCTTCCTTATCTACCTTATATCCCCCCGACGAGGCCTCTACATAATTTCATGCGGCAGAATTTCATGCATTTTGAGTGAAAGAAGTGAGACGAAGTTGTAGGAGGAAGAAGAGGCGCGGTCACTGTGGAGGCCTCGATTGTGAGTGGAAATGGCGGGAATTGCGTTTGTATCGCAAAGTAAAGGATCTGCATTCATTTCTGAACTTGCATTGGTGGATTGTTATACATCTGCATTATTTTTCATTAAAAAACTTTATGTTGAACTTGAAGGCTACAAAAGCACGGACTATATATATAGCCCTCATTGAGGTAAAAATAAAAGTAGAAAGCCTGCTATCGCTTGCCAAGCTAGCCGTTCCCCCCTTCCCCTACCCTCTCCCTCCCCTCCCCCTCCCCTCCCCCCTCCCCCCTCCCCTCCCCCTCCCCCCTCCCCTCCCCCTCCCCCCTCTCCCTCCCCTCCCCCTCCCGACCCCTCCCCCTCACCCCCCCTCCCCCTCCCCCCTCCCCTCCCCCCTCCCCTCCCCTCCCCCTCCCCCCTCCCCTCCCCTCCCCCTCCCACTCCCCCCTCCCCTCCCCCCCTACCTCCCCCTCCTCTCCCCCCTCCCCTCCCCCTCCCCCTCCCTCCTCTCCCTCCCCCCTCCCCCTCCCCCTCCCCCCATCCCCCCTCCCCCTCCCCTCCCCCTCCCCCCTCACCTCCCTTCCCCCCTCCCCCTCTCCTCCCCTCCCCCCCTCCCCCTCACCTCCCCCCCTCCCCTCCCCCCTCCCCCTCCACTCTCCCTCCACTCCCCCTCCCCTCCCCCCCTCACCTCCCCCTCACCTCCCCCCCTCCCCCTCCCCTCTCCTCCTCCCCCTCCCTCCTCTTCTCCCCTCTCCTCCTCCCCCTCCCTCCTCTTCTCCCCTCCCCCCCTCTTCTCCCCTCCCGCCCTCTTCTCCCCACCCCACCCTCTCCTCCCCTCCCCCCCCCCCCGTTCCCCTCCTCTCCCTTCCCCCGCCCAGCAATGCTGGGTACTTCCCATGGCCAGCTGTACGTGGCTGCTCGAGGGTTGGAAAACCAAGCAATCTTTATGTCTTAGCACCAAGTAAGAAAATCAGAAATGTTGTATACCAAGAGGTTTTGAGAAATTGAAAATTGACAAAACGTCATGTAGGAAATGTACTGTGATATTGCTCTAAAATATACATGTTCTTTTCATCATATATTTGTATTATTCTTATTCAACCCGGGCGAAGCCGGGTACCTCAGCTAGTATAACCATAAGGGAGACTATCAATTCCATTTTTTAAAATAAACCTCTTATCATCAAAAGCCCCTAATGCTTTCTTATGTATCTCTTCTGTATATAATTGATGTTTATAACTTCTTATTCCATTAATCTTTCTAAACTCTTCTTTCTTTGTTGTTAAACAGTTATAATAATCCTTAAAGTTTATTGTTTCTTTTATAACATTTTTCTTTACACCTTTTAACTTCTTATGAGTCTTTTCAATGTTATTCACAATGTATTTATAAGCATAAGCCTTTGACCTCAATCCCACAAATTCACTCATAACATTTCCTCCTAATTCATCCTTGAACTTTCCAATCACCTTTTTATTTTTAGAAGAGAACAACTCACTCTCTGGACTGGAATTACTTGTATCATAGATATTAATGTCCTTTTTCATGTCAAAATTAACATCATCAGTATTAATTTTTAAAATAAAACTATCTGTATCCATACAAAGTAGATTAACATCATTTTGATATTTCTTCCTCAAGTTATTGTAAAAGTAATCATACATCAACGACTTTGATAAATCAAGTATTGAGGTACCAATGTAAATAGGTTTGTCCATCTCAACGCTTTCTCTCATCAAATGTATCGCACAAAAGTTTTCCGTAAAAACTTCTACTCTCGAGAAGCTTGGTCTGTTGATTAATTTTGATGCTTGTTTCCATGATGTTGATAGACGAATGTTTTGTCTCTTTCTAACATTCTCCATCGTTTTTCCAAATACAGCATTATTCATCAATTTATAAGTCTTTCTCAAAATCTGTTTTTGACTCTGTTCTTCTTTGTGTATTAAAATCAATGTACTCTTTCAACCAATGACTCTGATTAAACTTGAGAATCCTATGTATCTTTTCAACACGGAGACCCTTTGAAAGACATTGTCTCAAATTTCTTTGATGGAGCACATAATTTTTCTTGTTGTATAGTGTTGTTAGAAGCTTCTCTGACGCTTTACCCTTTACATTAAATGATTGTTGATAATCACTTAACCACTCCTTCTTTGGACTTTCCTTTTCACAAGCAAATGGGAGATCTTTGTGTAGGTTATGGAGTTCCTCTGGATATTTCAAATCAACTTCAAAATAATAACCAACTTTTTCTTCATGTAATTCAGCTTGTGTAGAGATACATACATCTTGTAAAACCTTTTTGTAGTCTTTTTCCTTTACCCATCTAAGTTTTCCATAAGGAAGAGCCTGAGACATTGCCCAGCCATAGAGGTTGTTCGCGTCATAGTAAATCAAGTAAGAACTCTCTTTCGTTGAATCATAATTCGGAAGATATTTGTTATTTGCTTTTGCGTATCTGCTCGAGCATACTTGTGAAATTCCACCTCTTTTTGCCTTTTCAATCATTAAAAGCATATCGACATCGGTTATCAAATCCAAAGCTTGTTTTGTCATTTTCAACATCGCGCTCCAGGCCAATCCAGGTGCTGTGTAGTAGTGAGCAGGATCCAATCCATATCCAGTGCGACAAACAGATCTAAAGGCTTCAAATACATCGGCCAACAAAAGCACATCAGTTTTGAGATACAAATCGTGATACTCACCAAGATTCTTGATGTTATATTTTTTCCAAACATTTTGTGCATGTACATAATCTTTATCAGATATATGACTATTATTTCATTTATTATAGAAATTTTCTTTTGAAGGAAGTTGTGTTTCATTGAATCTCTCAAATGAGTTCATATAGTCATAGGGATAAATTCCCTTTTGTGTTAGTAAATCTTTGTCTGAAAAATACTCTGAAAGACATGGGAACTCTTTTAGATTTTGAACCAAGTTAGCCAATGGACTTGTCATGAATTTAAATGTATCAAGAAATCTGATCTGAGTTATAGGAGATGTATGAATTGTTTTTGTGAATGAAATGTATTTCTGATCCGTGTTAGGAATTGCTGAAATGTGTCCAGATGTCTTTGAGAGTTCCTTGATAAATAGATGCGTATCATAATTAGCGTTGTTATGAAGAAAGACAGGAATGAAAGAGGGGAGTTTATAATTAATATTACAACTTTGATGAGCCGGACCTCTATATTTACCAGTGAGATGACAATGATCTCTATAGTGTAGCAGCATAGCAAACCTGTTGTGCATTTTGTGATACAAGCACCAAATTTGGCACAAATGTACATTAATATGTTGCGAACATTTTCAGATATTGGGCCACTTGAAATTCCGTAATTTTTTTTTTCAAATTTTTTCAAATTTCGTAATTTCAAATTTTTCGGGTGACACCGTCACAATTTCGGTCTTCGAGGCCGGCCGATATAGTGGGGCGGCTTAGCCCAAATATTCAAAAGAATTGTGCATTTTGTGATACAAGCACCAAATTTGGCACAAATGTACATTAATATGTTGCGAACATTGTGTGGTCAGCAATGAAGACGAGAGTCTGAATTACATGTATGCAAAAGACCTTGTGAACCAGTGAAGCAAATACACGGGTAAGCATGAATTAAATCTAGGGCATGATATAATTTCCATGATGTTTACCTCTACACTCAATGGTGGAAGGAGGTAATGTTTTGATCCCAGCTTGTCTGTATGTCTGTTTGTCTGTTAGTCCACAAAATTCCAGACAAAGCTTGTAGTAGTGGTAGTTGTAGTGGTAGTGGTGATAACAGAAATTGTTATATAGAACTGAACTTATATTATTATTATATGCAGAAAATAACTTCATTTCTATATGCCCTGCAGTGGACAGGTTAATTGGTTTATGCACTGAAGGGGTCACCCTGGTGTGCACTGCTGTGTTCTGCCTCACTGAGTTGTTCAGGTATGATGTACTCAGCACAAGCTTCCGGTCGGCCCGGAGGTGGGGGTGCGGGGCCTGTCACGGAACGTCAAAACAAACGGCCTGCCGGGGCCGCCCAAAAGTCGGGCGTGAGGGGCGCGTCCACTAATGGAACGCCTCTCGCTTCCCAGATCGAGGGCCACGTGGTCAGGAGAACCTCGTCCCTTCCGGTCACACTTTGCCTATCGGCCGGCCTCGAAGACTGAAATTGTGACGGTGTCACCCGAAAAATTTGAAATTACGAAATTTGAAAAAATTTGAAAAAAAAAATTACGGAATTTCAAGTGGCCCAATATCTGAAAATGTTCGCAACATATTTATGTACATTTGTGCCAAATTTGGTGCTCGTTTCACAAAATGCACAATTCTTTTGAATATTTGGGCTAAGCCGCCCCACTACTAACCTTTAGACCTTCACCAATTTTCTCCACACAAATATGACAGACATTGTTTTTTATAAATTCCCTTTTCCCTTTACTCGTCAAGGACATTGGTTTATTGGTTTCTCTCATTATCTTTCTTAATCGAACACAGTCTTTTTCTAGTCGTTTCACAAACTCCTCTGGGGTATTTGAGCCTCTATACACCTCTAATTTGTTATATTCATCACCAACGGATGATTTGATATAATAACAAAAACCACAAGGAGTATGTTTTTGATATTTATTTGTGTATGATTCTTCTGGATCTGGAGAAGCAGTATCAATTTTTTCTAAAATACTTTCAAAATCAGCATATATAACAAATGGATGTTTTATTGTTTTCTTTTCATCTTTGAATGAGATCTTTGAGCCTTCTTTAGGCATATTGATTACCGTTAATTTATGTTCACCACAATAATTTGAATGTTTATCTAATCTTTCTTGTGTATGGAAGAAGTTAAGACAACGCAAACAAATATATATTTTATTTGTTCTTTTACATACTTGTGGTTTTATTAATTTTGTAAATCTTTGATGTATGTACAGACTTGGCATTTAATATGGAATATTTTTTTTGTGGGGGTGAACTTAGTTTTCAAGATGACTTAGAACCAAAAGTTCATTGGAATTATGTTGAAATTATTCTAGATTTTGTTAATGTGACCTTTAAAAGAAACAAAAACCACATTTGACATTTCAAAGCAAATAAATTGATCCTTGAAAGTGATGTAAACTGATATCGAACTCAATTAACGGACAGTACTGTGTTAAACTTCTGTACGTTTTCCAGAAGTATCTCTTTATTTTGCACATTAGCCAATTTTTTTTTCAACAAAAACAAAAGCTAAATTATGACTGGGATTACGGACAGTAAAATTACAGTTCAGTACTTCGTGTAACCCCCACGAGCATTCAGGAGAGCACGTACACGTCGAGGCATGCTGTTCACGAGAGTTGCCAAGGTGTGGACAGGAATCACTTGCCATGCAGTGACAATAGTCTGCTGCAATTCACGCACAGATGTAGGCTGCTGGTCCAAGTTGTCGATTTGACGCGTTAATTCTGCCCACAAATTCTCTATCAGATTCATATCTGGGGACATGGCAGGCCACTCCATATGCTCTACACCACGGTCAGCAAGAAAGTGTTGGATCATGCGAGCATGATGAGGCCGTGCATTGTCATCTTGGAAGACAAAGTTTCCTCGAAAGGCTGCACGAGCAAATGGAAGCAATGTTTCTTCCAGAATGACCCTGTACTTCCAGAATGATCCAGGTTTCCATTCAGATCAACCAGGTCAGTTTTGCCCCCTGCATGAAAAGCAGCCCAAACGGTCACCCCACCACCTCCAGCTTGGACTCTTGGCACTATACAATCTTCGTTGTGGGCTTCATGCACTTGTCTGCGCACTCGGACGCGGCCATCTTGACGATAGACCAGAAATCTAGACTCGTCACTGAAGGTCACGTGATTCCAGTGTCCTGGCTGCCATTGACGGCGCTCTCTGGCCCACTGCAATCGGCGCTGGCTGTGTTATCTGGTCAAGGGTGGCTTTCTCAGGGGACGCCTGGCACAATAGCCTGCTTGAACCAGTCGTTGGTTGACTAGCCTTCTGGATACAGGCACATTTGTCAGTTGCTGCCACTCAGCCCTAAGCCGATTAGCTGACTTGGTACGGCCATTGCAGACTAACCGGTGCAGCTGACGATCATCTCTCCTTGTGGTTCTGCGTGGACATCCTGGCCTCGGTATTGGAGTAGGGACACCCCTCTAAGCATTTCGTTTCAGGATCTTTGACACCTGACCTTGAGTGATGCCATACTGCCGAGCAATAGCACGCTGTTTCATGCCAGAATTTCGTAAAGCCACCACTCCATGACAAACAACATTGTCAAGTTGACGGACCATCTCCAGAGGAAGCGGCAATAACTTTTGTAGACGTGCAGCAGTTGTTTTCCACGAATACAGAACGCAACAACCCTTACATACCCGATTGTGAAGTCAATCGTCAAATGTACCTGTCCTTACATTTTGTCACGCCACCTGTGATATAATCCTGTTATTGACTTCTTGCTGCGAAAGACAATCAGTGACATGGTTCTTTCAACAAAGACATCACCGAAGGGTAAAAGAAACTCACCAGATTGATATACTGAGTTCAGAAAGTAAACCCAAGTAAAGAAAAAAGAAAAATTCCATATTAAATGCCAAGTCTGTATAATGTGAATTTTCCTCTGAATTAAAATAAAGAAGATTAATATGAGTTTGATTATAATTTTCAGAAAGCTTTAAAATCTGAATGTTGTTTGTTTCCGTCAGACCATAAACATTAACTGATAAATTATTCATCTTTTCAAATTTAGGAATATCATTAAAAGCCATTGGAAAATTTAAATCTTTTGTTTTCAATACAACAACAACACAACATGCATTTTAAAAGGCCATTTTCCCTGCTAGAGCGGGGGTTAGCCTTGCGGTCCCCATGACAATCTTCTCCATTTTGCCCTATTTTCTGCATCTCTCCTTGTTAACCCCCTTGCCTGCATTTCTTCTTCCACCATCTTTAGCCAAGTCTTTCTCGGTCTTCCCTGTCTTCTACTTCCTTCTACATTCATTTCCATCACTCTTCTCAACCAGTCACTTTCATCCTTCCTCAACACATGACCAAACCATCTCAACCTGTTCCTCTTCACAGCATCAATCACAGGCTCTATTCCCATCATCTTTCGCAATTCATCATTTGTCTTCCTCTCTCTCAACGATACTCCACACATCCGTCGAACCATTCGCATTTCCACCCTTTCCAACCTTCATTGCTGCTCTACGTTAATTACCCATGTCTCGCTCCCATAAATCATAACACTTCTCACACATGCAGCATACACCTTTCCCTTCAGCTTCAACGACACTCCCCTCATCATCAGCACGCCACTCAATTCCAGAAACTTCTTCCATGCACATCTCACTCGAGCAAACGTTGCCGAGTCTGATCCACCTTCTCCATTCAGCATGTCTCCGAGGTAGCAAAATGTTTTCACACCTTCCAGCTTCACACCGTCTCCAAGATCCAACTCAACATTTCCTCCATCTGCAGCTCCCTCTGTGCACACCTTACATTTGAATGTAGCTGCCACACTGGTTAATGACCCTCTCAGACCACTACATTTTTGATGAACCCACTCAGCGCACATTGTACACTGAATGGAGTTCACTCCGACACCCTTCCTACACACAGCACAGGGCCACTTCCCAGTTCTTTCCACCTCACCACATGCTTTACCACTTGCCATCACCTTCGTCTTTCCGATATTCACCTTCAGACCTTTTGTCTCCATACATTCCTTCCACGTGTTCATCTTTTCCTTCAGTCCATCCAGACTTTCCGCAATCAACACCAGATCATCTGCATACAACAACTCCCACGGTAAACCCTCCTTTACGTTCTGAGCCAGCACCTCCATCACAGCTACAAATAGTAGTGGACTTAGTACCGACCCCTGATGCACTCCCACCTTCACCTCAAACTCACCACTGTTCCCGTCCTTCGTCCTTACAGCTGTGCGCGCTCTTTTGTACATTGCCATCACTACTCTGATCAACCATTCCTCCACTCCTAACTTCCTCAATGCCCATGTCAATACTTTGCGTGGAACCCGATCGAATGCTTTCTCCAGATAAACAAACCCAAGAAACAACTTCTTCCTCTTCTCCATGTACTTCTCCTGCAACTGCCTCACAATGAAAAGCGCGTCTGTGGTTCCTCTTCCTGGCATAAATCCAAACTGCATTTCGTCGATCTTCACTTTCTTCCTTATCCTCCTCTCCAACACCCTTTCCAATACCTTCATTCCATGCTCCAATAACTTTATCGCTCGGTACGAGCCACACTCCAGAGGGTCACCTTTCCCCTTGTATAGAGGGATGAGGGTACTCAGTTCCCAATCCACTGGAATGCGGCCTTCTTTCACCACCAGATTACAGATCTCTGTCATTCTCTTCACACCCCAACTTCCTGCTGCCTTCAACATATCTCCCACAACTCCCGTCGGCCCTCCCGCTTTTCTACCCTTCATTGCTTTTACCGCTTCCTCAACTTCCTTCTCAGTTATCTTCTCTGCCGGTCCTAAAACTGGGTTACTCTCTATGTTGCCATCCCATTCATTCTCTGTATTCAACAGCATTTCCATATATCTTTTCCATCTTCCTTTAATTCCATCTGGGTCGACAACGATTTGTCCCACTTCATCCTTCAAGCAGCTCACCCCCATCACATCACACCTCTCTTTCGCTATCTGCTTTGCAATCCTGAATACCGCTCTCTGACCCTCTTCCGAATCCAAGCGTTCTCCGAACATTTTCCTACATGCCTCCTGCGCCTTTGCTCCCTCTTTCTTTGCAGCCTTCCTGGCTGCCTTATAACTTTCATGTTCTGCTGTTTCTGCTCCCGTACCCTTCACCTTCTGCCACTCCTTGAACTTCTTCCTCTTCTCGTCAATCCTCTTTCCAACTTCGTCATCCCACCACCATGTTTCCGAGTGCCTCGGTGGTCCTTTTGTCCATCCACATACCTCACCAACGGCTCCCAACAGACTAGCTTTCATTGACATCCAACCACTTTCAAGCTCAACCACATCATCCTCGACCCTACTCAGCCTCTCTTTTAATGCCTCCCTTACTGTCACCTCTTTCAACCTCCACACCTTCATTCTCGGTTGGTACTTCACCCGCCGAGCTCTCCTCGCACCTTTCACCCTTACGTCGCAGACAACCAAGTGGTGCTGTGAAACAGCCTCCTCCCCCGGGATCACCTTTGTGTCTCGGAGGTGCCCCCTATCTCGCCTACGCACCATCAGGTAGTCAATGGTTGTCGTCGACCCACCTGACGTGTATGTAACAAGCTTATTATCCTCTTTCTGGAACTGAGTATTACAAATCAACAAATCAGCTCCATCAGCAAATTCCAAAATCCTTTCACCTTCTCCATTTCTCACACCATATCCGTAACCCCCATGAACTCCGTCAAAACCATCCATACTCCTTCCCACATGTCCATTTAGGTCTCCTCCTACCACAACAACTTCCTCATCTTTCACGTTTTCCATCAGCTTCTCTATCGCACACCAGAACTTGTCCTTCTCTTCATCGCTCCGACCAACCTGCGGAGCATATCCCGAGATGACGTTCACCAAGAGCTTTCCAATCATCATTTTCACCATCATCAACCTATCACTCACTCTAGTGACACTCACCACACTGTCTACAAACTCCTCAGAAAACAGGACACCAACACCATTCACGCCCTCCAGGCACCCTTGCCACACAAACTTGTATTTCTGTCCCTGCCTACCCTTCACCATTCTCACACCACTTCCCTTCCATCTCGTCTCTTGCACACAACATATGTCCACTCTTCTTCTGACCAATACTTCCACCACTTCTCCTGATCTCCTTGTCATTGTCCCTACATTCCATGTCCCAAACCTCAGAAACCGATCTCCACTTCGGGCTGTACCCTGCCCACATGTAGTTGTAATTGTCATGGTTCTCTTTTTTGAGGCAATGTTTTTTTTATGGCCGGATGCCCTTCCTGACGCCAACCCTCTTAGTCGCCTCCTACGACACGCAGGGATACGGCGTACCTATTCTTATCCAGGGTACACACTGGGAAACGTTTAAAACATGGAAATCCTGGGGGGGGGGGGGGGGGGGGATCACCGCTGCGGTCTAAACATATTTAAATAAATATTTAAACAAAACCATGAAAACAATCTGGGAAAAGTCTCTAAGTGAGAACGTGGATTTGAGAAAGCAGGAGCAGAGGTGAAAGAACAAACGAGAATATTTTCAATGTATTCTCATATTTTTTAGAATGAGATACTCTTTCAACATGGCTATCTTGAGGATGTAGATGTGCAAGAATAGACCAGAGAAAACATTTATTGTCTTTATTTTTGATATTGATAACTGCTTTTCTATTTTTGATAACACTTGGTAAATCAATGTAAGAGGAAGCGTTTAGAGGATCTGATTTAAGAATATGAATGTCAATAAATAGTATCTCATCTATATTCCAACCACTTCCAATAATAGTATGCTCAAGTTCTTGTTCTTGCTGGATAAGTTCAACATAAGTGGGATTAATCTGATTGTATGTTGTTATAAAGTGTGTGCCTGTTCTCATGTAAGCTAAATCAGTGATGTTTTCACCAGTGAATGGACAATCTTTTGAGATTTTAATTTTAATACCCATATATAACTTGATTCAATTCAATTCGAGAAGAGTCTTTTCAACGAAGGCTTTCATTGATGGTTCAATAATCTCTACAGCTTCAAGTATTGACTTTGGACCAGGAGGATTAAAGTTAAAGATTCGAATCCTGATATGTCTTTTGAAAGCAGCATCAGTATTTTTAATAGTAAACAATTTTGACAAGTGTTTGTTTGTTTTAAGATGGGCTTTGAAACCCTTCTTTAGGATATCTCTATAACAGAGTCTACAATGTTTTTTGTTCTTAGGAAGTGGTGATAATTGATTTAGAATGTTGTAAGTGTGTTTTGCGGTGAGAATATGTCGTTTATAATATTTTACTACCTTCTCGCAAGTATCACAATAAACCATATTTATAGCGTGAGAAAACGTGCTGTTTTATATATGAAACTATACTTAAAGTAAAACACTTTTTGAGCTTTTCAACTCTGTTTTATATATGAAACTATACTTAAAGTAAAACACTTATAAAAGAAAGTGCCTTTTTACAGGCTTTTTATATATGAAACTGTGCTTAAAGTAAAACACTTTTTAATCACAAAATACAACACTAAAATCATCATCATCACTGTCATCAAAGTTCAATGAGAACACAGTATCATCTGTGTACACTGAATTATCATCACTAAAATTACTATCACTATCACTCATTGATTCACTATCATCATCAATAAAGCTACTCTCATAACTATCATTTGAGCACAAACTATTAGTATCATAATTATCATTGGATCCTAGACTCTCAGTATCACATTCACATCCTGGACTCTCAGAGTATTGACTGTTAATATCACTCATTTACATACCATTAAACTTCCATCAATATCTATATATTTTCTTTCATTAGAACTAATAACCACAATATTTTTTTACATTAAATGTTATTTTCAAATAATCTCTAATAATCAGGGTACGGAATGATAGTTCACCACTAATATTCATATTATTAATTTCACCCACATCCTTGGGTCTATTAAAGAATATACAAATGTTTCCTCTAGAATCGTTGATGGTCTTATCATTCATTTTCAAAGCTTCTTTATCAATGACCTTTTCAAGCTTTGAGTAAATTGCCAGTAGTAGAGGAGAAACTTTTGTCAAATTTACTTTAATAGAGTTATTAATTAACATAGCTTGTCCCGTAAATTTAATAAAAGGACACATGTTATTCTCCATTATGGGTTTAATCCAAAAATTTCCATATTTATCTTTGTTCAATTTAACATCTTTGACATATTTTTCTATATCTTCCACCGAAGTAGAGATTGATTGACATTTGTCTTTTGTGTTTTGAAACATTGTATTGATTAGCTAATAAACTTGCGTTTAGTTTAAGTATAAATTTACTATATAAATATGATAGAAGGATATTTAGAATTTCCAGACTCTCCATATGATAAATTAGAGAATTGTCCGGCTTGTGATAGAGTGGGGCTTAATGATGAGGATTCATACAAACAATGTTTATTCTATGATTATCTTCTAATTAATGATAATAAAAAAAAATATATATATATATAACTCTTTTAAATTAGAACCAAAAATGAATTACTTTACAAGATTAATAAGAGAGATGAATGTTAAGTATTATGATACTAATACACCATTTCTTACAAGGGAAGAGACTATTTGTATTGAGTAAATGTATAAGGGTTTAATGATATTTATTATTCAAAATAATTTTAATGGAAATGTTAATACAAGATACTATATAAATAAAATAATGAATTATTTTGAAATTAAACCTGAACTCAGGATAAAATATAGAGTTTCTAAAATAGCTCAAAAAAAGTTCGATGACTTGTTTTCCAAATATATAAATGAATGATTTTTTACCCGTTTGGGAAAATAAGATAAAATTTAATAACCTTAAAAATATTCCAAATTCATTGAGACGTCTAATAGTGGGTTCAAGCGGATGTGGAAAAACCTGTTTGCTTTTAAAGATGCTCCTTCGTCCTAATTTTTTAGATTATGACAATTTAATAATTTTTACAAAGTCAAGTTTTCAACCCGAGTATCAACTACTCTCACAAGGTTTTAATGCGGGTCTTAAAAAGGAAGACATGATCAGTTTATTTAAACTTCAAAACAAACTAAATGATTTTAACATTGAGGATATAATACAACTATTTTGTGATACACAGAAACCGAAACCAAAACCCATAACTTGTATTCTCAGTGATAATACGGATGATATACCTTCACCTCAAGATTTAGATAAATCAAAAAAGAACCTCATCATCTTTGATGATTGTGTTAATGAAAGAAACCAAACAGTAATGGATAGCTACTATACAAGAGGGAGACATTCTTCTTGTAATTGTATTTATCTTAGTAAATCATATTTTCAACTCTCTCGACGCTCAATAAGAAACAATGCCAATACTTTTATTTTATTTAAGTTAAATTCAATAGATGTTAATAATTTTTGGAGAGATAATTGCTCTACGTTATGTAGTAAAAAAGAATTTGAAAATTATATGAAACACGATTGGAAAATATAAATATATTGTTGTGAAACAAGATGAGATACTAACTGATATTTTACACACATAAATGATAACTATTATTATTAATCTTGTGGGTAAATCTGCTTCAGGAAAGCACTTTCATAAATCTAAACTCTTGAATAGTAAAAATGAAAAGATTGTAAGTTTTTTTTAAAAACACCCTATGATTCGTTTTGTGAGTACTACAACCAGAGCAAAGCGACCAGGAGAAGTAGAAGGGAAAGATTATTAATACATTTCAATCGAGGAACATATGCGATTGAGGAACGAAGGTCAAATATTTGAGGAGGTCTCTCTTGGTTCTACAAAATATTCACATTGTAAGAGTGAGTTAAATAAAGTAAAATCTAATGGTCTTGGGATTTTATAAACTAATCCTGAAGGAATGAGACAAATTATTAAACAATTGTGTGGTGATGGAGTTAAGATTTTATCATTCGGTTTTGATATCGATGAGGAGACTCAACGCAAACGTATGAAAAGCAGAGATACAAGTATTAGTGAAGAAGAAATAACAACTTGTATTAATACCGATAAAGAATTTGATGAAATATTTAAAGAAAAGAATTTATTTCAACACATTTACTATAATGATGAAGAAAAGGAAAATTTTCCCATTGACCTTTACAATTCATTAAATGATATTTTTCAATAAATAAATACAGAAAATGAATACCGAAGAAAGAGCAAGAAAGTTTAAAGAACATCAAGAGTTGGTTTCAAAAGTTGTAAAACAACAGGAAGAGATAAGGAAGAAACGGAGACAAAAACTAACTGGTGAAGAAGCCTTTGAAAGAAAACAAGAGAAAATTTTTAAACCACTTTAAAAAACTCAACAAACGATTTCACCTCCAGTTCCCACGTTAGAATTTACTCCGACAAAAACTTCAAATGCTCAAAGATTTTAGTCAAATGACAGAGCAAGAACTTGGAGAATTAGAATATGATGATGAAGGATTATTTCGGAAACTTGAGGAGGTAAATCAACCCCCTAATTATGTTGTGGAAGCTCTTCAAAACAATAAGTATTCGGTGGGTTCAAAAACCAGAGCAGGTCTCATTCCAACAGAAGAACCAGCACAGTTCCATCTTGTGAAAGAAAAGTTATTGATATTTAATGATAAATTGGTGTTCTTAAGTTCTGCTCAACCAAATGTTGAATTAACTCCAAGATTAATGTTTCTTCTAACAAACTCCGGATTCAGCGGTTCAAAATATTTTGAGGAACCACTTGATATGGAAAGAGAGGAAGATAGGGTATATATTGATTTACTAAACTCACTTGATTATGGAGTTTCTGTTGCTGGTAAAAGTAAGAAGAATGAGAAGGAGAAACATATTATTGATGCTTCAAGTAAGCTTGGTTCGGGTGTTAGCTTTCTTCCAAATGACCCATCACAATTAGTTAATAGACTATTATTGTTGTTAGGTAGTAAGAAGGCTGGAAACAACAATTGTTTTAATGAAACATCCGTCATTTTAGACCAGTTGATGAATATGAAAATAATTAATAAATATCAATACAAAGATATTTTATTAGATATTAAATAAGATGAGAAGCACAATTCTTAGTTATAATTTCACAACGAGTGATTACACAGCTTCATTCCCTTACCCACTACAACTTGACCCCACAAAAGAATATGAGGCTTCTTTATTGTCGATGGAAACTTATAATACACTTTTTAATATCACAGAGAAAAACAACAAGTTTAGTTATACTCCAGGAAGTGGATATAAAACTATAACAGTTTCACCCGGAGCTTACGAGATTTCTCAAATATCTTCGGAAGTCTCTCGACTTATGAAAGAACAAGGTGATGAACCAAAAAATATTGTAATAGATATTCAAAAACACACTTCAAAATCAACTATTAAACTTAAAAATAATTATAACGTTGATTTCACGATTGAAAAATCGTTTGGAGAGCTATTGGGTTTCTCTTCAAAAAAGATTGAAACTAACGGGACGTTTTACAGTGATAATGTCATTCAAATATCCTCCGGTATAAATTCAGTATTAATTCATTGTGATTTGATTGATGGTGCTTATAACGATGGAATAAGAACAAATACAATATTTTCATTCAGCACATACTCAACCCCGATTGGTTATAAATTTAATATGGGACCAAAAAATCTTGTCTATTTACCTGTGTCAGGAAAAACCACATACAGAGTAAATTTTAGGATAACCGACCAAGATAATCGTATGATCTCCTTTAATGAAGAAATTATATCCATCAGAATTCACCTTCGTGAAGTTGTTTTTGATAAATAAATAATGGTTATTGTGAGAAAACACGAGTTGGGAAAATATAAAATAATTACAGGGGATGGGATGTTCCTTTCACCATACTATAAGGGTGAAGGTATGTTTCTTGGTAGAGGATACTATAAACCAAAGAGACAACGGGGTGTGGGACATCAATTCAGAAATAAAGGAGATGGGATAATTGATACTCTAATGGGTATTGGTTCAACCATCCTTAAACATAAAGACCTAATTGGTTCAACTGCTTCTGCCGTGGGCTCAGTTGCGGGTGCTATAAAGAGTATAAAAGATGCTCAAAAGGAGTCTCATAAATTACAAGCAATCAAAGAAATTAAAAAAGGTAAAACTCGACTATCTTCACAAGAATGACAAAAAATCATTAAAATACTTGGGTCAGGGTTTCAACGATTTTAATGCTATATAAATACAAGTATGGAAGCGGTTGATAGTATCTATGATTTGGATGATACGATTATCATTTCAAACTCCACGAAAAAGGAAGACTATTTTAAGGTAAATGCTATAACAGGAACAGACTGGAATTCAAACGGAACAAAAAGTTTTGAAATAAATAATCAACAAACTTACTTGAATATAGCTGATAGTTTCTTGCTGAGTAAATTTAAATTCACTAAGGCTGCGAATAATACTAATGCTACACTCGTAAATGATTTCTTCTGGAAAATGTTTGATAGTGTCCGCCTGTATATTGGAACTCAAGAGGTTGAAGCGGTTGATTATATCTCTGCTACATCTGAAATGATGAAATTTACACTATATTCGTTTAGTGATAGAATGGGTAAGGGAGCTGTTGAAGGTTTTATTCCTGATATGTCAACGGGAACAAACGCAGACCCTGGTTATAGTCAAAGGAAGTCAATGTATAATGATGATACAAAAGCAGAGAATAGTTTTACCGTCGCAGTACCTCTAAAAGGTATATTTGGATTTTGTGATTATGACAAAGTTTTGTATGGTCTTAAAATTAGATTTCAACTACAAAGGAATGATAATGTAAATAGGTTGCTTTTTGGGTCTCAAAATGCTTTTGGAGACAATAATAAATTTGTTATTAATGATTTGTGTTGGTATATCAGTGAATATACTCCTAATCTTAAAACGGAAGAGATGTTAAATAGAAGACTTAACTCAAAGAAACAACTAAATGTATCATACCTTAAAAGAAGATGTCAACACGTTAAACTGGAACACACTACCTACACTTGGAATTTGGGTGTTTTGGCAGGAAAACCACGATACCTATGGCTCATTAAAAAAAAAAACCAGATGGAGATGAAGGTACTGATAAGAATAATGCGCTGAGTGATAATGCTAAGGTGAAACAACTTCGGGTTTCTCTTGATGGTACATTTTACCCGCGAGATAGATTGGAAATTGATTGGGAAAAAAATGATTATGCGGAAGCCTACAAGTCTTACCAAAAGGTGTGTGAAAGCAACGGTAATAATGAACCTATTTTGGATATGGTTGCGTTTCAAAAACTTTATACAATCTACACAATTGACCTGTGTTCTCAAAAGGAAACTATAAAGTCTAATAGAGTCGATACTTCTCTATACATTGAAAGAGGGGAGAGTGAAGAAGTTGATGCTTATTGTTTGCTTTTGGAAGAAACAGAATTACAGATTAATACAGATAATGGTGTTATGATTAATATCACATAGGTTTTTTCTCATAAATAAATGAGTAGGAAAGAACCGGTATATGTTAATCAAATCAATCTTAATAAATTAACATCTTGTATTCAAAATCAAAAGCCTTGTATTATTAATGTTAATTCAATTCAAAGAAAAGGAGCAGTAAGAATTGATGTTTTACTCACAAGAGAGCAGGTGAAAACACTAAATGATGTTGGATCACTTAAAATTAAAATGACAAAACCTATGTTGAAGAAATATTCAATACAAGAGGGAGGATTTCTCCCGTTTCTAATTCCTTTATTTTCTGGTTTAAGTGTGGCGGGAGCATTGATTGGTGGTATTTCAGCAGCGGTAAAAACTGCTAACGAAAGGAAGGCACAACTAAAAGCTCAAAAAGAATTGGAAAGACATAACTAGGAGTTGGAGAAACAAATTAGTGGAAGTGGTGTAATTGTAGATTTTGCTCAAAAACTTGAAAGTCTACCTGATAAAGCTAGATTGTTGGTTGGAGATATGCTTGCCTCTATCGCTCAAGCGGGTGTTAAACTAACTAAACGGGGTAATGGATTGTATTTTTCTCATAAATAAATGGATAAATGGTTTAAACAATTTGGAAAGAATACAACGTCAAATATAGAACTAGCTAAGTATTGTAAAACACTAAAAATTGATAATGTGGTTATTTGTATGAGAGATGAATTAATACATATAAATAAGAATACAAATAATATTATTATGAATTTAGACACACAGAATGGTTCTCATTGGGTTTGTATTCATAATAGTCAGGATAAATATTATTTTGATAGTTATGGTATGCCACCACCTGTTGAAGTAATACAATTCTTACGGAATGGTGTTTATCAAACATTTCAAGTTCAAGAAATTAATTCTAAATGTTGTGGTCAATTATGTTTATATGTATTATTTCAACTCAACAAGAATGAAAATTTTTATGATATCATTTTTAATCTAATATAAATGACTTATGTTGGAAAAGATGGTTCTATCTTTGGAGAATCCTCTCAGGATATTGATTTATCAAATTATTATACAAAGGCACAGGCTGAACGACAAAAATATAGTATAAGTAAAAATATTAATATGAAGAATACTTATAAATTAATCAATTATCCAAACCCTATAGATGCGAATGACTTAATTAGATTCAGTGATTTATCACAATATATATTTTTAAAGAAAACAGCACGTTTTGTTAAACAAGTAAAATTTACAACCACAACACCTGGTTATACTGACCATACACCTTTCCTCATTGAATTTAACTACCTGCTTACAATTGAATTTTATAAAGAAGGACATATAGTTAATAGGCGAATTAATAAATGGGGGTATGATATGCCTGATTTAGGGTATTTAGGGTCTTTTTCAATAAACATAGAAGACCTACATGATTTGAATCAGTCTCGTAAAGAAGAATATTATCCGCTTGGCGAGGATAAGGATTTATGTGGAAGTACAATTAGTAAACAACAAATACTTGATTTTAAGAAAAGAAAAATATATGATAGTATAGCGATGGTTAGCATGACAAAGAAGGAAGGTAATGAGATAAGGATAGAAAGCCGAGGAATACAAACCGATTTGATAGTGGGAAGATGGGGTGGTATTACCTGTCATAATATTAATCTCACATATATTTCTGATACATAAATGGCAGGAAGAAGACTACAAGAGAATTATAATTTTTGTATTCAAGGATACCTACAAGAAAAGGGTGCTCGGTATTACATACCTTATGATTTGGAACATATACATGGGAATTTTGTCATAAAAAACTGGCCTTATACTGATATTGCTAAACCCACAAATAGAGACTTGTTTAAAATATTGAATAAAAATGAACTTCTCAAAGTTATGAAATATAAAACTCTTTTAGAAATCATCAACAAATCTTATTGGTATCCTATTATGAGCAAAATAATTATAGATCCAAGATTATCTCAAAATCCAGATGAGTATATGAATAATATTCTTTGGGGCTCAAACTCAAGGGTAGCAAGGGATGAGGAAGGAGTTGAAGAAGAGAAGGAGAAAAAGAGAAAAAGGAGAAGGAGGAAAGGGAGAAAAAGGAGAAGGAGGAATGGGAGAAAAAGGAGAAGGAGGAAAGGGAGAAAAAGGAGAAGGAGGAGAGGGAGAAAAAGGAGGAGGAGAGGAAGAAAAGGGAGAAGGAGGAAAGAGAGAAAAGGGAGAAGGAGGAAAGAGAGAAAAAGGAGAAGGAGGAGAGGGAGAAAAAGGAGAAGGAGGAGAGGGAGAAAAAGGAGAAGGAGGAGAGGGAGGAAAGGGAGCAAAGAGAGAGGGAGGAAAAATATAAAAATATGGAAATCAGTGAGATTCGTAAAAGATTGAGTGTATTACAGCAAATAAATCAATCTCAACACACCGAAGAGGAAAATAAAGAATTAACGACTCTTACTAAGATAATGATATTAAAAATGGTTGAGATGAGTTCAGCAAGGAGATTTACATGAAGAAGACAAAGGTCATATAGTTGATGATGTTGGTGTTATTGACTTTAGTTAGTTTTTATTTGTAAATAAATGGAGGAGAGAGTGAAGGCATTCCTAAGGATTCTTTATGTTTTAAAAATTAAGATAGAAATGTATATGTTGAAAACCAAAAAGGTTTTGATACTCTGTCGGAATTTTTCTGATAAATAAATATGAGTTATTGTCTCAAATGTAAAAAGAAAACCAAATCGAAAAATATCTCTTATGTTAAAGCTAAAAATAATAGAGTTTATCAAAAAGGAATATGTCAAGTGTGTGGCTCTAAAAAGTGCCAATTCATCTCTCCTAAAAGTGGAGGAGACATACAAAAGTTTCTGTCAGGAAGTAAATTTAAAACAACTGGAATTCCTGGGGAACTACATCTACCTGGATATTCTTTCTGTGGTCCTGGAATAAACCTGGATAAAAGATTAGATGAGGCTGACAATCCTAAACCTTGGTCCAAGCCTATAAATAGGGTTTGTGAAGTGTGTATGAAGCATGATATTGCTGATGGGAATACCACTACATTGGATGAAAAACATGAAGCAGACAGAGAAATGTTGTATAATTTGTCCTTGATACGAAATCCTACATTGAGAGAGAAAGTTGATAGGTTTATTGTGAAAAAAATAATAAGTGCTAAATTGAAACTTGGTCTTGGTTATTCCCCAAAAAACTATTAAACTCCAATGATGTTATCAAGACTGAGGAGCTTTTGGCTAATGAATTACATAAACCTATAATCACAAAGTTTAAAAGAAGGAAAGTTTATTCTAAATACACCGACCACATATGGTCCGCTGATTTAATCGAACTAAATAATGATAAGGGATACAGGTATGCTTTAACCGTTATTGATTTGAGGAGTAGATTTGCCTGGGTTGTTCCTTTGAAAAACAAGAGAGGTAATACTTTAATTTTAGCCTTTAAGCTAATATTTGATAGGGATAAAAGGAAACCAAAGAAGTTATGGACTGATGAGGGAACAGAGTTCTATAACAAAATATTTATGAAATTTCTTAAGGGGGAGGGTATTAAATTATACAGCACCTTTAAGGAAGGAAAAGCAGTTGTTATTGAGCGTTTTAATCATACTTTGAAAGAGAAATTATATAAAAAATTCACACAACTCGGTTCTCAACAATGGGTATATTTAATTCAGGATATTGTAGATAATTACAATAATACCGTTCATTCATCAACAAAATAAAAACCGTCAGAATCATTTACAAAATTAGAATATGAAAAGGAGATTAATTTGAGAAAGCCCAAGTTCAAAGTTGGTGATATTGTAAGAATATACAGATGGAAAAGCCATTTTGAGAAAGGTTATACAAAGAGATGGACTAATGAATTATTTAAAATTGTTGATGTAATGGATACAGTCCCTTGGACTTACAAATTATATGATATTGTTGCGGATATGAGGATTGTGTTTTTTTTATTTATTGTGTGCTTTATTATTATTATTGTTTATTCTGCGCCTCCTGCCTCCGGAGTTGTGTAAAGGTAAAAAGGGCGTCTCGGTAATTAGTCCATAAAGCATCCACGTCAGCCAATCATAGAATACCCCTGTTCAGTAGCTTATATCTTATTATGTGTTTTAGAGTAAGGCCTTGTCTTCCATTAGAATAATACTCCATTGCACCGAGTGAAAAAGAGATAGATTCCCTTCATTCCCATTCCCAAAAAACCTCCATTCCCCCTTTCGTCGATTGTCAAATACCTCCCCTCCAATTGCCGCCATTGACTACGAGGCAGGGTCGGAGAAGAAAGGCGTGTCTCCACCTCGTCATAGAGGGGAGGAGTGAGCCAGCCCCACTCGACCAACCATGAACAAGGGGTTTGGCTTGAGAGGGCGGAGAGAGAACGTTTGGGGGAGGTTCGCAAAGGTTGAGGGGCGGGGCCTATATAACCCGCCGGCGGGGCGTTCCCGAAGGAGTTGAGTCCAAGAGATAAGTCCAGCAGTTGAGTCCGAGAGATAAGTCCAGCAGTTGAGACAAGGAGGGAGGAGACAAGAGCTGGGGCGTCAGAGCTGAGCTGTGTGCTTGAGCCACCGAAACTGCATCTACAGCAGCTGGAGCCACCACAACTGCATCTACAGCAGCTGGAGCCACCGAAACTGCAGCCACAGCAGCGTGAGGCCTGGACGGCAGTTTGGAGCAGGGCCGCGAAGGAACGGCGGCTGCCCAACGAGCCGATCATGCTGCAGGACCAGTTGGACCTCCCTATCCCGCCAGCCATCCACCTGCCATCCCTATCATCATTCCCCGTGTAAGTGTGTTCGTAGTCTGTCTTTTGTCTTGTCCCTGGGAATAAGTTAAGCCTGTTAGATAAGCTAAAGATTTCACTGTGTCACCTGCGTCTCATGTCCCTGTAAATAAACGTGACTGCTTTCTTTTTGCTTATATGTGTGAATCATAATAAACCCAGTTACTCTTCTGTACGTCTTCTTCCTCTTTGCATTCGGTCGCTTTAGAGTTTTCCAGATTGAGCAGCTGCGGTGCGATACGGCCAACGTTTGGGTTGAATCGGGAGTTAGTCGGGGAATAACTGTTCGGTCGCGGAGCCTCCGCTCGGCAAATATATCATCTAAGCCGCGGTCCGTAACAAATTGGTGTCGGGGAGGGAGATACGAGGCCCGAAGTGCGCTTAACGCGCTCAAAATTACAAGCAGCTGGAAATTGTTTTGTTTTTAAAGGAAAACCCGAATTTTGAAATCGCGCCATGGCTGGTCAAGGCGACGGGATGCCGGTGGGAGAGATAGAGATAGACGGGGTGGAATCGACCCAGGACCTCGGGGAAATGTATATGGAGGATGTGGTTGAGGGGGTATCAGACGAGCAAAATGGCGCTCTCGCGCACGAGGTTTCGGGCGCGCAAAATGGCGCCCTCGCGCACATGGTTATTGCGGCACCAAATTTAGCCGCGCCCGTGGTCGCGGCAGCCGAGCCAGAGATGCCAATGAATTTGGACCTGTTTATGAAACAGATGATGGCCTTTATGGTAAAAACAGACGATAATTTCAAAGGGATGGAAAACAGGATAGGGGGCCAAATGGGAGAAATGGGGGGCCAAATGGGAGAAATGGGGGAACGGCTAGAAGCTAAATTTGAGGGGTTCGACAACGGGATAAAAGAGGTAAAGAATGGGTTAACGGGGGTGGAAAATAGAATGGCTGCCCAGGAGAATCAGATAGAGGGGGTGAAAAATGGGTTAATGGGGTTAGAAAATAGGATGGAAGACAAATTGCGGGAAATAGGGGAGCAATCCGCCCGGGAAATCGAACAGATGGGGAACCAGATAGAGGAGGTGAAAATCGGGTTAGAAAGTAAATTGGATGCTCAGAGGGATGAATTGGGACAGATGAGGGTGGCATCTACAAAAGAGATGGAGGAGATGAAAGAGGAGATACGACGAGGTGTGAGTGAGGAGGGTCTCGCGGGTACGCGAGGAGGTAAAGCGAGGCGAAAAGCGTATAGAGAAAGAGGTGAGGAATATTACGGCTAGGTTACAGGGGGGCATAGAGGGTCTGACGAAGGGAGTAGAACAGCTGACAGTGGGACAAAAGGAACTAGTGGACCAAGTGGAAAAGAACACTGCAATAATCAGGGGGTTAAAAGCGACACAAAAAGACATTAAGAACGAATTAATAGCGACACAAAAGGAATGTCAGATGGTACATGAGGGGTTGACGAAGAAGTTGGAAGAGGTGACAGAAGTAATGGAGACGAAGGACCGAGAAGTGAGGACGCACATAGAAACGGTTAAAGTGGCGTTAGAGGAAGAGATAGAGGGGGCGCACAGGGAAATGAAGGAAGTAAAGGAAAAATTAGAGGAGGTGGAAGAAGGGGTGAGTGAAATTAAGAAGAGACGAAGGGAAACTAAAAAGGAAATAAAGGAGGAGGTAATGGAATTGGTACAAGGTCTGTGCTCGAATCGTGATGATGTGCTCACTAACCAAATAAAGAGTTTGCAGGTGGCAGAGGAGGTGCGGAGACGAGGTGTCAAGGTGAGTGGCGATATATTCGGAAATGTATAAGATGTGAGGGGAGCTTCAGTCGGCTTGGGGGTTGATTTAGACCCGGGTGTTCGTGAGGGACCAATAGTGAGGTGTATGACTGGTCCGGAGTGTGTGGAAAGAGGAGGTGTACAAGGAGGTCTGGCTATGGGGAGTGAGGGGGGTGCTGGTGAGCAAGAATGTGCGGGTATGGAGTGGGTAGCGGGTTGCGGAAGGGCGACCCAGGCATCGATGCCAAGAGGGGTGGTGTTTGGAGGGACGGGGGACGCGCGGGAGCCCCCCCGGGAATAGCGTTCTGTGGGAGCCCGAACGGTTTGGTCCCGCGTTGATCCCGCAAGGAGTGACGCGCGGGGTCCGACCTTCGGGCGCCCACAAGGTCCCACTCACGCCGTATGACGGCAAAAGCGATTTGAGGGCGTACCTGGCGCAGTTTGAGTACGTGTGTAAAGGCAACGGTTGGAATCCGGACGAAGGTGGAGTACACCTGGTAGGGGCGCTGTGCGGTGCGGTGGCGGAAGTGCTGACAGCTTTACCACCGGGTGCTCTCACCTTGTCAGCTCTCCGTGCGGCTTTAATTAACCGTTTCGGTATCGAGCAGCAAAGCGAGCTTGTTAAAGCTCAACTTGCGCAGCGTAAACGCAAGCCCCAGGAGACCATCGGGGAACTTGCTCACGATATTCGCCGCGCGGTAGGGATTGCACACGCGGACATGGCAGCGAGTTCCCAGGAAAGCCTGGCGCTGGATCACTTTATTCAGGCCCTTCCGGACCTGGAGCTCCGACAACAGCTCGCCATGTGGCGTCCGCAGACCATGAGCCAGGCGGCCGACGCTGCAGCCCGTTGGGAAGCAGCGAGGCCCCTGGCCCGGGGAGGCGAGCGCCACGCAGTGGCGGTGCGTCAGGTAGGGCCCGTGATGGGGGTCGCCCACCCCGGGGGGCCGGCCCCCAACGGGGGCCCTGACCTGGAGAGCATGGTTCGGAGGCTGGTGGATCGGCGTCTAGCGGGACCTGGACCATGGCAGGTGGCTCCAGTGATGGCACCCGGTAGTCCCCGACAGAGTACCCCAATTCGGACATACAGGGGGGGAAATTTGGAATACCGGAGGCAAGCACCTTACCAGGTGAGGTGCTATAATTGTGGTAGGATGGGTCACCGTGCGTGGGAGTGTCGAGATCCGCGCCGGGACGTTCCCCATCAGCCGATGCCCTCAACTCCGCCCAGTATCGATCGGCCTAGCTGACCACAGACACCCCCCCGCCAGGGCCAGGGAAACTAGAACGTGCCGGGCATGCAGGGCGGTGTTCGGCAGTAGGGGATGGAAAGAAGCCCTCGCTGACGCGACAGGTCATTCATTGTGGCAAAATTGGAACAGGTAGTTTGACAATTCGGTGCAAAATTGCCGGCGTGGGGTTAGACGCCGTGGTGGACACGGGAGCCAGCGCCACGATCATCAGCCCCGTGGTCCTTAATTCGAGTGCAGACGGCTGGGGTAAAATCCAGCGTCTGGAAAATTATAGCTTGCAGCTGGCTACCGGGGCAACGGCTCCGATCATAGGGCGTGGTTTTGTGACCCTCAAGTTGGGATCGGTAAAGCAAGAGATAGAGGTTTGGGTGGCGGAGGTGTGCGACCCGTGCTTAATAGGGTTGGATTTGATGACTGCCGGCGGTTGTAAAATCGACTTGGGCCGGGGGATCCTGCAATGGGGGGTGGAGGAGCTACCATTGGAGGGGGTGAGCACGACCGAGAGGGTGGAGCTGGAGGCTCCTGAGGCCGTGACCATCCCTCCGGGGGCCGAGGCCATAGTGCCGGCCCGATGGTCAGCCCGCCCGACATGGCAGGAATCCTGCGGCCTGGTCGAACCGGTGGCAGCGCGATCCATACCTGGTTTAATCGTGGGCCGCACCCTTGTAAAAACGGACGGGCCGGTCGTGGCCGTCCGAGTAATTAATATTAGCACAGAACCACGCACTATAGGAAGGGGCACGAAGATAGCTGGCTGCACCCCAGTTAGAGAAGTTGCGTCAGTGAGGGGCGAGAACGTCCAGCTGAGCCGGCCCCAGGGGGAGCCTTCAATAAGTAATAGGAATTGGCCCGATCCCATTTGCGAGATGGTAAATCGTAGTAGTGTCGAGTTCGGAGGTACCCAGAGGGAGGCCTTACACAAACTGGTTGGGTCCCATTTGGACCTCTTCTCCTTGTCCACCGAGGATATTGGACGTACGGGCCTGGTGCAACATCAGATCCACACCGGTGAGGCCCGGCCTATTCGTCAGGCCGCCCGACGGCTCCCTTGGAGCAAGAGGGCGGAAGCTGACGAGCAGGTTGAAAAAATGCTCGACGCAGGCGTGATCGAGCCCTCGGGAAGTCCTTGGATGTCACCTGTTGTGCTGGTCAAAAAGAAGGATGGGACCACGCGGTTCTGCGTGGACGATCGCCAGCTAAACAACGTGACACTCAAGGACTCATATCCCCTGCCAAGGATTGATGACACCCTCGATGCCGTTGCGGGCTCAAATTGGTTCACAACTTTGGACCTCAAGAGTGGGTATTGGCAGGTGGAGATGGATCGGACAGGGAAGGAGAAAACGGCATTTTCCACAGGTAAGGGGCTGTATCAGTTCACTGTGATGCCGTTTGGTTTGTGTAACGCCCCCGCCACCTTTGAGAGATTAATGGAGCATGTGCTAGGCGGCATGCCATGGCAATCATGCCTGGTATACCTGGATGACGTCCTGGTACATGCCAAGACCTTCCCCCAGGCGTTAGCTAATTTGGACCAGGTGTTCGGGTGCCTCAGGCAGGCAGGGTTAAAGCTGAACCCGAGTAAGTGCACTTTGTTTGCAAGAGAGGTGGCCTATCTAGGTCACGTGATCGGCTGCGAGGGGGTAAAAACGGACCCAGACAAAATTAAAGCGGTAGAGGAGTGGCCCGCACCACGTACCATCAAAGAGGTGCGGGGATTTTTAGTAGGCCCTTTAGTAGGCCCGAGCGAAATTATTGTGTCACTCGCAAAGAGTTATTGGCTATGCTGGCTGCCATGAACCATTTCCACCGGGCGGAAATTTTCGGTTCGAACTGACCATTCCTCCCTGCAATGGCTCCTGCGGTTCAAGGAACCGGAGGGCCAAATTGCAAGGTGGTTGGAAAAGTTGCACCAGTACGATTTCAATGTGACCCATAGGGCCGGGAAGGCCCATGGTAATGCGGACGCACTCTCTCGGTGTCCTTGTCTGGGGGAAAACTGCAAATTTTGTGCGAGACACGAGGAGAGGGAGCAATTGGGTGATTCTGCCCCGATTCTCGTCGTCCGGGCAACCCGGGTGAGAGGGCCAATTTTGCCACTAACCGCGGATGAGGAATTTGGAGATTTGGCTTGGAGCACGGCCCAGCAGGAGGATCCTGTCCTGGGGCCGGTGTTCAATTGGGTCAAATTGGGGCAAAGACCAAAGGGGGAAGAGGTCACCCCCCTCGGGGCGCAAACAAATGCGTATTGGGCTCAGTGGCAGACCCTGGAGTTGAAAGGCAACATCTTATATCGCAAATGGGTGGAGGTTCCCTCTGATGGAACTTCCTGGCTGGTGATAGTTCCAGACAAATTCACGAACGTCATCTTACAACAGGTGCATGGTACCCGCTCTGGCGGCCATTTGTGCAGGACAAAGACAATATCTCGGGTCCGCCGGAGGTTCTATTGGGTGAATATGGGGCACGACATACAGGACTGGTGTCGGAGATGCGACGCCTGTTCTGCCAAAAAGGGACCAGCGCGGAGGATGAGGGCCCCCCTTCAATTACATCAGGTAGGGGCCCCCCTTGAGCGGGTGGCTATGGATATTCTAGGACCGCTGCCCCGCACCCACCAAGGTAATAAGTATATCCTCGTTGTGATGGACTATTTCACCAAGTGGCCGGAGGCCTACGCCCTCCCCAACCAAGAAGCCGGGGTTGTGGCGCAGGCCTTCGTAGAAGGATTTGTATGTCGGCACGGGATTCCACAGGAGCTGCACACCGATCAGGGACGAAATTTTGAAAGTCAATTGCTAAAGATGTGTGCAGACTCCTGTCAATTCGGAAAACCAGAACCACGCCCTTACGGCCACAATCTGACGGGATGGTGGAAAGGTTCAATCGAACATTGATCCAACAACTAGCATTGTTCACCACCACCCGTCAGGATGACTGGGACGAACATCTCCCGTACCTGTTGATGGCCTCCCAAACTAGCCAGCACGGGGCCACCGCATGCAGTCCAGCGTTGCTTATGTATGGGCGGGAGTTACGGGCTCCCGCCGACTTGCTATGCGGTCCCGTGCCAGACACCACGAACACACCGCCGAGGGAGGGTTACGCACGTCACCTGGAGGAAGGCATGGAGCGGGTCCATGCCTTCGCCCGCCGCCAGCTCCATCTGGCGGGGGCCAAGATGAAGCGCAGGTATGACGACTGGAGCCAGGGGAGTCAATACGCTCCGGGGATGAAGATTTGGTTCTTTAATCCCCGGAGGCGGAAGGGAAGGTGCCCCAAACTCACCTCCCCCTGGCAAGGCCCAGGAGTCGTCCTGTCGCAAATCTGTGACGTGGTCATTAAGATCAAAATGGGGCCACGGACCCCCCCTCGGACCGTCCATGCCGACCGGATAAGACCTTATGCCGGCGAGCAGGCGCCCTCATGGATCGCCTCGGCTCTAGATGCCGAGGCAGGACCCAGTACCTCTTGCGACAGGGGCTCGTAGCGTCAGAGGACTGGGGGGATGGTAGTGAGAGATGCCCCGCTGTGGTGGGATGGCAACTCTGTCATCCCTCACAGGAGGGGGGCAAAGGAGCACTAGATTATGGGGTTTATGGCAGTGAAAACTAGCCCGGCTGGGTTTGGGTAATGTGTAGGGCCCTAGAGATTGACCTTAGGTAACGTTAAGATTAGTTAGTGACAAGGATACCTGTAGTGGGGACGCAGGTAGATTAGTTTGGATGATAATGACGTGGTATGTGCTTAGTTTAAAGGGAAGACGGGGAGCACTAAGTTAGAGGGGAGCAGTTAGATGAGATGATGCCGTGTGAGTGTTGGAGGTGTATTCAAGTGTATTGAGCAGTGTGTGAGGAACAGGTGTGACTGAACAGGTGTGATTGCACAGGTGTGCAACTGGACAGGTGGATGGAGCAGTGAGGGAGTGATAGTGATGAGTCGTGCTGACCAAATGGTCCAGGAAGAGGAGGAGGGTGCAGGTGGCACCAGGTGTGAGTGCACAGGTGTGCAACAACAGGTATGAGGAACAGGTGTATGGAATACATGGAGTGTGGAATAAATGGAGTATCGAAATGGATGGTAGTGGAGTGAGTATGATGGAAACTATGGAGTGGAGTGGATGGTGCGAAGGTGTGAATGGGGGAAGAGTGGACCCCCATCACGAATACCCGGGGTGGGTAGTGTAAATGTTAGGCAGAGGGTATGGGTAAATTGTGGTTGGATATTGGCATCTGTGGTGCGGGTGGAAGAATGGTGATTGGAGGTGCATTAGTGTTGTGGAAATGGCTGGGCGTGTAGCCTGTTAGTGTGTGTAGTTGGTTTGGGCACTCCACCACTGTGAGGATGTCGGCCAGGTGAGGCCGCAGGTGGGCTCTGGGAGCCGGTAGTAGTTGTTGTGGATGGGGCCCGAGGATCCGGAGGACGGACCCGGGTAGCCCAGTGCCAGAGGGCACCGAGTGGGGTGACAGAGCCAGGAGGGGCCTTCCCCAGTTAGATAGGTTAGGGTGAGGAGCGAGGTAAGCTCGGGTTGCAACTGCAGTGGTGGAGGTGTGCAGGTGGGTAGACCTGCTGGGAGAGCTACATGTCACAGCCCAGAAATTGTGCAAGGGCACCGGGAGATGAATCGGGGGAGTGAGACCCCAAATTGAGAAGCACCACAGTTTGGTCAATGGGAATTGGTTTTTAGAACCCATAGTGTAAGTGGCCAATGGATTGGCAGGGAGAGACCCTGGGTAGTGTAAAGTGTGTTAAAGTCATTTAGAGGATAGTTAGGATGAAGAATCTCCTCACACCATCTGCATCCACTCACCTGAGATGACATACCTCCACACCACGCCAGGTTGGTTTAATTATTTTTATGTGCAAATGTTTTGGCTTGTGAGATGCATCATGACGTGGGTGTGACATTGTGCTTGATGTTCCATCTCTTCCTCCTTATGAGGGTTGATGACGAATTGGGTGATGGCAAATTTTGGATAGAGTGATTGTGGTGACGAATTTGGTATGGGAAATATGGGGAAGACAGGACGGTAGCGAAGGATTGGTAAATGTGGAGATTTTTGTACATATGGGGTAAGGGCAAGGGTCGTGTAGGTGACAGGGGGGTGACGTACGGTAGGGACGAGCTTTCTCACTTCGCCCTCCGTACGCATTTCGCCTTGCATTGCCTTATTGATGTGTACCCTTGTGACCTTACCCCTCGCTCATTTGTCTTCCCCCTTTTGTCTCCCACATGACCTGTGCGCCATTGGGCGCCGAGGGGAGCGTGCGTGAGTCGGCCATTGTGCGCCCGAAATTCCCAGAACCAGCTGTCTGCATCGATGCACCACATTATGGACCACATGCCTGTGGCCGAGCACCACGTATGGACCCCATGGGTTGGGGCATGGCCCCCTCTGCTGGAACCGGCCATGAGGGCCCAAAATCTTGCTGGCGGACCTTGGCCACAGGGCACCGATGCCCCACAGGTGAACCACACATAGTCGGCCCTGTGGGCCATAAACAAAGATAAATAAAATGGACACGTTTGGGCAAGCTTTATTGCAAATAGGCCGCCAGTAAGAAAACAAAGGAAAATGACAACAACTGGAAGAAATAATAATAGCCAGCAGAGGGAGCCGAAGAGCAAGAGACCACCTGCAGGGTTCGGGGTTGTTGATTTTATTTTTATTCATTGAACACTGATGAACTATGGTGACTGCACCGATTGGTGCTTGGGGGTGCTTTGGTGCGTTTTTTGGGTGCTTTCATGGTGCATTGATGCAGAGCAGACTGTCTCCCCCCCAGAAAGAACAATTACAGGTCCTGGGTTGAGTTTTGTAAATAAAATAGCGTCACTGTAAATAATGCTCCCCACCGTCAATGTATAGTTTGAAGACCATTCCGCAATTCAGTTAACTGTGGGCGTAAGTCTGTTAGGCAGGGTGCAATGGAGCAGCGGGACACATTTATTTATGTTTTAAAACTGTCGCACTCAGGGTCAGGTTAAAAGTAGAGGGAACTACACCTACGTGTCACACTAAATTAAAGTTGAGGCCTGGGACGTCCCTAAGAGGAGGAGGGTGCAGTGTTGCGGATATGAGGACTGTATTTTTTTGATTGTGTGTATTATTATTATTATTGTTTATTCTGCGCCTCCTGCCTCCGGAGTTGTGTAAAGGTAAAAAGGGCGTCTCGGTAATTAGTCCATAAAGCATCCACGTCAGCCAATCATAGAATACCCCTGTTCAGTAGCTTATATCTTATTATGTGTTTTAGAGTAAGGCCTTGTCTTCCATTAGAATAATACTCCATTGCACCGAGTGAAAAAGAGATAGATTCCCTTCATTCCCATTCCCAAAAACCTCCATTCCCCCTTTCGTCGATTGGCAATTACCTCCCCTCCAATTGCCGCCATTGACCATGAGGCAGGGTCGGAGAAGAAAGGCATGTCTCCACCTCGTCATAGAGGGGAGGAGTGAGCCAGCCCCACTCGACCAACCATGAACAAGGGGTTTGGCTTGAGAGGGCGGAGAGAGAACGTTTGGGGGAGGTTCGCAAAGGTTGAGGGGCGGGGCCTATATAACCCGCCGGCGGGGCGTTCCCGAAGCAGTTGAGTCCAAGAGATAAGTCCAGCAGTTGAGTCTGAGAGATAAGTCCAGCAGTTGAGACAAGGAGGGAGGAGACAAGAGCTGGGGCGTCAGAGCTGAGCTGTGTGCTTGAGCCACCAAAACTGCATCTACAGCAGCTGGAGCCACCGAAACTGCATCTACAGCAGCTGGAGCCACCGAAACTGCATCTACAGCAGCTCGAGCCACCGAAACTGCAGCCACAGCAGCGTGAGGCCTGGACGGCAGTTTGGAGCAGGGCCGCGAAGGAACGGCGGCTGCCCAACGAGCCGATCGTGCTGCAGGACCAGTTGGACCTCCCTATCCCGCCAGCCATCCACCTGCCATCCCTATCATCATTCCCCGTGTAAGTGTGTTCGTAGTCTGTCTTTTGTCTTGTCCCTGGGAATAAGTTAAGCCTGTTAGATAAGCTAAAGATTTCACTGTGTCACCTGCGTCTCATGTCCCTGTAAATAAACGTGACTGCTTTCTTTTTGCTTATATGTGTGAATCATAATAAACCCAGTTACTCTTCTGTACGTCTTCTTCCTCTTTGCATTCGGTTGCAAAACCGCATTCGGTTTAGAGTTTTCCAGATTGAGCAGCTGCGGTGCGATACGGCCAACGTTTGGGTTGAATCGGGAGTTAGTCGGGGAATAACTGTTCGGTCGCGGAGCCTCCGCTCGGCAAATATAACATCTAACCCGCGGTCCGTAACAATATGAATGGGGAAGAAATCTTGGGTTCATTTTACTCACAAGAATTACAAAAAACACAAGTAAGCATATAATACCCTTGAAAATAATAAATAAATAAATAAAATGTAATGGGGATACGTTCTTGAGATCTGTGAACCCCAAACACAGAATCCCTCAACTTTTCAGTTGGGGCTTAACTTTTGTGTGTATGTGTACAATGGGGATACATTCTTGAGATCTGTGAACCCCAAACACAGAATCCCTCAACTTTTCAGTTGGGGCTTAACTTTTGTGTGCACAATGGGGATACGTTCTTGAGATCTGTGAACCCCAAACACAGAATCCCTCAACTTTTCAGTTGGGGCTTAACTTTTGTGTGGGGTTGGGTGAGTGTATGTGTGAGTGAGTCATAATAATATACAAACCCTAACCCAACCCCATCCCTAACCCAACCCCATCCCTAACCCAAACCCATCCCTAACCCAACCCCTTCCCTAACCCAACCCATCCCTAACCCAACCCCATCCCTAACCCAAACCCATCCCTAACCCAACCCCTTCCCTAACCCAACCCATCCCTAACCCAACCCCATCCCTAACCCAACCCCATCCCTAACCCAACCCCATCCCTAACCCAACCTCATCCCTAACCCAACCCCAGCCCTAACCCAACCCCATCCCTAACCCAACCCCATCCCTAACTCTCACATTCAAAATCCCACCCTAACCCTAACATAATCTTTTTTTTCTTCTTTTTTAAAATACGTATTTATTTTTCTTTTTTTTCCTCTTCCCTCCAATTCTGTCTTTCAAGGCTTTCAAGTTTGAAGAAGTAGAAATGGGAAGAAAGAATTTTCCAGCATTTTCTTCCTCGAACTTTCTTGATATTGCTTAAATCAAGCGTCATTAAACAAAGAACATTGTTCATTGCTTTAGAATCCAAAGAGTCTCCAAGATGGACCCCACAGGTAGAGTCTCCAAAATAAAACCAACTTTCCAAGTTCCCAAGGTATAACCACATTCCTGTTGAGCCTCCAAGATAGGTATCACAATCCGAGTCATCAAAACAAAACCCCCATTCCGAGTCTCCAAAAATATAACCATCTTTCCAAGTCTCCAAGGTAGAACCACAATTTTCAGAAATATTGGGGGTTTCCGTGATAAGTCTCACATAGTATAACTGCGGACCATCAGGGACAATTCCCGTTTCCCAATTTTTAAGGGTTTCTATGATGTGTCTCACATAGTATAACTGCGGACCATCAGGGAGAATTCCCGTTTCCTAATTTTTTAGGGTTTCTATGATGTGTCTCACATAGTATAACTGCGGACCATCAGGGAGAACTCTCCTTGCCCAATTTTTTAGGGTTTCTGTGATGTGTCTCACATAGTATAACTGCGGACCATCAGGGAGAACTCTCCTTGCCCAATTTTTTAGGGTTTCTGTGATGTGTCTCACATAGTATAACTGCGGACCATCAGGGAGAATTCCCGTTTCCCAATTTTTTAGGGTTTCTATGATGTGTCTCACATAGTATAACTGCGGACCATCAGGGAGAACTCCCCTTTCCCAATTTTCAGAAATTTGTGGGTCTCCAATGTATGACTTGTATTCTGGCTCATCAAGGTAGAACTTGTTCAGTGGGTTTTGTTTTGATAACTCACAATAAGTATCATCATGGTAGAACTCTTTTTCAGGATTTTGTGGATCTCCAAGGTATAACTCTTTGGCTGGATCATCAAGGTAGAACTCGTTCTGTGGGTCTTGGTTGTTCAAAATGTCTTCAAACAAAAAAATAACTTCATCCCAAGTTGTGTTAAAAGCAGAATTTTCATTTCGTATCTCAGATACAATTTCCTGTGAAAGAAAATAACAATGTATTAATTTAATACAATATTTTTATTTGTATAAATCAAGCTCTATGAATATTAAAATAAACTTTGTTAACTCTTACACGAGTCTCATCTTAAAAAAAAAAAAAAAAAAAAAAATTAAATAAATAATTAAAGAAATAATTAAATAAATAAATAAACAAACTTACCTCCATTGATAAGAGGTTTGAGTCCAGTTCATCAATCTGAAGGTTGAGTTCTACACAGGTAGTAGGACTCCAAGGAATAACAAAGTTATCCCATTCCATTTCGGCATAGTAGTCCATTCTCAAGTGAAGCAGAAAGCGTGTTTGAAAAAGCCTGTGTGGTCGGTGCCTTTTATAAGGACTGGGTGTGTCATTTCCTGTGGAAATTCCCTGGGCATGTCTTAACTGGAAATGATGTGATGAAAATTCCCTGAAAATGATGTAATGTCTTAACTGAAAATGATACAATGGCAGAGTTTATAAAGTGGGTGGGACTTAGCAAAAATGGGTGGGGCTTAACAAAAGTGGGCGGGGCTTAACAAAAATGGGCGGGGCTTAGCAAAAAGTGGACAGTGCTTAGTACATAGTGGGCGTGGCTTAACAAAAAAGTGGGCGGGCTTAACAAAAAGTGGGCAGAGCCGACCAAAAAGTGTGTGGCACTGGAGGTGCTCAAACAAGAACATTGAGGGAGGTTTATCATTTTATCTCAGCTCAGTTAAAATATCTTGACAATGTACCAAACTCAAACATCTTTTTTGTTAATGTATTAGATGGTGATGGAAGTTGTAGGAGAATTAAATTATTTCCCACACATAAACAAATATTTGTAGGATCATTGTTTGAGTGGTCTACTCGGGATCATTGATATTAAGAGAGTGAGAGGGAGCAAATATTCGTAGAATCATTGTTTGAGTGGTCTAATGAACAACATTGAGAATAAGAGTATGTCAAAAGGCTAAAAGGTTCGTAAAGAACAGGGTGGGAGAAATAGAGGTGTTAAGGGAAATGAGGGTGAGAGAAAAATTAACATGTAAGTCAATGGGAAAATGAGGGTGGTCCAGGAACAACATTATTACCCTACTTCTAGGAGTGGGCAAAAATTTCTCCCAGTCGATGTCAGAGACTGGTAGATAGTTATAAGAAACGCCTACTTGAGGTTGTTTCTGCCAAAGGGGGCAATACCACCTATTGGAGCCAAGGGTGTACTTACTTTTTCCACATGCGAAATTTGCATTTATATTTATTTAAATTATACAATGGACTACCAAATGTAAATGTTTCATGATATTTGTTATATTATATCACCTTTATCTATCAATATTGTTGAAATGACGATCAAATAGCTGTATGTTGAAATATGTTGAAAAAATCAAAACTTTACATGGGGTGTACTGACTTTTTCACGTGACTGTATATATACTCGTATATATATATATATATCAGTCACTATGCGACCTTCATATCATCAGTGGAGAACCGCCAGCAAGGTGTCCCATACAGCTGCTGCTGCACCTTGCTGGGAGCGATAAGCACCGCCTGCCACGCAGTGACGTTATCTCTGGTATCCACTCATCATATGGAGTCGACCTGGTTGCGGTTGGGAGTTACTAATAATGGTATCTGTAATCTGGTTCTCCAACCTAATGAGCGGACAACATGACGTCATCGCCATGCACGTCCGCCTTGCCTGCAAAGTTCCAGAGGAACCATCTAGCAGTGCGTCATTATGGATTATAAATACAGATACTGTCACAAGTGCATGCAAAACTCACAGTTACCAACCTGGTTTCGCCATTGTTGGGGCTTCATCAGGGCAACGCAGTGAGGCTTTCCATACACTTGTAACTCTGTGACCCTTTCGGTTTTTATATCAGTCACTATGCGACCTTCATATCATCAGTGGAGTTGTTAGGGTTCTCCACATATAATATATATATATATATTGTTGCGGATATGGGATTTGGCCTCCATCCATATCCGCTTGTAAATATTCCCCTATTTCCCCAATACTCCCCAACTATCCCCAATCCCCCATTCCCTAGTCCCATTGTCTGTAAACAACACTCTGTAGAACCGACCTTCCCCTTTTCCCCCCATTAAATGTCGTACCCAGGTTCACCGCATCTCACGTAGACAACTATAGGACATCTTGCTAGTTATTCTTAGTCTATGTCAGTTAAGGACTCGTTTCCATTAATTCTGACTCTTGGTTGCACCAGAATGTGATTGTATGGCACCGTTAGAAAGTTTAGGACCTCCCAATACCTCCCCGCAGCTCTTCCTCATGCTACAACCACAACAACAACAACAGCGGCGGCGGCGCGGGGAGTGTGCGTCCTCACTCCGGCTTGGTTAGCCGCCATTGAACATGTGCTCCGACGGGGTTACCACGCAGGGGCTCACTGTCAGCTCCTCGTCAAGGGCGGAGCCCGGTAACTCCCCGCACCCAATAAGAAGCGGCGGACCGATTCCATCTGGGGCGGAGCTAACGAGCCGAGGGCGTGTCACTCCCCGCTGGACATGCGCAGGAAGACGGAGGTGACGTCAGATGTGCCTCAGCTTGGAGAAGAAAGGACGCCACCTCCTAGCGCTGAGAAATACCTCCCCGCATCTCTGGACCGGACCGGGTCGATTCTGCCCCTGAGCCAAGGTGCACATTGAGCTATCGACTGCCTGCCCTTCCCTGCCATCAATCCCCGTGTAAGTCAGTCTTGTCCCGTTTGTCTGTGGTCTGTCGGGAATAAGATAAGACTGTGTCTAAGTGCCCATCTTGCTGTGCTTTACCTCTTGCCGTGTAATCTAACCGTTCTGCATAACCAATATTATATCCTCCTCCGGAGGTCTTGAGAACTGTACCCCTTGTGTCGTTGCCTTAATCCCAGCCGTTGTGTCCTTTCCTTCATTGATTTAGCATAGCGCGATTCGGCCAACGTTCGAGTGTAATCGGGTAACTTGTGCGAACACGGCGGCCATTCCGCTCGGTCAAGCAACATCTAAGTCATGTCCGTAACAATTGGTTGTCAGGAGTTGGATTCGGACCTGGGACTAAATTTATTTAGCCCAAATTTTGGAACACCAATTGTACTATTAGAGTAACAATTGGTGTCGGGAAGTGAGATTGGACCCGAAGCGCGTTTCACGCGCTCAAAATTATAACGGCGAAATTTGATTGTGTTTTACAAAAATAAAAACCCGAATTTTGAAAGTCGCGCTATGGCAGATCAAGACGGCTGGGTTCCGGTAGAGGAGAGTGAGGCAGGTTCGATCCAGGACCAAATTGAGGGACAAGAGGAGAGCGAAGCAGTGAGGGTGGCAGGCTCGCAAAATAGCGTCGTCGCGCACGAGGTTACGGGCGCGCAAAATGGCGCCTCGCACATGGCCACGGCGACCGCGCCCGCGACCGTAGTAGCGCCACCGGTGGATTTGAACCTTTTTATGATGCAAATGACGGCCCTTATGGAAAAGAATAGTGAGCAATTGGGAGACCAAATTAGAGGTTTGAAAAGCAGTATGGGACAAATGGGGAACCGGATGGATGCTCAGGGTGAGCGATTGGAGGGCCAAATGGGGGCCAATAGCCAACGGTTAGAACAAAGGATGGGGTCCAATAGCGAGAAATTGAGGGAGGACATGGGGGCCCAGATCGGAGGGTTAGGGAGTAGAATAGAGGGATTAGGAAACAAATTTGAGGGATTAGACAATAGATTAGGGGAAATACAGGAGGGGTTAACGGGGGTAGAAAACAGAATGGCCGCTCAAGAGAATCAAATGGAAGGGATGCAAAAGGGGTTAGAGGGGTTGGAAAACAGTATGGAAGGCAAATTGAGGGACATGAGGGACCAAGCGGAAAGGGAAGTTAAACAAATGGGGCAGCAGATAGAGGGGGTCAGAATGGGGGTAGAAACCAAACTGGATGCTCACAGGGAGGAAATGGAGCAGATGAGGGTGGCATCGGGGCAGGAGATGCAAGTGATGGGAGAAGAGATCAGAGGAGGTGTGAGTGAGGAGGTCGGAGGAGTGCGCGAGGCGGTGAGGCACTGTAAGGAGCACATGGAGAAGGAGGTGAGAAAGGGGACTGTAAAATTGCAAGGGGGCATAGAGGACCTGACGCAGGAGGTGGAACAGCTGACGGAGGGACAAAAAGGACTAATGGAGCAGGTTCAAAGGAACACTGCGGTATTAGGAGGGTTAAAAGCGACACAAAACGACAAAAAAAAACGACTTGATAGCGACAAAGAGGCAATGTCAGATGGTACGTGAGGGACTGACAACGAGGTTGGACGAGGTGACAGAGGTAATGGAGACGAAGGACCGGCAGGTGAGGACGCACATGGAAACGGTCAAGGTAGCCTTGGAGGACGAGCTTGAGGAGACGTACCGGGAAATAAAAGAGGTGAAGCAGAAATTAGAAGAAGTGGAAGAAGGGGTGAGCGAAATTAAGAAGCGACGGAGAGGGGATAAGAAAGAGATAAAAGAGGAGATAAAAGAATTGGTCCAAAGTCTGTGTTCGGATCGTGATGATGTGCTCATTAACCGGATGAGGGATTCGCAGGTGATGGAGGAGAAGCGAAGAGGAAGAGGACCCGGTGTAAGTGGTGACCAATATGGTCGTGCGTATGATGCGCCAGGTGATTTAAGGAGCTTGGGGGTCGAGATGGACCCGGGTGTTCGTGAGAGGCCGTTGGTGAAGTGTGCGACAGGTCTGGTGTGCGAAAAAGGAGGTGTGCGAGGAAGTCCGACTCTGGGGTGTGTGAGGAAAAAGTGCGTGCCAAGGAGTGAGGGTGCTGGCGAGAGTGAGTCGGTCGTAGCGCGTGTGCGAGGGAGCACATGGAAGCGCGTAGTGAGGAGTGTTACGGAGGGTGTAAAGGGAGAATGCACGCCTGTGGTGAGTGTTACAGAGGGTGTAACGGGAGAGTGTGCGCGAGAAAGGTGTGTAACGGACGGGTGCATGAGGAAAGAGTGCGCTGTCAAGAGTGGAGGTGAGAGTAGTAAGAGTGACACGGAGCGTGAGTTGGTTGTGACAGGTGAGAAAGGATGTACACCTGGAATGGAAGGAAGCACACCTGGAATGGTAGAGCGTGTGTGGGAATGCACGCTGGAATTGGTAGTAAGGCACGTGGTTGGGTGTGCGAGTGAGGGCACACCTGTGAATGTCACAGAGGAGGTGACCGAGGAGGGGGCGCGAAGAGGTGTGTTGGTGAGGTGTGCGACCAACGAATGTGTGCCAAAGTGTTCGGTGGTCAGGTGTGTGACCAAGGCTGGGAGTGGAATGAGTGTACCTGGGTGTGTTAGAGAAGGTACGACGAGGAGCATGGAAACGGCTGGATGTATGAGCAAGAAAGGGGTAGCGTATGCATGTAAGCATGCAGGTGAAGCATCGACGGTAACCGGGTTAGAGGTTAGAACGACTTATAGCCGAATCGGGCCCTCGGTGCGGGCCGGGCTTCGCGTGCCGCGAGAACCAGCGGGGATCCGAGCCACGGCGGGTTCGAAAGGACCGCCGTACGCGATCCACGCTGGGCCTCACTTTGAACGGCCGCGTCCGTGCTCCACTAGGCGGAGCGGGCAGCCCAATAGGAAGGGTCGTCATGGCGACCACTTTTTGTTGAGGCATTCCGGCAGGTCGAGATCGGGCCATGGGATGGCTCCGTGCCGAGGTGGTGCGTGGGGTCTCGGGCCGGGTAAGCCCCCGTCCCTGCCCCGAATGCGGGACGTATCCAGCCGCTGGCACCAAGCAACCCGCATTCATTGCTCGGCTTTACGAAGCCGGGCTTTGGACAGGAATTGGCGCACCGAGAGGCATTAGTGAGTAGACTGTGTGATGAGGATAGTGTTTTGGCCCCGAAATTAGAAAAACAAAATTTGATGATTGGCAAAGGATTGGCAGTAATGATTGGCAGCTGATGAGTAGTGATTGGCAAATTTTTGATTTGTTGAAATTTGATGTGCAAAATTGGTAGTGGGAGATGCCCGATGTGGTGGGATGGCAACTCTGTCATCCCTCACAAAAAAGGGGGCAAATGCGCAATAGTTTATGGGGTGGCTATGACAACCGAGCCAGGGAGGGCTTGGTTATATTGGTAGGGATCTAGCGAAGATGACAGTAGGTAACGTTAAGGTTAGATAGTGACTGATACCTGTAGTGGGGACGCAGGTAGATTAGTGTGGATTATAATGACGAGGGAGCGCAATAGTTTAAAGGGACGACTGGGAAGCGCAAGTTTCAGAGGGGAGTAGTTAGATGAGATGATGCTGTGTGAGGATGGAACAGGTGTGATTGCACAGGTGTGCAACTGAACAGGTGTATGGAGCAGTGTATGAGTAGTAAGTGTGTGGATCAGCGCGAATGCGCTTGGGGAGAGAAGGGTGCAGGTGGCACCAGGTGTGAGAGCACAGGTGTGCAAGTAAAGGTGGTGTGGAGAGAGTTGGAGTAAGTGGTACGGAGTGGTGTGCATGGTGCGAAGGTGTGGATGGGGGAAGAGTGGACCCCTTTCACGAGTACCCGGGGCGGGTAGTGTAAGTGTTAGGTAGAAAGTATAGGTAAATTGTGGTTGGATATTGGCATTTGTGGTGCGGTTGCAGAATGGTATTGTGGATGGGTGCATTAGTGTTGTGGAAATGGCTGGGCGTGTAGCCTGTTAGTGTGTGTAGTTGGTTTGGGCACTCCACCACTGGGAGGATGTCGGCCAGGTGAGGCCGCAGGTGGGCTCTGGGAGCCGGTAGTAGTTGTTGTGGATGGGGCCCGAGGATCCGGAGGACGGACCCGGGTAGCCCAGTGCCAGAGGGCACCAAGGGGTGACAGAGCCAGGAGAGGGCCTTCCCCCGTTAGTTAGGTTAGGGTGAGGAGCAGGTAAGCTCGGGTGGCAACTACAGTGGTGGAGGTGTGCAGGTGGGTAGACCTGCTGGGAGAGCTACACGTCACAGCCCAGAAATTGTGCGAAGGCACCGGGAGATGAATCGGGGGAGTGAGACCCCAAATTGAGAGGCACCACAGTTTGGTCAATGGGAATTGGTTTTTAGAACCCATAGTGTAAGTTGGCCAATGGATTGGCAGGGAAAGACCCCGGGTAATGTAAAGTTGTTAAAGTCATTTAGGAAATAGTTAGGATTGATGAACCTGTTGCACCATACGCAGCCACTTACCTGAGGTGATGATGATGACTCCACACCTGTGTTTTCTTTGTTCTGTGTGCAGGAAATGAGAATTGCTGTGTGGATTTGTGAGACGCATCACGACGTGGATGGGACATTGGGGTGATTCCATCTCTCCCTCCCTAGGAGGGACTGATGATGAATTGGTGATGGCAAATTTTGATGTGGAGTTGGAAATGGCAAATTTGATTGGTTAGGAGGGAGAGAAGACGAATTTGGTTCATGGGAGGAACGGGGAAGACAGTAGGGACGTTTGTTGATGTGTAAAGTAGATGTTTATGGGTAGTGTTGTGTTTTGTGGATACAGTAAGGGGTAAGGGAGGGGCAATGTAGGTTACCTGGTGGGGGGGGGGGGGGGGCGTACGGTAGGAACGTACGTGTCTCACCTGGTTCCCATGTGCCCCCAGTGTGCATTACCTTATATTGCATGCACTTTTGCGCCCTTACCACCTTACTCACTTGTCTTCTTTTTTTGTCTCCCACCTCCGAGGATCTGGCTTTGGGGCAGAGAGAGAGGAGAGAGAGGTGTTGGCTCCGCAGTTGTGGGCCTGTACTTTCGCTGCTTGCTGCCTGGATCGATACACCATATGGACCGCAATGTTTGTGTCCGCCCACCATGGACCGCAGTTCTCTTGCGGGCAAGCACCACCCGTTGATGGACCTATGGGTCAACGTGGCACCTATGCCATACAGGTGAACCACTTTTAGTTGGCCCCCTGACGGCCACAATACAGAAATGGATGCGGTTGGCGCCTTTCTTTATTTTTGAAAGAAGCCAGAAGGCCAAGTGCACTTCAGGAAGGCAAGACCAGCAGCAGAACATCGGCCGGCTGCGACACCACCGGTGACGTTGAACACTTTATTGGTGCACCGGATGGTGCTGACTGTACATGATGGGGTGGTGCTTTTGGTGCTTGGAAGGGGTGCTCTGCACATTATTAAAGGCCGTAAGGCCACAGGGCACTCGTGGGTTGGTGTATCGATGCTGGCATGTGTGCTCTCTCTTTGCATAACATCTGCATGTGTTCCTCAAAGAACAGGTCCTGGATCGTAGTGTAAATATCAGTGTAGTCTTGTGTAAATAATGCTCCCTACCGGCTGTATGTTTAGTTTGAGGATTCTTTCCGTGATTCGGTTATCCTGTGGGTGTGTTTCTGTGAGGAGAAGGGTGCAACGTCGCAGGGGGACATATTTACTCATTTGTGAACATCTGTAAAACTGTCGCACTCAGGGTTGAGTTAATAGTAGAGGGAACTACATCTGAGTGCCACACTAAAGTAAGTAAAAATTTATCGGGTCGGTACGCCCCGAGGTAGAGAAGGGTGCAATGTTACGGATATGGGATTTGGCCTCCATCCATATCCGCTTGTAAATATTCCCCTATTTCCCCAATACTCCCCAACTATCCCCAATCCCCCATTCCCTAGTCCCATTGTCTGTAAACAACACTCTGTAGAACCGACCTTCCCCTTTTTCCCCCATTAAATGTCGTACCCAGGTTCACCGCATCTCACGTAGACAACTATAGGACATCTTGCTAGTTATTCTTAGTCTATGTCAGTTAAGGACTCGTTTCCATTAATTCTGACTCTTCGTTGCACCAGAATGTGATTGTATGGCACCATTAGAAAGTTTAGGACCTCCCAATACCTCCCCGCAGCTCTTCCTCATTCTACAACCACAACAACAACAACAGCGGCGGCGGCGCGGGGAGTGTGCGTCCTCACTCCAGCTTGGTTAGCCGCCATTGAACATGTGCTCCGACGGGGTTACCACGCAGGGGCTCACTGTCAGCTCCTCGTCAAGGGCGGAGCCCGGTAACCCCCCGCACCCAATAAGAAGCGGCAGACCGATTCCATCTGGGGCGGAGCTAATGAGCCGAGGGCGTGTCACTCCCCGCTGGACATGCGCAGGAAGACGGAGGTGACGTCAGATGCGCCTCAGCTTGGAGAAGAAAGGACGCCACCTCCTAGCGCTGAGAAATACCTCCCCGCATCTCTGGACCGGACCGGGTCGATTCTGCCCCTGAGCCAAGGTGCACCTTGAGCTATCGACTGCCTGCCCTTCCCTGCCATCAATCCCCGTGTAAGTCAGTCTTGTCCCGTTTGTCTGTGGTCTGTCGGGAATAAGATAAGACTGTGTCTAAGTGCCCATCTTGCTGTGCTTTACCTCTTGCCGTGTAATCTAACCGTTCTGCATAACCAATATTATATCCTCCTCCGGAGGTCTTGAGAACTGTACCCCTTGTGTCGTTGCCTTAATCCCAGTCGTTGTGTCCTTTCCTTCATTGATTTAGCATAGCGCGATTCGACCAACGTTCGAGTGTAATCGGGTAACTTGTGCGAACACGGCGGCCATTCCGCTCGGTCAAGCAACATCTAAGTCGTGTCCGTAACAATATATAATATATATATATATTGTTGTGGATATGAGAATGTTTTTTTATTTTATTGTTGTGGTAAAATGTTGTTGTAAAAGGTTGTTGTAAAATATCACCCCTCCTCCCTCCGTTTGTGGTTGTATAAAGGTCAAAGGGCGTTCCCGTAGTTAGTCCATAAAACATACATGCAGGACACGATATATCTTTTTTGACAGTTATATCCTTATTATGTGTATTAGTGTAAGGCTGTGTCTTCCATTAATTGAAATACTCCATTGCACCAGTGAAAGAATAGATCCCCTTTCCTTCCCATCCCCAAAATCCCCCTTTCCTTCCCATCCCGAAAACCTCCATTTCCATATTACATCCCCTCTCGTCATTGCTGAGCCCTCGATTCTCAATCACCTCCCCTCAAATAACCGCCATTGACCATGTGCTTGAGTCGGAGAAGAAAGGCGGGTCCCCACCTCGTCAGAGAGGGGAGGAGTGATCCAGCCCCACTCGACCAACCATGAACAAGGGGTTTGGCTTGAGAGGGCGGGGAGAGAACGTTTGGGGGAGGTTCGCAAAGGTTGAGGGGCAGGGCCTATATAACCCACGGCGGGGGTGTTCCCAAAGGAGATGCACTTTGAGTTGGTCTGAGTCGGTTGCCAGAGGGAGTTGGTCGTCAAGAGAGAGTCGTGAAGAGTCAGTCAGTGGAGTCGGTGGTCAGTTGGTTGCGGTGAGGAGTCGGTGGTGAGGAGTGAGTGAACCAAGAAAGAGTTGAGGGTTTGGACCAGACGAGTCGGACAAGGCCTGGCAAAGCACGCGACGTACACAGCAGCCAAAACAGCAGCGTGGGGCCTGGCCTGAACGGCGGCTGCTAAACGCGCCGGTTGAGCTGCAGGACCCCCTTGGACCTTTCCTCTCCCTCCAACCATCCACCTCCTGCCTTTCCACCCTTCTTGTATACGTGAGTTTGTTTTGTTTGTTCTGTCCCTGGGTATTTAATTAAGTCTGTAGGTAAGCTAAAATTTGCACTGTGTCACCTGCGTCTTATGTGTTGTAAATAAACTTGATTGCTCCTTTTTGCTTATGTGTGTAAATAGTCAATAAATTTAGTAGTATTTCCAAACCTTTTTGTCTTCTTTTTCTTCTTCACATCCGTGTCGCCTTAGTCTTTTCCCGGATTGGGCAGCTGTGGTGCGATCCGGCCAAAGTCCTGGGTGAATCGGGTGAGTCAGGGATCCTGTTAGGTCGCGGTTAAATACACCACCGCTCGGTCATCATAACATCTAAACCGCGATCTGTAACAATTGGTGTCTGGGAGTGGGATTCGAGGCCCGAACCAAATTTTTAAAACGAATAGAGAAAAAAAAATTTGGTCAAAATTACGAGCTGCCGAAATTTTTTTTTTTTTTTTTAAGAAAAACCCGAATTTTGAAATCGCGCCATGGCTGGTCAAGGCGACGGGATGCCGGTGGGAGAGATAGAGGGGTTAGGAGTAACCCAGGATCAAATGGAGGGGAGCAATGAGGAGGCGGTTGAGGGGGTATCAGGCGCACAAAATGGCGTCCTCGCGCACGTGGGTGTAGCGGCACCAAATTTTGCCGCGCCCGCGACCGCAGCAGCGCCGCTGGTGGATTTGAACCTTTTTATGATGCAAATGAAGGCCCTTATGGAAAAGAATAGTGAGCAATTGGGAGACCAAATTAGAGGTTTGAAAAGCAGTATGGGAGAAATGGGGGGCCAAATAGGAGAGATGGGGGGCCAAATGGGGGTAATGAGGGATGAAGTGAGGGGTGAGAAGGTGAGTGAGAGGTGAGAAGTTAGACAATAATTTTGAGGGGTTAGACAACGGGATAAAAGAGGTAAAGAATGGGTTAACGGGGGTGGAAAACAGAATGGCTGCCCAGGAGAATCAGTTAGAGGGGGTGAAAAATGGGTTAATGGGGTTAGAAAATAGGATGGAGGACAAATTGCGGGAAATAGGGGAACAATCTGCCAGGGAAATCAAACGAATGGGAAACCAGAGAGAGGAGGTGCAAATCGAGTTAGAAAGTAAACTGGATGCTCAGAGGGATGAATTGGGACAGATGAGGGTGGCATCTACAAAAGAGATGGGGGAGATGAAAGAGGAGATACGACGAGGTGTGGGTGAAGAGGTTTCGGGGCTACGCGAGGAGGTAAAGCGAGGTGAGAAGCGTATGGAGAAAGAGGTGAGAAATAATACGGCAAAGTTACAAGGGGGAATAGAAGATCTGACGGAGGAGGTGGAACAGCTGACGGGGGGACAAAAAGAACTAGTGGCGCAGGTTCAAAAGAACACTGCGGTACTAGGAGTGTTAAAGGCGACACAAAAAGAAATTAAAAATGACTTGATAGCGACACAGAGGCAATGTCAGATGGTACGTGAGGAACTGACAATGAGGGTGGACGAGGTGACAGAGATAATGGAGACAAAGGACCGGCAGGTGAGGATGCACATAGAGACGGTCACGGTAGCCTTAGAGGATGAACTTGAGGAGACGCACCGAGAAATAAAAGAGGTTAAACAAAAATTAGAGGAAGTGGAAGAAGAGGTGAGTGAAATTAAGAAGGGACGGACAGAAACTAAAAGAGAAATCCAGGAGGAGGTGATGGAATATGTGCAAGGTCGGTGCTCAACTCATAATGTGATGCTCACTAACCAAATAAAGAGTTTGCAGGTGGCAAAGGAGGTGCGGAGACGAGGTACGGAGGTGAGTGGCAATGTATATGATGTGAGGAAAGCTTCAGTCGGCTTGGGGATTGGTTTGGATCCGGGTGTTCGTGAAAGGCCGTTGGTGAAGTGTGTGACAGGTCAGATGTGCGAAAAAAGAGGTGTGCGAGAATGTCCGACCATGGGGTGTGTGAGGAAAAAGTACACGCCGAGGAGTGAGTGTGCCGTCAGGAGTGAGTTGGTCGAAGCGCGTGTGCGAGGGGGTACATGGAAGCGCAGTGTGGTGAGTGTTAGAGAGGATGTAACGAGAAAATGCACACCTGGGGTGAGGGTTACAGAGGATGTAACGGGAGAGTGTGCGCGAGAAAGGTGTGTAACGGACGGGTGCATGAGGAAAGAGTGCGCTGTCGAGAGTAAGGGTGAGTGCGCGACCGAGAGTGGAGGTGAGAGTAGTGAGAGTGACACGGAGCGTGAGTTGGTTGTGACAGGTGAGCGAGGATGTACACCTGGAATGGACGGATGCACACCTGGAATGGTAGAGCGTGAGTGGGAATGCACGCTGGAATTGGTAGTGAGTCACGTGGTTGGGTGTGCGGGTGAGAGCACACCTGTGATTGTCACAAAGGAGGTGACCGAGAAAGGGGCGCGAAGAGGTGTGTTGGTGAGGTGTGCGAGCGACGAATGTGTGCCAAGGTGTTCGGTGGTCAGGTGTGTGACCAAGTCGGTGAGCGGAATGAGTGTACCGAGGTGTGTAAGGAAAGGTATGACGAGGAGCATGGAAACGGCTGCATGTATGAGCAAGAAAGGGGTAGCGTATGCTTGTAAGCATGCAGGTGAAGCATCGACGGTAACCAGGTTAGAGGTTAGAACGACTTATAGCCGAATCGGGCCCTCGGTGCGCGTCGGGCAGCTTCGCGTGCCGCGAGGACCAGCGGGGATCCGAACCACGGCGGTTTCGAAAGAACCGCCGTACGCGATCCACGCTGTGCCTCGCTTGGAACGGCCGCGTCCGGGCTCCACTAGGCGGAGCGGGCAGGCCGATAGGAAGGGTCGTCATGGTGACCACTTTCTATTGAGACGTGCCGGCAGGTCGAGATCGGGACATTGGATGGCTCCACGCCGAGGTGGTGCGTGGGATCTCGGCCCGGGTAAGCCCCCGTCCCTGCCACGAATGCGGGACGTATCCAGCAGCTGGCGCAAAACGACCCGCGTTCATTGCTCGGCTGTACGAAGCCGGGCTGCAGACGTGAATTGGCGCACCGAGAGGATGTTATAAGGAGACGGGTGATAGTGATAGTGATCGTGATTTGATACGAAATTTATAATAGTGGGTAGAATTGGCAGTAAATGGCAAATTTTTGAATTGGTTGGAATTTGGACGAGCAAAATTTATAGTGAGAGACCCCCGATGTGGTGGGATGGCAAATCCACCATCCCTCACAGGTGGGGGCAAATGCGCTATAGTTTATGGGGTGTATGGCAGTGAAAACTAGCCCGGGTGGGTTAGGTTATATTGTAGGGATCTAGCGAAGATGACATTAGGTAACGTTAAGTTTAGTTAGTGACTGATACCTGTAGTGGGGACGCAGGTAGTTTAGTGTGGATTATAATGACGAGGGAGCGCAATAGTTTAAAGGGACGACTGGGAAGCGCAAGTTTCAGAAGGGAGTAGTTAGCTGAGATGATGCCGTGTGTGTGAGGATTGAACAGGTGTGATTGCACAGGTGTGCAACTGGACAGGTGTGTGGAGCAGTGTATGAGTAGTGAGTGTTGTGGATCAGCGCGAATGCACTTGGGGAGAGAAGGGTGCAGGTGGCACCAGGTGTGAGAGCACAGGTGTGCAAGTACAGGTGTGTGGAATATATGGAGCAGAGAATGAGTGGTGTGGAGAGAGTTGGAGTAAGTGGTACGGAGTGGTGTGCATGGTGCGAAGGTGTGGATGGGGGAAGAGTGGACCCCTTTCACGAGTACCCGAGGCGGGTAGTGTAAGTGTTAGGTAGAGGGTATAGGTAAATTGTGGTTGGATATTGGCATTTGTGGTGCGGTTGCAGAATGGTATTGTGGATGGGTGCATTAGTGTTGTGGAAATGGCTGGGCGTGTAGCCTGTTAGTGTGTGTAGTTGGTTGGGCACTCCACCACTGTGAGGATGTCGGCCAGGTGAGGCCGCAGGTGGGCTCTGGGAGCCGTTAGTGTCAGTGGGGCCCGAGGATCCGGAGGACGGACCCGGGTAGCCCAGTGCCAGAGAGGGCACCGAGTGGGGAGAGCGCCAGAGGGCCTTCCCCAGGTAGTTAGGTTAGGGTGAGGAGCAGGTAAGCTCGGGTGGCAACTACAGTGGTGGAGGTGTGCAGGTGGGTAGACCTGCTGGGAGAGCTACACGTCACAGCCCAGAAATTGTGCGAGGGCACCGGGAGATGAATCGGGGGAGTGAGACCCCAAATTGAAAAGCACCACAGTTTGGTCAATGGGAATTGGTTTTTAGAACCCATAGTGTAAGAGGGCCAATGGTTTGGCAGGAGAAAGACCCCGGGTAATGTAAAGTTGTTAAAGTCATTTAGGAAATAGTTAGGATTGATGAATCTGTCGCACCATACGCAGCCACTTACCTGAGGGGATGATGATGACTCCACACCTGTGTTTTATTTGTTCTGTGTTGCAGGAAATGAGAATTGCTGTTGGATTTGTGAGACACATCATGACGTGGGTGTGACATTGTGCTTTGATGTTCCATCTCTGCCTCCTTATGAGGATTGATGATGAATTTGGTGATGGCAAATTTTGAAGTAGAGGGATTGCGGAGACGAATTTGGTATAGGGGAACTATGGGGAAGACGTGACAGTAGTGACGAATTTGTAAATGTGTAGATTTTTGTACATATGGGGTAAGGGCAAGGGTAGGGTAGGTGACAGGGGGGTGACGTACGGTAGGGACGAGCTTTCTCACTTCGCCCTCCGTATGCATTTCGCCTTGCATTGCCTTATTGATGTGTACCCTTGTGACCTTACCCCTCGCTCAATTGTCTTTCCCCTTTTGTCTCCCACATGACCTGTGCGCCATTGGGTGCCGAGGGGAGTGTGCGTGGGTCGGCCATTGTGCGCCCGAAATTCCCAGAACCAGCTGTCTGCATCGATGCACCACATTATGGACCACATGCCTGTGGCCGAGCACCACTTATGGACCCCATGGGTTGGGGCATGGCCCCTCTGCTGGAACCGGCCATGAGGGCCCGAAATCTTGCTGGCGGACCTTGGCCACAGGGCACCGATGCCCCACAGGTGAACCACACGTAGTCGGCCCCTGTGGGCCATAAATAAAATAAAAACGGACACGTTAGGTGCATTCTTTTATTGCAAATAGGCCGCCAGCAAGGGAAGATGACAACACCAGGAAAATAATAATAACCAGCAGAGGGAGCCGAAGAGCAAGAGATCACCTGCAGGGTTAGGGGTTGTTGAATTAATTTTATTCATGAACATTGATGAACAGTGATGACTGCACCGATTGGTGCGTTTTTGGGTGCTTTAATGGTGCATTGATGCAGAGCAGACTGTCTCCCCCCCAGGAAGAACAATCACAGGTCCTGGGTTAGTTTTGTAAATAAAAATAGCGTCATTGTAAATAATGCTTCCCACCGTCAGTGTATAGTTTGAAGACCATTCCGCAATTCGGTTAACTGTGGGCGTAAGTCTGTTAGGCAGGGTGCAATGGAGCAGCGGGACACATTTATTTATGTTTTAAAACTGTCGCACTCAGGGTCAGGTTAAAAGTAGAGGGAACTACACCTACGTGCCACACTAAGGTAAAAGTTATAGGCCCGGGCCATGCCTAAGGGGAGGAGGGTGCAGTGTTGTGGATATGAGAATGTTTTTTTATTTTATTGTTGTGGTAAAATGTTGTTGTAAAAGGTTGTTGTAAAATATCACCCCTCCTCCCTCCGTTTGTGGTTGTATAAAGGTCAAAGGGCGTTCCCGTAGTTAGTCCATAAAACATACATGCAGGACACGATATATCTTTTTTGACAGTTATATCCTTATTATGTGTATTAGTGTAAGGCTGTGTCTTCCATTAATTGAAATACTCCATTGCACCAGTGAAAGAATAGATCCCCTTTCCTTCCCATCCCCAAAATCTCTCTTTCCTTCCCATCCCCAAAACCTCCATTTCCATATTACATCCCCTCTCGTCATTGCTAAGCCCTCGATTCCCAATCACCTCCCCTCCAATAACCGCCATTGACCATGTGCTTGAGTCGGAGAAGAAAGGCGGGTCCCCACCTCGTCAGAGAGGGGAGGAGTGATCCAGCCCCACTCGACCAACCATGAACAAGGGGTTTGGCTTGAGAGGGCGGGGAGAGAACGTTTGGGGGAGGTTCGCATAGGTTGAGGGGCGGGGCCTATATAACCCACGGCGGGGGTGTTCCCAAAGGAGATGCACTTTGAGTTGGTCTGAGTCGGTTGCCAGAGGGAGTTGGTCGTCAAGAGAGAGTCGTGAAGAGTCAGTCAGTGGAGTCGGTGGTCAGTTGGTTGCGGTGAGGAGTCGGTGGTGAGGAGTGAGTGAACCAAGAAAGAGTTGAGGGTTTGGACCAGACGAGTCGGACAAGGCCTGGCAAAGCACGCGACGTACACAGCAGCCAAAACAGCAGCGTGGGGCCTGGCCTGAACGGCGGCTGCTAAACGCGCCGGTTGAGCTGCAGGACCCCCTTGGACCTTTCCTCTCCCTCCAACCATCCACCTCCTGCCTTTCCACCCTTGTTGTATACGTGAGTTTGTTTTGTTTGTTCTGTCCCTGGGTATTTAATTAAGTCTGTAGGTAAGCTAAAATTTGCACTGTGTCACCTGCGTCTTATGTGTTGTAAATAAACTTGATTGCTCCTTTTTGCTTATGTGTGTAAATAGTCAATAAATTTAGTAGTATTTCCAAACCTTTTTGTCTTCTTTTTCTTCTTCACATCCGTGTCGCCTTAGTCTTTTCCCAGATTGGGCAGCTGTGGTGCGATCCGGCCAAAGTCCTGGGTGAATCGGGTGAGTCAGGGATCCTGTTAGGTCGCGGTTAAATACACCACCGCTCGGTCATCATAACATCTAAACCGCGATCTGTAACAATATATATATATATATATATATATATATATATATATATATATATATATACATATATATATATATATATATATATATATATATATATATATATATATATATATATATATATATATGATATATATATATATATATATATATATATATATATATATCGAAATTGTGTGTGTAGTTTTGGAGAAGAGAGGAAATACCTATTTTAGAAGAAGAGAGCATAACATGTCGGCGTCCAGGACTCTCTCCGGCTGGAACTCGTCCAATGTTGTCCGCTCATTAGGTTGGAGAACCAGATTACAGATACCATTATTAGTAACTCCCAACCGCAACCAGGTCGACTCCATATGATGAGTGGATACCAGAGATAACGTCACTGCGTGGCAGGCGGTGCTTATCGCTCCAAGCAAGGTGCAGCAGCAGCTGTATGGGACACCTTGCTGGCGGTTCTCCACTGATGATATGAAGGTCGCATAGTGACTGATATAAAAACCGAAAGGGTCACAGAGTTACAAGTGTATGGAAAGCCTCACTGCGTTGCCCTGATGATGCCCCAACAAGGGCGAAACCAGGTCGGTAACTGTGAGTTTTGCATGCACTTGTGACAGTATCTGTATTTATAATCCATAATGACGCACTGCTAGATGGTTCCTCTGGAATTTTGCAGGCAAGGCGGACGTGCATGGCGATGACGTCATGTTGTCCGCTCATTAGGTTGGAGCACCAGATTACAGATACCATTTTATATATATATATATATATATATATATATATATATATATATAGACATATATTTCTTATTATTCGTTCGAGCGAATGCAACACTCCACCGATCTGGGCTTTATGGCGGAGTGGCCAGACGGAAGCCTCTCCTCAGTGAAAGACACATGAAAGCCCACTTGGCGTTTGCAAAAAAGCACCTAAAGGACTCTCAGACTGTGAGAAACAAGATTCTGTGGTCTGATGAAACCAATATTGAACTGTTTGGCTTCCGTCTGGCCACTCTGCCATAAAGCCCAGATCGGTGGAGTGTTGCAGTGATGGTTGTCTTTCTGGAAGTTTCTCCAATCTCCACACAAGATCTCTGTAGCTCGGCCAGATTGACCATCGGGTTCTTGGTCACATCTCTTACCAAGGCCCTTCTCCCCCGATTGCTCAGTTTGGCCGGGTGGCTAGCTTTTGGAAGAGTCCTGGTTGTTCCAAACTTCTTCCATTTAAGAATTATGGAGGCCACTGTGCTCTTGGGAACCTTCAATGCAGCAGAAATTTTTTTGTAGACTTCCCCATATCTGTGCCTCAACACATTCCTGTCTCTGAGCTCTGCAGGCAGTTCCTTCGACCTCATGGCTTGGTTTTTGCTCTGATATGCATTGTCAGCTGTGAGACCTTATATAGACAGGTGTGTGCCTTTCCAAATCATGTCCAATCAATTGAATTTACCACATGTGGACTCCAATCAAGGTGTAGAAACATCTCAAAGATGATCAAGAGAAATGGGAGGCACCTGAGCGAAATTTCAATTGTCATAGCAAGGGGTCTGAATACTTATGTCAATGTGATATTTCAGTTTTTTCTTTTTAATAAATTTGCAAAACTTTCTAAAATCCTGTTTTCTCTTTGTCATTATGGGGTATTCAGTGCAGATTGATGAGGGAAAAATGAATTTAAACGATTTCAGCATGAGGCTGCAACATAACAAAACTGAAACTTCCTTGTTTAAAAAAGAACAACTTCTTTCCAACCTCTTTTTAGTCCAAAGTTCTCCTCTTGACCCAGCGGAGTGATGCAATGGACTGCTGGGCTGAAAGCACACATTGTAATAGTGGGGCAAAAGGACAAGTTAAAAAAAATTCCACAGAGAAGTTCGTGAAGCGAAAAGCCTTTTCAATATCTTAAGGTATTTTCATTCCCTTTGAAAAATAGAACAGCAATGAAAAACATTTATACTTCTTCATTTTTACAATGCATGTCATGTTCATTTTGCTTCGTCTCATTTTTGTTCTTATTCCCATTCAAGCTTTGTGGCTAGAAAGTCATAGGTTAAGAAATATTCAGGTGCAAAGAAAGGTGAGATTAAGCACGTAATCTGTTGACCTTTTTGTGCTGCTCATGTTTTAATAGTGTTTCTCATAAAGGTCACCTTTTCAGTGTTGTTCATTATGCGGAAAGCTTATCCTTTGCTATACGGCACTGCAGTCCACATTATCGAGTAGAATATTGTCTCACTCGTTTGAGACACCTGCTGCTAGTCTTTCACCAAGAGAAGCAATTAAGGTTACCTTCATTTAATTTAATTAAATTAAATTTTAATTTAATTAAAATTAATAATTTAATTTAATTTAATTTAAATTTAATTTCATTAATAATTTAATTTAATTAATTTAGTAATTAATAATTTAATTTAATCCAATTAAGGATTAATTAAGGTTATTAAGGTACAAAAAAAAACAATATTTCTGTTAACTGTGAAAAGTCTCCTTTTCTCTTGTAGTTGTTCTGTGGTTCGTGAGCGGAGTGAGGTCAATGATATCATTCGTACAGAGTGACGTCAAGTCTTCCTATAATCTCACTTTTTGTTTTCCTGGCGTAATCTCGCGAGATTTACGGTGGGCATCCAATCGGATCGTCCATGTTTACGGCTCGCTTTGAAAGCGGTACTGCAGTGTTATTTTCCATCGGTGATCAACTCGCCTAATAAATTGTTCCTGATTTAAGTGCATGCCAAAGCATCTACTACAGCAGCTAGCAGCCAACGTGTTATCGAGACCAGTTCAACAACAGTTTTTTAACTTGAGTTTGTTGTTGTCTGAAATTAATCATTCCGTTTGAGGAAACATTGCAGTTTCCAATCAGCGGCCATGTTGTAGACCCTGGTGTCGATCGATAATACTTGAATCGTCAGTTTTATGATACTTCGAATAGTGGTTCAATGTAGGGGATTGAAAGTTTGATATTTGATATTTTTTTTAGTAAATCTATACATACAAGAGAGATGTTTGTCGGTCTGCGTGTGTGTATGTGTCGTCCTTTTTCTCAGGGATGGGTGATCAGATCCTATCTTCGTCAAACATTCAGAGGTTCACACCCTTGGTATACTGGAATCAGGAATACCACGGCAAGATGTTCCATGACCTTTTGAATGCCACAGGAACACCATTGAATTATTAAAGTATTTACCATTATTAGCTTGTTTTTACAGATCCAAGTTATGATGTTCTTTAAGATAGATTCAAGCAAAAGCCTCACTAAAAATACACTACATTTTCTATTTCTACTGACAGTAAAACATATGTGATGTCCCGGTTGCGCCACAGTGAAGCCTGTGGACAAATACAGCTGGGGCCAACGTGCGGGACACACTTGGGACCCACAAGGTAGCCCACATCAGACCCATATGGGCCCCAGCTGGACATGTTGGCTGGGTAGTCCAGCCATAGGTCTGTTTCTATGATCCCGTAAGGTATATTGTAGTCTTACAGCAAATCGTTCACATTGCAATACATCCATCCTCTGTTCAAAGGTGAAAACCCACTTGGATTTTGACAACATTCTTCATTTTCCTCTCCTCTCAATAGTGATCCCTCCTTGGTAATTTTTATCTCCTTTGCCTTGATTTTCAAATCCACTTAACCACATTCACTCTGGTCATGTCCATCTATAAAGTGTTCTAAAACAATAGATCAAGTCAACAGGGCATTGATCGAGGTATGGCAACCACAGTGGAGAGGTTGATGTTTCAGGCGTTAACCCTTTGTTGGAGCAAATTATCAGAAAGGGTTAATGCCAGACATGATCCTGCTCGGATGAAGGGCTAATGCTTGAATGGTTGGCTTCTCCATGCTTCGCACTGCGGTTAGCTTACCTCAATCAATGTCCAGATAATTTCATCCATTGTTCTACCTATTGGCCGATGCAGATTGACACGAGCCTTCATCAGCAAGGCTCGTTCTATATTCCACATTGTTCGAAAACAAATATCAAACACAGTATAGGATAATCACCACCAGCGAGTATAATTCACATTGAAGTAAATATATAGACATTTATCAAACAAAATTATTTTTCCTCCATATCTATAATAATAATTGTCAGTGTGTGTGTGTGTGTGTGTATGTGTGTGTGTGTGTGTGTGTGTGTGTGTGTGTGTGTGTGTGTAGGTGTGTGTGTGTGTGTGTGTGTGTGGGTGTGTGTGTGTGTGTCTCCTTCATAACTCCAAGAAAATTAAACCCTAATGTGCAAAACTTGCCAGGCATACGAAGAGAACTCCAAGTAAGTGTAGGAGTGAAAATTGGGTGTTTGGGTAAATTTAAACACCCCTTTTGAAGATAATTAACGGGATGCTCATCGGAACAAAAACAGGCTTATCCTTGGTCACTCACGTTCACCTCACAGAGGTCTTATAATCTTGTTTTTGTTTTGGTCTCATCAACGATGTTTTGCCTTGGAACAGGTCGTAACGATTTCTGTACAATAAAGCTTCATATTGTCGTGTCCCCGGGATTAAGACCCCAAGAGGACGAATGGTCGAAACGAGATTTACTCCGAGGCATATACCCAACTTGGTGGTAGTGACACGCGTGGAAGGTTCGAGGTCTTACCTGATCGGGAACACACACATGGGTAATCCGAACCCACAAACAAAGAAACGAACGAGGACGAGAAAAGTATAATTCACAAATAATTGAGTTTATTAAAAATAATTAAAGCAATTAAAATGAATGTGAGGTGAGAACTAAAATTTCTAAATGAGGGACATCCACTCAGACTCATATACAAACAAGGGGAAAACGAAAGTAAAAGAAAATACACAATGGCCTTTTGTATAGTGCCGGCACTTATCTCTCTCAACGAGGTCGTGGAATGAAATGGCGGTTCAAGGTGGCCTGGAACCACTCCAGCAATGGCGTGCAGTCGCTCTCCTCAGCGCCACGTATGTGAGGCAATCTGGATGGCACTCCTCCTTCGCTCCCCACTCATCCGAAGGGCCAAGCGCCCCACGAACTGTCGCCCCACCTTCTTCTCATGGTCAAACCGGCCACGAAGGCTAACACTGCTCTTCCTCAGCACCAGCGCACTGAACCAGAACAGCCGCAGCCGAGCGACCTTAAGCACAAATCAAACCGTCCGCCACATAGCCAGATCCAGACAACCAAGAGACCAAGATGGCGAGACGCGTCCCTTTCTCCTTCAGCTCTCGAATCTTCCATGCAGATGTCACACTCTCTGTCCAATCACCGAGCGCTACTCAATCACAAAGGCCGGGGCTTGGCCTCCATGTTACGATTCATCAGGGGTGGAGTCCAATCTCTGTTCGGGAATGTTCCGATGACGTCGTTCGCCGTGAGGCGGGGCTTGCTTGTTTGCCTTTTGCTTGCCTTTTTATAATAAGCTAGCATCGCCGCAGAGGCATGGGCTTGTTCAAACTGAGAATAATTACCTGACTGAACTTCAGTTGCTGTATTGTCATGATTTACACCAATCAGAATGCAAACATTTATTTTGTATAAATTTATTTCTAATATTGACGATATTATTTATTTGTAATTTTAAAAGCTCCATGTGGTGTAAAGCTTTAACGTCTACATGGTCAAGGGTCGAAGCTGTCTAATCGGTCTGAAGGGTGTAAGTGCAAGTGGTCTAAATGGTGTTAAGGTCTAAGGGGTCGAAAGGGACTTAAGAGGTCTAAAGGCTTAAAGGGTATAAAAGGTTGGAAGGGTGAAGGTATCTCAAGGTGTCTAAAGTATTGAAAGGGTCTTAAAGGTAAAAGTGGTCTTTTGGATTTTCTGGTTCTTTGAGATATTTTATGTGTTTGGGATTTTTGGGGTTTTTGTGGTCTTTTGGGTATTCAGGGTATTTAAGGGTCTTCAGTGTATTTTGGGACTTTAAGGATCTTCAGGGTATTTTGGGTCTTCAGCGTATTTTGGGTCTTCAAGGTATTTTGGGTCATCTGGGTCGTCGGTGTGTTTTGGGTCTTTTGGATATTTGAGGTATTTTGGGTCATCGGGATCTTTTGGGTATTTTGGGGTCTTTGGAGTATTTTGGGTCTTTGGGGTCTGGGTGGTCTTAAGGCTTTTGGGGGACTTAAAGGGTCTTCAAAGGTCTAAGGGATCTCAGGGTCGAAAGGAATATTCCAACAATACATAATTAGTAGACGGACAGAATAGACAGGATTCAACGGGGGGGGGGTTCAAACAGTACATAATTAATCGAGACATAATCATAGCTTCATGGCTTTACTGGGGTCTTCGGGGTCTTTTGTGTCTTCCGGTTATTTTGTGTCCTTTTGGGTCTTTTGAGTCTTTAAGGGTTTTCTAGGTCCTGGTAGTATTTAGGGGTATTGGTGGTCTTGAGGGTCTTGGGGACTTAAAAGGTCTTCAAAGGTCTAAGGGATGTCTGCAGTTTAAAGGGCTGAAAGGTATATTCCAACAATCCGTAATTAAAAGACGTACATAATTAATAGACAGGAAGCAAACGGCATTAAAACAGTGCGGCATTAATAGACACAATCACAGCTTGACGGCTTCACCGACCATGCCTTTCGGTTATATATATAGTATATGTATATATGATCCACCACACGGTGACCCGGGTTGCCCTGTGATTTTTGAGCATTTTACGTAATTTATTTATTTATTTTAGGGGGAGTGTAACCCAGGTTCACGTGATAGGAAAATCATTTGTGACATATATATATATATGTATATATATATATATATATATATATATATATATATATATATATATATATATATATATATATATATATATATATATATCTATCTATCTATAATTCCAGTAATCTCTGTACGTTTGTACGTTTGTCTGTGACCGCTGTTTCTCGACAACCACGGGTCCGATATACTTTTAACTTGCCAGGTATATTGCTGGGGACCCGAGGATGTGCCTTTTCAAGGTTTCATATTAATCGGACAATTACTTACCGAGCTATGTCCAAAAAACGATTCAACCAATCAGAGAGCAGCGAACTATCGCGTGTGCCGAACGTGGCGGACACACTCTGCCTCGGATGGCACATTTGAGAGCGTATTCATTTATTTCACGTTTGCAAACTATGTTGGCGTTAAACTATGTTTTAAAACTAATAAAAACGAATTTGCGATTCATTCGCTTTCCTGCGCGTTTGTGCACGCGATGGCGATTTCTTTACCAAACTCCGGAAGCCGTTCGCTTTGGACCAAACCATTTCATGTAAATAGAGGGGGGGAATATAATTTTAGATATAGATATAGTACGGGCAATGCCCTAGTATATATAAAACACAGTTTGTGTGTGTGTGTGTGTGTGTGTAATGTTACCGGTAGACTCCTAAACGGAGAGGCTCACATACTTGATATTTGGCACAAACATGGCCATTGAGCCTGGGAAGAACATGGTCGACCTAAAAATAAATTTCATAATATTTTAAAACCATATTTTTACCTCAGCGCATTTCAGCGAGGCATATTATGACCGGAATGGCAGAGCAGCGTGCTGATTCGCTCAGAGTGATCACGTGATGTTCCTTGCCGCCGTTAACTCAGAACTCAGTTATGCGTTCGCACGTATTTCAGAGCGAAAAGCGATTCCGTTTTTTTACATTTCAGCGACGAACATTGCCATTCACACCACATAGGTTTTTCTCCCTTTCATCTTTAGATCCATAGTTTTTGCCATAACGTAGCGCATTATGGCTCTCTCGAGCTCGAGTTAGCCAATCACCTGGTAGCATGAGGCCACGTTGGCCACGCCCACGAAACGACGCAGAGTTGCAATCGATCACTCAGAGCGATCACGTGATGTTCCTTGCCGCGCGATTGCGTTTTTTCACATTTCAGCGAGGAACATTGCCATTCACATCACATAGGTTTTTTTTTCTTTCATCTTTAGATCCATATTTTTTTTCAGCGAGGAATATTATACACAGAATCTGATTCGGTGGCAGAGCAGCGCGCTGATTCGACGATTCGCGCGCCCTCCCCCCCCCCCTCCCCTCCCCCTCCCCCTCCCCCCCTCCCCTCCCCCTCCCCCCCTCTCCTCCCCCCCTCTCCTCCCCTCCCCCCCTCTTCGCCCCTCCGCCCCTCCCCCCCTCCCCCTCCCCCCTCTTCTCCCTCACGTTTATACATGGAATGCCGGGTACTTCCCCCCCTCTTCTCCCCTCCCCCCTCTCCTCCCCTCCCCCCTCTCCTCCCCCTCCCCCCGTTCCCCCCCTCCTCTTCCCCGCCCGGCCGGGTACTTCCCCCCCTCTTCTCCCCTCCCCCTCCCCTCCCCCTCCCCTCCCCTCCCCCCCTGTCCTCCCTCCCCCCTCCCCTCTCCCCCTCCCCCTCCCACTCCCCCTCCCCCTCCCCCTCCCCCTCCCCTCCCCCTGTCCTCCCCTCCCCCCCTGTCCTCCCCTCCCCCCTCCCCTCTCCCCCCTCCCCCCTCCCCTCCCCCCTCCCCCTCCCACTCCCCCTCCCCCTCCCCCCTTCCCCCTCCCCCTCCCCCCTTCCCCCTCCCATCCCTCCCACCCCCTCCCGGTCCCATCCCTCCTCTTTACCCCTCTCCCCCTCCCCTCCCCCTCTTCTCCACCTCTCCCCCTCCCCTCCCCCTCTTCTCCACCTCTCCCCCTCCCCCCCTCTTCTCCCCTCCCCCCTCTTCTCCCCTCCCCCCCTCTTCTCCCCTCCCCCCCTCTTCTCCGCTCCCCCCCATTCCCCTTCCCCCTCCCCTCCCCCTCCCCCCTCCCTCCCCCCTCCCCCTCCCCCTCCCCCTCCCATCCCTCACCCTCCCCCCCTCCCCCTCCCCCCTTCCCCTTCCCCCTCCCCCCTTCCCCCTCCCATCCCCTCCCGCTCCCATCCCTCCTCTTTACCCCTCTCCCCCTCCCCTCCCCCTCTTCTCCACCTCTCCCCCTCCCCTCCCCCTCTTCTCCACCTCTCCCCCTCCCCCTCCCCCTCCCCTCCCCCCCTCTTCTCCCCTCCCCCCTCTTCTCCCCTCCCCCCCTCTTCTCCCCTCCCCCCCTCTTCTCCGCTCCCTCCCATTCCCCTCCCCCCCTCCCCCCCCTCCCCCCTCCCCTCCCCTCCCCCGCCCGGCAATGCCGGGTACTTCTGCTAGTAAATCATAATTCATAATCATAAGTGAGTGAATCCAGAAAAATCACGGGGCCCAGAACACTGCCTTGGGGAATTCCAGCCTGAACAGGAAGGGAAGATGAGAGAAACCCATTCAGGGCCACACATTGACTATGACTAGAGAGGAAGTCCGCAAGCCATGCATGGAGATTTCCATGGATACCATAAGAGGAGAGTTTGGTGAGCAGAGCGGGGTGCCAGACCATATCGAAGGCACGTGATATGTCAAGGGAGACAGCTCTAATTTCCTGTTTGGCATTGAGGACCTCCATCCATTGTTGAGACAGCAGAAGCAGCATGTCCAGAGTAGAGTGACCTGGTCTGAAACCAAATTGATGGGCAGAGATCAAGCCATTGGGGAAGAGGAAAGATTTGATATCCGAAGCAATGATGGATTCCATGACTTTGCTGATAACTGGGAGCTGGCTGATTGGTCTGTAGTTGCAAGGATTGGTTTTTGCACCTTTTTGTGTAAAGCGGAGATGTTGGCTGATTTCCAAGCTGATGGCAGATGACCTTGAGCAAAAGAGAGGGTGAAGAGACAGAGAGAGGGGGTGAAAGAGCGGCAGAGCAGGATTTAGGACCCGTGGGCTGATGCCATCAGGTCCAGTTGCAGAATCAGAGTCGAGGGATGACAGAAACTTCTCCACCTTCTTGGGAGAAAAGGACACAGAGGCCAGGAGCAACTGGGTACGTCTGGGTATGGTGGGTACAGAGAGGGATGGGTTTGGGACACAAGATTTAGAGGCAAACACAGAGTTGAGGCATTCAGCTTTTTCATAAGCGGCGTCAGCTGTGTAGCCATTTGAGGTAAGGGAGGGGATGGAGGGGGAACAAATACCAGAAACAGATTTGACCAGATGCCACCAGGATTTGGAAGAGGGAGACAGGTTTGAGAGTTCAGTCTTGAGAGAGGAGAGATATTGTTTCCTGGCTCTCCTGAGGGTGGACACACACTTGTTTCGGGCTTTGTGAAAGGAAATGAGATTTCCTTCCGTTGGATTTGCTTTCCAGGAGGCGAAGGCAAGTTGTTTCTGGGCAACTGCCTCACCAGAAGATTCCGTGAACCATGGACGGGAGGAAGGGTATGACAACTGAAGACGAGATGGGATAAATCTGTGCATGAGAGAGAGCAATTTACTTTGGAAGAATTCCCAGGATGAGTTGAAGTCAGAAGCGGTAGAGATGGGAGACCAGTCCAGATGATTGATGGCTGCTTGAAGACCGTGCCAGTTGGCCTGAGTGAAAGGCCAGACTCGTTGATCCTGAGGAGGCTCTCTGAGAATGGTCAGAGAGATGTCCACTTTAACAAGCACATGATCAGACGAGCCAATTGGAGCAGAAGAAGAGCAGCAGACATTTGCAGGGAAGTTTGTCATAATGTTACGTCAGGGGGATGGGGGGGGGGTGGGTAGAGCAATATGGAGAGCAGATAGATCTGAATAGGTCACATGCTTCGAGGTGTCGCAGTAAGGAAAACTACCTGTAATAAGTTCTTCATGTGTAGGCGTTTTTTTTGGGTAAGGAGTATACTTGTAAATCTACCAGGAGGTTCGTGTGTTAAGTAGAGTTAGGGATTAAAGAGTAGAGCCCCTGCTTGTCCTCACCTGGTTAGCCAAACCTTTGTCCCTTTTGGCACTGCATACCAACATGGACAATCTGACAGGTCCGTAGCGCAACATTAAATAACGCCCTTCCCTGACATGACTTTGGAAGAAACCAGGCCGGGACACCGCCGATAATGGCCGCTGCCATTTACACCTCCGACAGGCCTATCCACCTCGATTGCCACGTGCTATGACCACACCACAGGCCTGTGATTCGGTGGAGGCCACTGATTTGGTGGCGCGCCAAGGCTGACGTCACCGCCGCGGAGTGATACGAGGCGCAGCAGGACTTTGGTTCGAGTGAGTGAGTTGCACAGCAGTTGGTTCGCGGTTGTTGGTTCGAGAGGAGAGATCAGCGAGCGCCGAACGCGAGTCTGAAAGTGAGTTGCTTCAGAGCAGTTGACCAGTTCAGTTCGCAGTTCACGGCTTGAGTTGGCAGTCCCCGTGCAATCCCGAGTTTGGAGAGTCCTGTCCCTGGTCGAGAGGAGAGTTACAGCTCGAGCAGCTTTATTCCCGGCCGGCAGCCCGAGTGGAGTTCGCTTGCTTCGTGCAGCCTTGGTTGGACCTTTGGAGCGAGGGACCTCGTGGTGTGCTGTTGAACCGATGAGGCCTGGTGGTGCTCGGAGGCAGACGGAGAGGGCCGCGGGGCCGTGTTACACTGAAGACGACAAAGACCAGATAAGCCCGAGCTCCGCGGTTACACTTTACACGACGAGACATTTTCTTTCGTATTCCATTCCTTTGTTCTTGTTTCTGAAGTCGGTGTGTGGGATCCCAATTTAGATTTCTTATTAGATTTATTATCGCGTTTTCCTGTCCTTGCTTTTATTTTGAATAAACCCTTGTATTATTTTGCTGTACATACTTGAACGCAGTTTTCCGTGTGATTGATTCAATAGGTACGGCTGCAGGGCTCTCGCCGCTCACCTCCATCCCGCGCGCTTTGGTGTAGCTTTTTGGTTCCGGAGTCCGCCTATGAGTTTTCACCTCAGGGGTTAAGGCCTTCGCGATCGGCATCCGTGACCACCTGATATTAATCAAAGACGGTCGCGCAACAATAATCAAGTCTAGAAGAGAAGATGCTCCGTTGACTGAGATCCGGGTCGGGAAATTGACAGATTGTGTCAGTCCCAGTGAGTCGCAGAAGTCCTTTGCTGAGGAGCCATGGCTGGTGAGAGAGGGAACCCACACCCAGCTAACTGGCATGGTGACAATATTGAAATCACTACATATGAGGAAGAGAGAGTTTGGATGAGTAGATAGAAGTTGGTCCATATTATCAGACAGCTAGATGTAGATGGAGTCATCCCTGTTTGGTGGACGGTTTTTTGAGAGACCAACACACATATGAACAAAAGGTGGGAGCGAAGGGGAAGCCGTAGCCCGAGGTACTCCTGGGGGTTAGGTGGAGAAAGGGCAGTGCAGGGCGAGTGAGGAAGAGAGTTTTTGATAAAGATAGCAACCCCACCACCAGGACGTGGCTCAGGTCTATCATACCGGAGGAGGAAGTAACCCGGGAGAGATATTAAGGAATCACAGACATCCTGAAGGAGGAAAGTTTCTGTTAAGCAGATCAAGTCTGGTTTGTCAGAAGCAATCTGTATGGAGAGATCAGTCAAGTTTGAGCGAAGGCCCCGTTTGTTTGAGGTCCATACCGTTAATGAAGAGGAAGGGGGAGCATCGGATACAGAACAGGGGGGGAAGGGTAGGGTAAGATGTGGAAGAGGAGGAAGAGGTAGGGAGAGCTGTTGAAAGTGTGTCAGAGATTTCAGAATAGCTAGAAGGGGAAGGATGGGGTGGAGAAAAGGTTTGATGGTGATTGGGTGAGGCACAGTGAGGTGTTATTTGAGGGGGGGGGCAGAGCGAGGAAGAAGGTTGGGGGAGATGGAGGTGAGAGTTGGAAGGGGGAAGAAGCGGGGAGGATGCTTTGAGGAGGAGGGGTGAGAGCAGGGAAATGGAGAAAAAATGAGAATGGGGAGATTTTAAGGGGAGGGAGGAGTTTACGAGGGAAGGGGCAAGGGGGGGGGGGATTTGAAAGGGATGGGTGATGGGGAAGATTTGGAGGGGAGGAGTGAGTTTGGATTTTAGAAAGTGTTGTACCATTAATGGGAAACGAACATTTATTGAAAAATGAGTTTCTTGTGACCTTCAAGTCAGAGATACATTTAAGGATGCTGAAGGGGGGTGGGGGTGGGGGGTGGGAGGCGGGTGGTGGAGTGCTGGTGAGTTTAGGGAATGTAGAAAGGAGGAACTCTAAGTGATCAAATTCTTTTTTGGAATGAATAGATTTGGTGAGGAAGTGAAAGCAACCTTTTAAAGAAGAAGAAGAAAAAAGTTTTGTGATATACAACAGAATACAGCACTTCAGGGGAAAGTTTAAACATTTTAAAATTGAACTGTGAAACTATCTGGGGTATGGGGTGAAAATGGGGGTGAAACACGTGGTCGAAGAACGAATGAACGAACGAAAAGTACAAAGAAGGAAATGTTTTTGTTTTTGTTTTTGTTTTTTTTGAGTTAAGATTTTAAACACGGAAGTATGGGGTGAAAAGACTGGGAAAAACTGAGAACGAAAGTAGAAGGACCACAATCGACCGCTGTGAGAAAACAAAGCCTTAAGGTAGGAAGCTTAAAGAACGAGGCCGCAAATGATGCGGCACTAAATACTCGACTATTTTATACAGGTATAAAAGATTAACACCGAGAATCTTCCTTGGGACACAATATAGGTACACACACGCAAGATAAATACAGTTTGGACAAAAATACAATTGTGAACAATTACTTAACTTCCAGCGTGCGTGGAGAGCATGGACAGCTTCGAAAAAGCCAAAGGTTAAGGTTTAAAAAAAAATAAAGGCCAACCGTCTCCCTGCGCAGAGCAGGAGCAAGGCCAGCCACTGCCGCCTCTATTAAACTCTATTCATTTGCTATTAAATTGTTAATAGTCTTTTGTAGTGCTAAACTATTAAACTAATATGTAAGGTTCCTTTGTTACTCTACTACTTTATATAACCAGCATAATCCATATATACTCAATATAATAATCCCTTCGGATTTACTAGTCAAATAGTGAATATATATATATATATACTAGCTTGGCTCGGCTCGCAAGCGTCGTTACTGAGGAACGGGCTTATTTTAGCTGAGGATAATGACTGTACCTTTTGTTGCTGTGTTGTCATGATTTACACCAATCATAATACAAACAATTATTTTGCACAAATGTATTTGTTGTGTTTGTGATATTACATTTTTATAGGCAATTTAGGTTGAATGTTTTTTTTTCAAGAAAGAACCCCTCAGCACATACCTAGGGGAGGGGTAGGTGCAGACTGGAAATTTGGGACGATTACACCTCACCACCACGTAATTTAAAACACCTCACCACCAAGTAATTTAAAACACCTCACAGCCATAAAACACGTAATAAAGACACCTCACCACCACAAAATTAAAAACACCTCACCACCACGAAATTGAAAACACCTCACAACCATAAAACACAAAATAAAAATACCTCAGCCACGAAATTAAAAACAGCTCACAGCCATAAAATTAAAAACACCTCACCACCACGTCATTAAAAAACACCTCACCACCACGTAATTCAAAACACCTCACCACCAAGTAATTTAAAACACCTCACCACCACATAGTTAAAAACTTCTCATCACCACATAATTAAAAACACCTCACCACCACGTAATTATAAATACCTCACCACCACGTGATTTAAAAACACCTCACCACCACATCATTTAAAAACACCTCACCACCACATAATTCAAAATACCTCACCACCATGTGATTCAAAACCACCACCACGTTATTAAAAACACTTCACAACCACGGAAACAAAACTTTGAGGGAGTCGTTAAGTGACAACACAGACACTGCCCAGATGTGTAGACATATAGAAAGATGACTGTACAAAGTTGCCGTTTTGTCATGGTTTAAACCAATCATAATTCAAACAATTATTTTGCACAAATGTATTTGTAATATACGTGATATCACATTTTATAAACAATTGAAGTTGAAAACTTAAGTTGGGGAAAAAAAAAATTCCCGAAAAAATTCCCAAAAAAACCAAAACAATATTTGGAAATTTTTTCAAAAAAATACCCTTAGGACATACCGATGGGAGAGATATGTGCATACCAGAAGTTTGGTATGATTTCACAAAAGTTTGAGGGAGTAGTGCAGTAACAAGACAACACAACACAACACAGACACTGCACATATATATATATATATATATATATATATATATATATATATATATATATATACATATATATATATATATATGTATATATATATATATATATATATATATATATATATATATATATATATATATATATATATATATATTTATTTATTTATTTATTTATTTATTTTTCTTCTTTATTTTTTTTTATACGAATGAACACTTCAGAAACACCGAACTGCCTGACAGCTCTCACACCGGTGGTCCAGATTACTTCCATGGCAACAGGTCATAAAAATTCCTTTCTCTCTGCTCAAATTTCAAAGATACTGCATTTCCACTTTGCCAAACTTGCACATGAAATTCTAAATACCCTGTGACCAATAATAAATGGAAATGTGCTGAGACATGACATACGGAGAGATGAGTTTGTTGACACAAATAGAATGGAGTAACAATTTACTGAAAAGAAAGAGCTTTGTAATCGCGGCTTTCAAAGCTGCACACATACTACAGTCTGGCTGAGTAATTGATGACCAGATGTTAAATCATAAACCCGTTTGCTCAAACAAACTACTCAATCAATGTTTATACCAAGGAGACAACTGATAAGAGGAAATATGAAACCAGCATCGCGAATGAAAACATGTAAATTAGACCTTGGTGCCATAAATTAAGGTAAAGGGAGATGGCCAATGAGATCAACGACATCTGGAAGTAGTTAATCCTATGCTATACTCCAAATAAAACCAATAGTAGACACTGGGCCCAGAAATCAATTTCCCTTCTGATTTGTGATTCCATGACCTACATCTGGGGTGGGAGGAAAATGGTGGCAAATGATAGCCTCCAGGGCCGAGAACAACATTCTCTTTTTCACACGCGCAAATCTTGCGCATGCGCGAAAACCGACTGCTCAAATTATTCGTACATACATACAGTCACGTGAAAAAGTAAGGACACCCCATGTAAAGTTTTGACTTTTTCAACATATTTCAACATACAGCTATTTGATCTTCATTTCAACAATATTGATAGATAAAGGTGATATAATATAACAAATATCATGAAACATTTACATTTTGTAGTACATTGTATAATTTAAATAAACATAAATGCAAATTTCGCATGTAGAAAAAGTAAGTACACCCTTGGCTCTAATAGGTGGTATTGCCCCCTTTGACAGAAACAACCTCAAGTCGGCGTTTCTTATAACTGTCTACCAGTCTCTGACATCGACTGGGAGAAATTTTTTCCCACTCCTCCATGCAGAATTCTTTCAGCTGTGCGATGATTGAGGGGTTTCTTGCATGCACAGCCCGTTTCAAATCCACCCACAACATCTCGATGGGATTTAGATCCGGGCTTTGACTTGGCCATTCCAAAAACCTCCATTTCTTTCTTTTCAGCCATTCCTTGGTGGATTTACGGGTATGTTTAGGGTCATTGTCATGTTGCAAGGTCCACCTTCGGTTGAGCTTGCCGACAGATGGCCTCACAAATTCAAGCACCCTCTGGTACAATGAAGAATTCATAGTGGATTCTATGATTGTGAGCTGCCCAGGCCCTGATGCAGCAAAGCTGCCCCAACCATAATATTTCCACCACCATGCTTTACAGTTGGTATCAGGTTCTTGTGGTCAAATGCTGTCTTTGGTTTTCACCAAACATGTCTTCTGGTACTGTGGCCAAATAGCTCTCCCTTTCACTCATCTGTCCAGAGCACATTGTTCCAGAAGTGCTGGTCTTTGCCTAGGTGTTCATTGGCAAACTTTAGTCTTGCCCTGATGTTCTTTCTGGACAGCAACGGTTTCCTCCTGGCACACCTCCCATGTAGATCAAATTTGTGCAGCCTCTTTCTAATGGTAGACTCGTGCACTTTGACATCAACAGTGGCAAAAGTTACCTGTAGGTCCTGTGATGATATTCTGGGGGTTCTTTGAGACTTCTTTCAGCATCTTGCGGGCTGCTCTTGGGCTGAACTTGCTGGGGCGGCCTGGCCTGAACAAGTTGGCAGTTGTTTGGAATCTTCTCCACTTGTAGACGATCTTCCGGACAGTCGAATGATTGATTTCAAATTGTTTGGAGATCTTTCTAAATCCCTTCCCAGACTCGTAGGCATCTATAACCTTCTTTCTGAAGGCCTCAGAGAGCTCTTTTGATCTAGGCATGGTGAGGCCGCACATTTCAACAACAAAGAGCAAACCAAACGAAATGTCTGAGTTTTAAATAAGACAGGTTCCTCCAAGATCCTCTCTAACGATGTTCTAATCATTTGCACCTGAGCTGGTGCACCTGATTCTAATTTTAGGTATTTGAAGTAGTGATAAATGTGGGGGTGTACTTACTTTTTCCACATGCAAAATTTGCATTTATGTTTATTTAAATTATACAATGGACGACAAAATGTAAATGTTTCATGATATTTGTTATATTATATCACCATTATCTATCAATATCTATCTATAATTCCACTAATCTCTGTCTGTGTGTGTGTGTGTGTGTATGCGACCGCTGTTTCTCGACAACTACCGGTCCGATATACTTGAAACTTGCCAGGTATATTGCTGGGGACCCGAGGATGTGCCTTTTCAAGGTTTCATATTAATCGGACAATTACTTACCGAGCTATGTCCAAAAAACGATTCAACCAATCAGAGAGCAGCGAGCTATCGCGTGTGCCGAACGTGGCGAACACACTCTGCCTCGGACGGCACATTTGAGAGCGTATTCATTTATTTCACGTTGGCAAACTATGTTGCCGCTTTGTTGGCGTTAAACTATGTTTTAAAACTAATTAAAACCATTTCATGTAAATACAGGGGGGGGGGGGGGGGGGATTGTCACTGTACTCGCAAGCCGTTCGCCGTTCGCTTTGGCGTTGCGAATGGACCAAAACATTTCATGGACCAAACCATTTCATGTAAAGCGTTCGCCGTTCGCTTTGGCGTGGCGAATGGACCAAAACATTTCATGCACCAAACCATTTCATGTAAATAGAGGGGGGGGGATATAATTTTAGATATATATATAGTACGGGCATGCCCTAGTTATTGAAATGAAGATCAAATAGCTGTATGTTGAAATATGTTGAAAAAGTCAGAACTTTACATTGGGTGTACTTACTTTTTCACGTGACTGTACATGTATTAATGCATACGATGTGTACGTTATATCCATGTACATGTGCATTATCTAACAAAATAACACTTAGAACTCAAAATAGAATGAGGTAACATAAAATCATGCAATAGACCAGTTTAAAACACATTAAAATTTCTCGCCAATGACTGCAAAGATTGCTAGATGTTTGCCTGACAAAGCGGCAACTGATGTCTTCAAACTGAGATGTGTGCAAAAATTTTGAATTTACGTATTTTTTCTTTTGAAATTCAATTGCTTGTAGACTGGTCTATTGGGTTGAAAGGAGGATTGCGTTGGAAAGAGTATTAACTAACCCACCTGTAAGTGGAAATGCGGGGCATGGCGGGGGTGGGAGGGGGGGGGGGTACACGCCACAGGTTACTCCAGTGCCACTGGTAACTCCACTTAATCATCCCTATCATCGTCATCTATGCTTAAACAGTTACTTCTGGCACATTTACAAATCTTCATCCATGATACAACAGTTACATACATTTCTGGCATACTTGAACAGTTGTGGGGGGGGGGGGGGGGTACTCATATGCGACAGGTTATTCCAGTGGTACTGCTAACTCCAATTCATTGTCCAGTAACTCCAGTGTTGTCGGCTCTGGCTGGCTTTGTTAAGTAACGGGTGAAATCACGATAGCATGAGGTATGTGATACCTCACCTCGATGACCACACAATCCTGGTATTTTATCTGCATGAGCAGTGCTTCATTCCCACTGTCTGCTGCTGCTTGCTTCAAATGTACTGCATCTACAGTAGAACATCTGACGAGGCTTTCTATTTTTCTGTTGCCGGTGACTGCACACCACAGTTTTTTTTCCTTCTGACACAGAATACAAATGTTTGGCAAAACATACTGTCGTGCGACTCCCGGTTAACACCAGAAGGCCTAAACGGTTTATTCGGAGGCAACAACCAAACACGGATTTTACTATGTCGCACGGGAGGAAGAAGGAAAATGGGAGCTGCGCAAAAAGCTAACCTTGTGCGCTGACTGCAGCTTCGATCCTGCAAGGAAATTAATTCAACCGGGCACAGGTTTCACAGGGAATGGAAAATAATACAAGGGCTTATTGCAAAGAAAATCTGGACAGGGAAAAGCACGCGCCGGTAATAAATATCCTAATCGGGACGTCCCCACACACAGATTTCAGAAACAAGACACAGGAATATGGATTAATAAAAAGAAAAACGTCCGTTATGTAATTGTAAAATGTTCTGCGGATGCGGCCTTATCTCATCTGTCGTCTTGCGTCCCCAAGCTCCGCCGCACACTACGAGGCCCCTCGCTCCAGCACCACAGCAACGCGAAGGCCCGAGCCAATGCCCACTCCGTTCGCACATGAAGCCCCAAAGCAGGAAAAGCACCGCGCGTCCAATGCAGGCTAGCGGCTCCAAGTGAGGTCGATCTTCACACACGATCGGTCGGCCACGTCCCAGTCAGCTCTCCCGAAGCAAACATGCAAGAAGCAAGCGAACTCCACTTGGCCTATGACTCAACTCAACTCGAGCTGCGCAAAACGAAGAAGAGCTGCAATAGCGAGCTGCGCAAAACAAGAACCGGATGTGCTCTATCTCAAATGTAATTCGGCGTGCGCTAATATATCCTGGTCGGTGACCTCAGCCTTGGCGCGCTACCAACCAGCGACTTCCACCGAACCTTCCAGCTTCGCGCCTCTCGCAGTCGTTGGCTGGAGGTTCGTGCCCAGCGCGCCGACCAATCACAGGACCGTAGCGTGGCGATAGCTCATAGCATGTAGCGTGGTGATAGTGCGTAGCGTGTAGCGTGGTGATAGCGTGTGGCACTCGATGTGGCTAGGCCTGTCGGAGGTGTAACTGGTGGCGGCGCCCATCGGCGGTGCCCCGGCCTGGTTTCTTTGCCTGTTCCTTTCGAAGTCACTGTCAGGGAAGGGAGTCATTTAATGTTGCACTAAGGAGATCCTAACTAAGTGTCTAAGTGTTTGCGGTGCCAAAAGGGACAAAGGTTTGGCTACCAGGTGTGGACACACAGGGGCGCTACTCTTTAATCCCTACGCTACTTAACACTCGAACATCCTGGTATGCTCACAGGGATACTCTTAACTGACAAAACGCCTAAACATGAAACTTATTACAGGGTGGTTTCCTTACCGCGACAGACGAAGCACGTTACCTACACAGATCTATCTGGCTTTACATATCACTACCCCCACCGACATAACAATACTTTGACCTACCGGGCACTGAAGGTCGATCAAAACTGGAGCGAAGAACCCGTCTCTTTTTTGCTGGTGGTACATCTTCTTCAACAGTTTTTCCACCATTGTCATCTTGGGATGTGGATGCTGTCGAAGAAATAAACAAAGATAAAAATTATCAACACACACAGAAAAAATATTGAAAATGGAAACCCCTTAAAACCAAAGAAAGGGCCCTAGCTTAGTATCGGCAATCAGCATTTAGTCCCTACCGTGCTGACATTTGATGGTTACTTTTGTACATATAAGAGCTTGAAAAAGTTGAAGTGGAATTGTCAGGTAATGTGATGTGCAGTGGGGACTAGGTTTATGTGTCTCATCATTAAATTATTATGGAGGTACCTATGCTATGTCTGTGCACATAGGTCCTGGGATGTTACGTCAAAAATTAAAAGTAAACCAAACTTCAATGAAAAAAATAATTAGGATTGCGTGATATAAATTATTCCAAAGAACATTGATGCAAAAAATCCGAACAAAAACTCACATTGAGCTTCATTTCTTGGAGGGAACATTGCCATTTCATTTTAGATCTACCATCATTTTTCTGTTGTGCACCTATTTCTGTGCCCCATAATCATTTACATGCATTTTGCAATCTACGGTATTTGGGGAAACTGTGAGCTTTTCTGGTCACATCTTTAAAAAATGATAAATCCTCATTGCATTGCAATTTTCTTGCCAATTTTTAAATGAATCTGAATGACAAAATTGTTACTAAAATAATCATGTGTGTTGTGCCTTCTCTTCTATCGTATTCGTGCATTTACGCAGAATCACGGATGCATAGACATACTTCTAGGTGCCTGCAGGTAGATCTACATCAACCATGTAAGAAAATTTGGCAACCACTACTAGTATAGGCACTAGTATACTATTAGTAACACTAGACAATCTAACTGGTTAGAACTAGAACTAGGTCTAGATCTAGTCGACTACATCATGTTATACAGCCTTAAATTTACCTTTGGAAGCAGTTGCAGCAGCTTTCTTTTTCATGCTCTTCATAGTTCGTTCAATTCGCTGAGAATCCGTAAAGCGTGCGTAACAGGTCTGATGAAATCCACCATGATCAGGTAGCGGGGATACACTGTCACTGTAGTCTGCACCGCCGCTGCCACTGGCAGCACCGCTGCTGGAAGCAGAGTGTCGAGCAACGTAGTCTCTCGCGTTTTTTGCCTGTGGACCATCCAAAGTCTTCCATTTCGTCACAAATTCTAAAAAGCATGCCCATGTTTTGGCTGAAAATGGTGAAACTTTGCACGTTTTGGACGGAAATATGCACATAAAACACACTTTTTCATGCGTATTTTCTTCGTTCGAAGACGTTCTGTCTTCCTCACTGGAGGCCGCCATGTTGGATCACGCGCTAAGCTACGGCGACTGTCATTGGCTAATTATCAATGATCGATCAAACGCGTCTTCTGATTGGCTATTTTTTGTTCCAGGCTACGTGAATATTTCCACACAAATATAGTGAATTAAAACCTAACTTACTAATTACAGCACCAAAATCTCACGTCTGAAAAGTTACTGAACATTTCTTGTAATGTTATCTATATTATCACGCTAAAATCATGCCCACCCCATTTGTAGGTCATTCAAGGAAGCTTTCTCTGGAAGAGCTATCTGTTTATAGGTGGTGATGTGCAACTGCAAATCAACACGAGCTATTTTACATTTCAAACATTGCTCTTTTGTTAATTACTACAAATCACACGTGTCCACGCCTTATCTTGTTTTCAAAGGTTTATCTCGCCCTCCATTTCCCCCCTCCCCACTCCATACCCCTTTCAAAGCAACCCAACCCTATCTCTTTTTCTGAAAAAAACTATATAAAGACCATATCCACCAAGACACTTCAGAGATATCCTGCTTGCTCTATTGCATGCTTCGGTGTATTTTGTTGGTTTCATTATCTGTATTTCTCTGTAATCAAGTGATCTCTCTCCGGGCTATTAAATCTCCGTGTATTCTTCAATTGGAGAGGACATTCCATTATTTACTTCTTCAACAGTAGTAAATGCAAACCAACAGAAAACCACTACACTTGATGACATCAATAGAGTAATAAATTGCAGATCAGAGGGGGGCGATTAGTGAACTTACCAAAGCGGTCAGGGAGCTTGCTGCACAAAGAGGGGAGGAGCTTAGTGATATAAATGGGGTACCCAAGGCACTCCCTAAGTTCACAGATGAGGGTCAGCCAATTTGCTTCAAGCATATTTCCAGTGGTTTGCTTCAAGCTTCAAGCCAAACAGTTCAATCTTGGTTTCATCAGACCACAGAATCTTGTTTCTCACAATCTGAGAGACCTTTAGGTGCTTTTTTGCAAACTCCAAGCAGGCTTTCATGTGTCTTTCACTGAGGGAGAGGCTTCCGTCTGGCCACTGCCATAAAGCCCAGATCGGTGGAGTGATGCAGTGATGGTTGTCCTTCTGGAAGTTTTTCACATCTCCACACAGGATCTCTGGAGCTCAGCCAGTGTCCATCGGGGTCTTGGTCACCTCTCTTACCAAGGCCCTTCTCCCCCGATTGCTCAGTTTGGCCGGGCGGCCATCTCTAGGAAAAGTCCTGTTTGTTCCAAACTTCTTCCATTTAAGAATTATGGAGGCCACTGTGCTCTTGGGAACCTTCAATGCAGCAGAGATTTTTTTTTTGTAGGCTTCCCCAGATCTGTGCCTCGACACAATCCTGTCTCTGAGCTCTGCAGGCAGTTCCTTCGACCTCATGGCTGGTTTTTGCTCTGATATGCATTGCCAGCTGTGAGACCTTATACAGACAGGTGTGTGCCTTTCCAAATCATGTCCAATCAATTGAATTTACCACAGGTGGACTCCAATCAAGGTGTAGAAACATGTCAAAGATGATCAAGAGAAATCGGAGGCACCTGAGCTAAATTTCAAGTGTCATGTATGTCCTTGAATCACCTGAAATTTTCTGGAGCAGCTAGGAATCTATGACATTCACAGTTTCATTCTTTCAGCCAAGTATTGCACGTTCACATAGCCATTTGGAATTGGTATTGTTTTGGGAAATGTTTGGATAGACTTTGGTAGGGTTAGACAATTGGGATTGATATCTTGCCATCTGAAGGATCAACTGGAATTCTTCCATTGCCAATATAAAGGAGGAGCACATAAAATGATCCTGTTGTGCGATATCCTTGTAGGTGGACTTGTATATTTGTTTTAAGGTTAAGCTTTTCAACATTTTGCCACATATAGGATGCCATTAGGCCTGCATTTAGCTCATCAGCAGGTGTGCCACAGGAAATAATTGGCAATGTTTGCCGGAAATTGCCTGATAAAACCAGAGCAGCTCCACCAAATAACTTATTATTGCCACGTATGTCGTTCATTGTTTGATTCAGAGCTTCAAAAGCGAATCTGTGGGACATGGTATATTCATCCCATATTAGCTGACAGTCTTGAAAAATCTTGGCTGGTCCACTACCCTTTTTATATTGCACAGTGGGATTTCCGTATTTGTAAGATTTAGTAGTCGTTTGAAGGTAGAGCGAGGTGCTCGTCCACCATCAAGTAAAGTTGCTGCATTGCCAGATGATGCAATTAGCAATATTTTGTTCCTGGCATGCGTTAACTAAGAGGAGGTTCAGTGCAAAGGTTTTTCCTGTTCCCCCTGGGGCAACCAAAAAGACTTCCACTGACTTGGCTGGTAACCTTCGAAATTTGTCGATATGCTGTAGCTTGATCAGATACCAATTGAAGCTCATTATGTTCAAGAAATTTGTGAAGTGGTTCAATATTGTTCCTGGTCTCCCTCAAGACTTCTCTGGAAAGTGTTGAAACTTAATTCCTGGTTGGAGTCCGTCGACCAAACTGCCCAAGTTCTTTGCCACTCAGTTGAAAGCTTCATTTGGAGTGCATTCCACATTGGCACCTGGATTTCCTCTTTGTGTTTGGTTGGAAATATCTTCTCTTTCTCTTTTCTATAGGTATTACTTCGGTTTCTGCTCCCGAGAACTTGCTGCTTGTGTACCCCCACCATTAGCAATATCACCGAATATTCGACAAGCCACTACATTACATGACTATTTTGTAGCCATTGGCAACTCAATGGTGGGCTGTTATGATGTTTGTTTCTTCCCCACCACTGCCAAACTTTGGAACTCTTTGCTTTCTCATGTCTTTCCAAACACTTACGACCTTCACCTTTTCAAAATGCAGATTTTTTTTACCTCCTCAAAAACTCACAGACTATTCTCTCTCTCTCTCTCTCTCTCTCTCTCTCTCTCTCTCTCCATCTCTCTCTATCTCTCTCTCTCTCTATCTCTCGCTCTCTGTCCTCTCTCTCTCTCTCTCTCTCTCTCTCCCTCTCTCTCGCACGCCCCCTTCTGGATGGTTGTGAGTCGTGCGTGGGTGTGGTAATCATGGCGGCTGTGGGTGTTGAGCTGTGAGTACGGTGCTGTGTTGGTGGTCTTTCCTATCCTCCTTTCACTCCATTTGTGTCCTTGTACGAGTTTGTGAAGTTTCTCCGTGTTTCCCTTCTGCTCTTGAGACAAGAGAGGGAGAGAGAGACAGCACGGTAACGGTTAGCCACCTGTATTAATTTATAACGTGGGTTGGTTATATCGTGCCGATTATTTATTTATTTATTTACTTATTTAACTAATTTTGATTTGTTTGGTTAGTTTATTGCATTGTTACCGTTTAGTTTGTTTAGTTTATTGCCGATAAATGGCTAATAGGAATAGTCAAAGGACTGCTGATCGTGTTAGTGATGAGGTGTTATCGCGTAAGCACGGGCTGTGCCTTGTTCCGCCGGAAGACGTGCAAATGGACGATGTTCTACTTGCAATCGGGGATTTGATCGGGGTAAATAACATTCGTGCTGCGTCTCGAATGAACCACAAAGTGGTGGTTTTCGTGTCACAAGTTAGCCTTGCAGACATCGTGGTGCAAAACGGGTTAACGTTGGGGAACGACCAATTTGTTCCGGTATCGTCCATGGACACGCCGGCGGTTAAAGTTATTTTAAGTAACGTTCCGCCCTTTCTGAGGAATGAAGAAATCCTACGAAAATTAGGGGAGCATGGGACTGTCGTCTCACGAATTATCACGGTCCCCCTGCGAACCAGGAACGGAAGGCTGAAGCATGTAGAGTCGTTTAGACGTTTTTGTTTCGTCGTACTAAAGGATGAGGCAAAACAGCTGAACATATCTATAAATTTTAAAATAGGAGATCATGATTACCGGATCTTTGCAGCTACTGAGACCTTGATTTGCTATACATGTGGGGCATACGGACACACTCGGCAGTATTGTCCTGATGTGAGGAAGAGTTATGCCACAGCAGCTGGGGCAGCCCCACCCCCCCCCCACCTGTAAATGACTTGAACGACCCTGTAGATGAGCCAGGTGTCGAAAAAAGGTCAACACCGGAATACGAGGGTGCGGGTGACAGTGGTGCTGGTGGAGAAGCCCATACGGTAGTGGAGCAACCATATGTGGAGGAGAGGCTGCAACCTCAAGAACAAAGGGACTTCGAGGAGGTGAAGCTGATGGAGACCGAGTCAAGGAGAAACTTGAAACGCTCTCTTGCGAGCGATGAGAATGGAGGAAAAGGAAACAAAATGGTTCTCGTGCAGGAAGATGGTAATACAGACCAACCTGATGACCATGAGCAAAATGGTAATGCAATAGGTAGAGATGCGAATCTGCCCATTTCACAGGATGAAGAGAATCGAAGCATTACCGAGCGTGTCACCGTGTGTGATGGTGGACACCCTGCACCATGCGACGAGCAGTCAAGGACCCCCATCTCAACGGAAGATGATGAGAAAGAGATCGATAAGTCGGTGGCAGACAACAACGATGGGGTAGTTGGTGCCATGCAGACGCAACAAAAATACCATGGTGACAATGACACAGACGAGGTGCCAGTACCTGACACACCACTGGGTGAGAGTGGGGTCGAGGCTGATGAGGAAGGATGCAGTCTTGCTGCCCTGAGTGAGTCTCAGAAGGAGCAGGTGAGGCAAGCAGAGGTGACAAAAGGGAAGGTCATTGATTTCTTAAACGTAACGTTTAGACAACGTCACGTTGTAATTAGAGATCACTTCCCTGATGTCCAAGCTTTCATTAAGGTTTCGAAACCTCTTTTACAGAAAAATGACCCCATGCTCTCAGAGCCTCAATTTCAACGTCTTCGTAAAGCAGTAACAAAGGCGAACAAAGAATTGCAGGCAGACGGTGAGCTACCACCTTAGAATGACAACGCGAGAAATACATATTGCCTCCCTGAACATCAATGGGGGATGTGCCCCCTTACGGAAAATTCAAGCAATCCAGGCAATGGAGAGGGTAAAAGCAGATGTCATTCTATTGCAAGAGACCCATGCCACAAACAATTTGGCAGCTGAATGGTGTAAACTTTTTAAAGGGCAATGGTGGCTGAGTGGGGTTTCCACACCCAAGGCTGGTGTTGCCATCGCCTTAAGTCCCAGGCTTCCCACTCAGAGTGTTATTTATAGGGAGGTCTATAAGGCACATTTGATAGCGGTGGAGTTCTACTGCAATACACAAAAGCTTATTATAGTAAATGTGTATGCACCAAGTGAACCTATAGAAAGAAGAACATTCTTTTCCACACTGCAGGACTTTGTAGAGGGACTGGATCCAGCTGCTCTCACCTGTATCGCAGGGGACTTTAACTGTACAATTGATCCTTCAGTTGACAGGAATGGACATGAACCCCACGGCGCTTCTGCAAAGGTGTTAGCGAGCCTCATCAAGAACTATTGCTTTGAGGATGTGTGGAGGTTGCAGCATCCAACTTCACAGGCCTACACATGGTGCAGATGTCATGATGGCGTCATATCATGGGCAAGGCTGGACAGGATCTATATCAATAAGCCAATGCTGAATGTGGTGTCCACTACCCAAATACTCCCAACAGGGTTTTCAGATCATAATTTAGTGGCAATGTCCTTTAAATTACCCCTGACATCAGGAGGTAGCGCATACTGGTCACTCAATACTCGGTTGTTAAGTGATAAGAAATTTAAAGATGCCTTCCGAACCGTGTGGGGGAAAATCCGGTCATCTAAGCTTGAGCATGCCAACCTTCGCATATGGTGGGACCTTGCAAAGTGTCAAGTCAAATCGTTTTGTCAACAGTATAGTCTGTTTACTACTAAAATGCAAAGTCTCTCAATTGACTCATTAAAGGCCGAAATTGCAGAATTGGAACAGAATCGTAATGGGGCTGGGAAAGATTTTGGATATGATCAGTTGCTATGGACAAAAAGGTCATTACTGACCGAAATGGTGAGGCAGCGGGCAATGGGTACCTTGGTGCGTATGAGGATGAGTTACTTGACTTTGGATATGCCAAATAAGGACTTCTTTAGCTTGGAGAATTCGGTGAAAAACTCGCAGCAAATTCATAAGCTCTGTACTGCTAATGGGTCAACGGTTACCTCCCAACTGGAGATTAAAGCGGCCTTGAAAGCATTTTACTCTGACCTGTATTCTGCCCAGAGTATCAACAGTGAGGCGATACAGGAGCTGATTGCTGGGCTCCCAGAAGTCGAGGAGGACAAGCAGCACACACTGGAATCGTCAATTTCACCTGATGAACTTGAAGCAGCCATGCGAGGCTTGAAAGATGGTAAAGCCTCGGGGATTGACGGGCTGCCTGGAGAGTTTTATAAGACATTTTGGAATCTTGTGGGACCGGATCTGCTTGAAGTCCTTGACGAAAGCCTTCGTGCTGGAGAACTTCCTCTGTCCTGTAGAAGGGCGGTCGTATGCCTTTTGCCGAAGCCTGGGAACATTCAACTCATTGAGAACTGGCGACCTGTTTCCTTACTGTGTACTGACTACAAAATCTTGTCTAAAGTATTAGCGAATCGGCTGAAAGAGGTGATCAGCTCTGTCATACAGCCGGATCAAACCTACTGTGTTCCTGGACGGTCCATGCATGATAACCTGTTTCTGGTAAGAGATATTATTTCCTGTAAAAAGTATGTGCCTGCCAGTTTTGGGTTATTGTTTCTGGATCAAACAAAGGCTTTTGATCGTGTTGATCATGCATACTTGTTTTCGGTTCTTAAGGGGATGGGCTTTGGTGAAACCTTCACAGCATATGTTAAACTGTTATATACAAACACTTTCTGTATGTTGAAAGTAAATAATAACTTATGCTCCCCCTTTCCCTTTCGACGGGGTATCCGCCAAGGCTGTCCTCTCTCGGGACTGTTGTACACAATTGCCCTTGAACCACTTTTGGCATCCTTCAGGAAACGATTGCCTCAGGATATGGGGGTAGAGGGGTTAAAATTTGTCGTAACAGCTTATGCTGATGATGTTTGTGTTTTACTTAAAGGCCCGGGCAGTGTAGCTGCAGTACAGCAGTGCTTAAAAGACTTCTCTGCAGCCTCTTCTGGTGAAGTAAACTGGAGTAAAAGTGTAGCCTTGTGGTGTAGTTCAGGTAACCCCTCAGTCATATCACCACCATCACTCCCACAAAATCTGGTATGGAAAACAGACGGGGTCAAATATCTTGGAGTTTATCTTGGAAACCATGAAATGGAAATGAGGAATTGGGAAGGAGGTGTGGAACAAATCACATATCGTTTAAAATCATGGAAAGGACTACTGCGGTCTCTTTCATACAGAGGCCGCGCTCTTGTTATCAATAACCTGATTGCAGCGAGATTGTGGCATAAAGTCATTACCCTGCAGCCACCCAAGGAGCTGATCCCTGCCATCCAGAGGAAGTTGATAGACTTTTTTTGGAGCGGCTACCACTGGCTGCGGCCCAGTATACTGTACCACCCTCGGAAGGAGGGGGGCCAAGGAGTCATTGACGTCTCTGGGCGGCTTATGGCTTTTCGCCTGCAGTCTGTGCAGAGACTACTGTATGCGGAGGAGCTGCCCTGGCGCCCATTTGCACATTTTCTATTACAACAGGCTGGTGGAATGAACTATGATCGGCACCTTCTCTTGGTGGACCTTGATTGTGTCAGCAGTGCTTCACTTCCCGCTTTCTATCGGAGTTTGCTGGATGCATGGAAAGGCCTTGAGGTTAAACGTTGTCTTGAGGCATATAATTGTCGTAATTTCCTCCAAGAGCCTCTGTTTTATAACAGCTTTTTCCCATGTATTCCTCGTAGCCATGCTTTAATTCAAAAATTCATTAAAGGAGGCGTAAGCAAAGTGAGTGATCTAAGGGATGCATCTGGAACCAAGTGGAGGTCTGCTGGGGTGGTGGCGACAGGTGTTTGTGTAGCATCTGTTCGAGTTGTTCAACAAATCAAACAGGTAGTTGTAAAAAAATTCAGGCAGCTAAACATTGGCTGGGAAGGTGCCGGAATTGTCGAAGATCTTCGACTATCTTTCCCCGAAATCAAGGTGCTGCCCTCTGTCCAGTCCAATGATGATGGGTTTCCCTCCCCCTTTCACTTAGTAACTAAGGCTGGTGTCCTTAAACTCGTGAGGGGGAAAGAAGTCTCATCCCTGTCTGGAGCGATGCGTGTGGCCTTGTGGTCAGAACGGTTAGGGCCGGGGTTTCCCTCTACTCCACTGTGGCATAATATGTTTGTTCCACCCATCTATGGGTTCTTAGCGGATATCCAATGGAGGCTAACACATTGGGCTCTCCCCTCAAACACTTTTATCCACCATCTTAATGCCTCGGTGCCTGTAAATTGTCCCTTCTGCGAACAGGAGGAGGATCTTTTTCATGCATATGTCCAGTGCAGGAGGTTAGCACCTCTACTTTCTGTGATTGCACACCTTTCTTATAAATTATCCTTCACTTTTACCTTGCATATGTTTATTTTTGGTGTACCCTTTACCTCCTCTTGTAAAAATGCTGGTGCCTTGATGAATTTCCTGATTGCCATTGCAAAATATGCAATTTATAAGTCAAGGAAAATTAAAATTGATAAATGTTATGGTGATGACGTCATTCCAATATTTAAAGGGCTGGTGTCAGCAGATTAAGGCTGGAATTTGATCACCACATGAGTAACGGGAATATTGAATTTTTTGAATGGAAATGGTGCACTCACGAGGCCTTGTGTGTGGTTCAGGACTCGAAACTCGTCATGATGTTTTAAGAATTGCATCAAGAGTGTGATGCTTTGGTGTTGTTGTACCTTTTTTTTCTCTGCCCCTGCTTGTAAATACCCTTGCGGTATAGGTTGACATCCTAGTGCATTTTTGTGGAAATAAATGGTATCCATTCTCATTCTCTCTCTCTCTCTCCGAATGAAAATGTCAAACTCATTGAGTGCAAATGGTGTAATAATGAAGCATTATGTGTTGTAAATGAATCGGATTTGTACTTTTTTCTTTTTAACATTAAGAACTGTTGTTTTTATTTTTATTTTCTCTCCTGTAAAAATGGAACTTGACCTGGTGTATTTTTTTTGTGAAATAAATGGTGTTGCAAATTCAATTCTCTCTCTCTCTCTCTCTCTCTCTCTCTCTCTCTCTTGTCCTTTATCCTTTGTTCTTTTTTGGTGTGTTTATGATCCTTATACAATGTTTCTTTGAACTCGTTGCTTGGTTTAACACTGCTTTGTGGAATGGTTTTATACTTTTCTAATAAAAGGATACAAGTCAAAAAATAAAAAAAAATAAAGTCTCTCTCTCTCTCTCTCTCTATCTCTCTCTCTCTCTCTCTCTCTCTCTCTCTCTCTCTCTCTCTCCCTCTCTCTCTCTCTCTCTCTCTCTCTTTCTCTCTCTCTCGCTCGCGCCCCCTGCTGGCCGTTTCGTGTGTTGGGCGTGGCAAGATGGCGCGTGCTCGTGCTTGTGTGTTGTAGCTCCTGGCTCGTGTTGTTTTTCATCCTCTCCCCACCAACCTTTTTACCTTTCCCCTTCCTTTGGTTTTTTCCTTTTGTACTCTTGTCGTGTATGTTGACCTTTTTCCTCCCTTCCTGCTTCGTTACCACCTGTCCCTCGTTTTTTTCTCCTCCTTCGAGACGGAGAGAGGGAGAGCCAGCACGGTAAGGGTTTGTTTGAACCACGTTTTTTCCTAACGTGGTTTAAACCGTGCTTTCGTTTCTAGTTACTTAATATATATATATTTTTTTCTATTCTTTTTTTTTTTGGGATTATACAAATCTATTTGCTTTCACTTCGTTTCTCCTTTGACGATATGGCTAATAGGAGTAGCCAAAGGCCTGCCGATCGTGTTACCAATGAGGGTTTATCGCGTAAGCACGGGCTGTGCCTTGTCCCACCGGAGGGAGTTGAAATGGATGACATTTTGCTTGCGATTGGGGATTTGATCGACGTGAGTAACATTCGTGCCGCGTCTCGTATGAATCACAAAATTGTGGTTTTTGTTTCGCAAATAAGTCTGGCCGATATTGTTGTGCAGAATGGTTTGACCTTGGGAAACGATCTGTTTGTTCCTGTGTCGTCGATGGACACGCCGGCAGTTAAAGTCATTCTGAGCAATGTTCCGCCTTTCCTAGGTAACGAGGAAATCCTACACAAGCTAGGTGAGTTTGGCACTGTCGTCTCTCGAATCATTAGGGTTCCTCTACGTACGAGAAACGGCAGGTTGAAGCACGTACAATCGTTTAGACGTTTTTGTTTTGTTGTTCTAAAAGACGCAGCGAAGCAGTTGAACACCTCCCACACCTTTAAAGTAGGCGAGCATGAATATAGAATCTTCATGGCGACCGAGACCTTGATCTGCTACGGATGTGGAGCACACGGACACACTAAGCAGTATTGCCCAGATGCCAAGAAGACGTACGCTACAGCAGCTGGGTCGGCCCCCCCCTGTAACTGATGCAGTGCCCCCCGTTCATGAGCCTGGTGGAGTACAGACGCCCACACCAGAAGACCAGGGTGTGGAAAGTGGTGGCGGTGTTGCTGAGGTTAGTGCAGCAGGGGTGCACCCAGTCGATGAGGACAAGAGGCTGCAACCTCAAGAGAATATGGTCTTTGAGGAGGTATTGATGAAAGGCACCGAGGCTAAGAGGAACCTAAAACGTACCTTTTTGAGCGCCGAGGTGGAAGACAAAGGTAGCAAAGTGATACTGTACAAACAAACAGTATCTCAGACTATCCTGATGATTCTCAGCAAGCTGGGCAGGGTGGTGACGAAACAGAGGAGAGTAGGACTTCACCCCTTGCTCTTGTTGAAGAAAATCAATGCAGCAGTATTGGTTGTGATGATGGCACCATTGTCCCTTGTGACAACGAGCAGTCCCAGGGCCTGAGTGACAACGGTTGTTGCTCACATCCGGTTGAAACGACCAAGGATGATGGTCCAAGCAGACCTATAATAGGCAGCAGTGGTGGCACAGATGTGCCCCTTGTGATGCAACAAGAAGACTGCAGTGGTGATGACACAGAAGGTGTGCCTGCTCCTGACACACAACAAAGGAGTTTCAACGTTGATGTGGTTAGGGAGCTGGATGAGGAAGCTCAAAGCCTTGTGTCTGTGAATGATCATCAGGGAGAAGAACAGATGGAAGCAACAAAGGAAAACGTCATCAGTTTCCTAAACGAGACGTTTAGGCAACGCTACGTTGTGATCAAAGACCATTTTCCCGATGTGAAAACTTTCATCAGGGCTGCAAGACCCCTCCTGCAAAGAAATGACCCAATGGAAATCTCGGAGGCCCAATTTCAGCGTCTTCGGAAAGCGGTCACAAAGGCGAATAAGGAATTGCAGGCGGAGGGTGAGTTACCTTTGTAAATGGCTTTGCGAAAGATATGTATCGCATCCCTGAATATCAATGGGGGTTGTACCCCCCTTACGAAAAATTCAGACAATTCAGGCGATGGAGAGGGTGAAAGCCGACATCATCCTGATACAGGAGACTCATGCTACGAACACCCTGGTTGCTGAATGGGGAAAACTTTATCGAGGGCAGTGGTGGCTGAGTGGGTTTACCACACCCAAAGCTGGTGTTGCCATCGCCTTGAGTGATAGAATCCCTGCTCGGAAGATTGTCTTTAAGGAAATTTATAAGGGACATCTGATAGCGGTGGATTTCTATTGCAACACGCAAAGGATCATCATTGTGAACGTATATGCACCGAGTGAGCCCATGGAAAGAAGAGTGTTCTTTTCCACTCTGCATGACTTTGTAAAAGGACTGGATACAACCGCTTTCATCTGTGTTGCTGGTGATTTCAATTGCACTATCAATCCTTCCGTAGACAGGACCGGTCATGAACCCCATCCAGCTTCTATGAGGATTTTGGAGAACATCATCAAAAATCAGCATTTGAAAGATGTTTGGAGGTTGCAACACCCAACTTCACGGTGCTATACGTGGTGCAGATGCCATGATGGGAGGATATCAATGGCAAGGCTAGACAGATTCTACGTGAATAAGCCAATGCTAAATGCGATGGCCACAACCCAGATACTCCCAACTGGTTTCACAGACCATTACCTGGTTTCAATGGGTTTTAATTTGCCTCTGACCTCAGGGGGTAGTGCGTATTGGTCACTTAATACCCACCTGCTGAATGATATGAGATTCAAAGAGGCTTTTCGAGCCGTGTGGGAAAGAATTCGGTCCTCCAAATTTGAACATGCTAACCTTCGACTGTGGTGGGACCTCGCAAAGGGTCAGGTCAAATCGTTCTGTCAACAATATAGTCTTTATGCCACTAAATTGCAAAATCTCTCGATTGATTCATTAAAGGCTGAAATTGCAGCCCTGGAGGAAAACATTAATACGGCTGGGAAAGACACTACAGGTGACCGGCTGCTATGGACTAAAAAGGCAATGTTGACTGAACTGGTACGGCAGCGAGCAATGGGCACCCTGGTACGCATGAGAATGAGTTATTTAACGTTGGATATGCCAAATAAGGCCTTGTTTGGTTTGGAGAACTCTGTTAAAAAATCACAACAGATTCATGGGCTACGTGCTGCTAATGGGCCAATAGTGACCTCCCAACAGGAGATTAAGTCTGTTTTGAAGGTTTTTTATACAAACTTGTACTCCCCCCAGAGCATAAGTAATGAGACCTTGCAGGAGCTGACTACCGGGCTTCCAAGACTTGAGGAAGACCAGCAACGCACATTGAACATGTCAGTTTCGGCTGCTGAACTTGAAACTGCTATGCGGAGCTTGAAGGATGGTAAAGCCTCTGGGATTGATGGTTTGCCCGGAGAGTTCTATAAGACTTTTTGGAAACTTGTGGGACCTGACCTGCTTGAGGTATTTGATGAATGCCTTCATGTTGGAGAGCTTCCCCTGTCCTGCAGAAGAGCAGTCATTTGCCTGTTGCCAAAGGCTGGGGACACTCAACTAGTCGAGAACTGGCGGCCTGTCTCATTGCTGTGTGCGGATTACAAGCTTTTGTCGAAGGCCTTAGCAAACCGTTTGGGAACTGTGATCAGCTCTATTGTGCACCCTGACCAGACCTACTGTGTACCAGGAAGGTCAATTTATGACAATATTTTTCTGATAAGGGATATTATTTCTTGTAATAAGTACGTGCGTGCCAGTTTTGGGTTGTTGTTTCTTGACCAAACAAAGGCTTTTGATCGTGTTGATCATACATATTTGTTTTCTGTTCTGGAGCGGATGGGTTTTGGCGAAACTTTCATTTCCTATGTCAAGCTGTTATACACTAACACCTTCTGCATGATGAAAGTAAACAACAGTTTATGTCCCCCTTTTCCTTTCCGTCGGGGTATCCGTCAAGGGTGTCCCCTTTCTGGACTTCTGTATATAATTGCCCTTGAACCACTCTTAGCATCCATCAGGCAGCGAATAACTCAGGATGTGGGAGCCGTTTTTGGTTCAAGATTTGTGGTCACAGCTTATGCTGATGATGTATGTGTTCTGATTAAGGGCCCAAGTAGTGTTGCTGCGGTGCAGCGTTGCTTTAAAGACTACTCTGCGGCCTCTTCCGCCGAAGTAAATTGGGGCAAGAGTGTAGCCTTATGGTGCGGTTCAGATAACCTTTCTTTAACACTGCCACCGTCACTCCCACATAATCTAGAGTGGAAAACAGATGGAGTCAAATATCTTGGTGTCTATCTCGGCAACCAGGAAGTAGAAACGAAGAACTGGGAAGGAATGATTGAACAAATTACACACCGGTTGAAACGATGGGAAGGACTGCTGCGATCTCTTTCTTATAAAGGCCGCTCTCTTGTTATAAATAACTTGATAGCAGCAAGATTATGGCATAAACTAATTGCCTTGCAGCCACCCAAGGAGTTGATACCAGCCATCCAGCGGGTCTTGGTTAATTTCTTTTGGAATGGATACCACTGGCTTCGGCCGCAAATACTGTACCATCCTCGGAAGGAGGGTGGACATGGAATTGTGGAGGTGTCCACCCGGCTTATGGCTTTTCGCCTACAGTCTGTGCAACGTCTGTTGTATGCTGAAGAGCTGCCCTGGCGCTCATTTGCGTTTTTCTTGTTGCAACAAGCGGGAGGCCTGTGTTATGATAGGCACTTGTTCCTGGTGAACCTTGACCGTGTCAGCTTAGTTTCAATCCCAACTTTTTATCAGGGTTTGCTGAGAGTTTGGAAAGGTTTTGGGGTTCATCGTTGCCTTGAGGCTTATAATTGCCGGATGTTTATCCAAGAGCCTATTTTCTATAACGGTTTTTTTCCATGCATTCCTCATAGTCCGACTTTGATTAGGAAATTTACTCAACGAGGAATTGGCAAAGTTTGTGACCTGAGGGATACATCTGGGACAAAATGGATGTCTGCTGGCAGGGTGGCGGCCATTCTTGGTTTAAGATCCGTGCGTATTGTCAGCCAAATTATACGCATCGTCAAGAGGAAGTTTAAGGAGTTAAATATTGGCTGGGAAGGTATAAACAATGTCGAGGATGTTCGGCTGTCTTTCCCTGAAATTAAGGTGCTCCCAGCTCTCCAGTCGAATGGTGAACTTGTCTCTCCTTTTCATTTGGCAACAAAGGCTGGTATTCACAAGCTCCTTCGAGAAAACCAAGCATCACCCTTCTCCGGAGTAACAAGAGTGGCCTTGTGGTCCGAAAGGTTAGGGCCAGGGTCTCCTGCCACGCCACTGTGGCCTAATATGTACAAATTACCTATTTACGGGTTCCTCGCAGATATCCAGTGGAGACTAGCACATTGGGCTCTCCCTACGAACACCTTTGTTCATCACCTTGACAGCTCAGTGCCAGTAGCATGCCCCTTCTGTGTACAGAAGGAGGATCTCTTTCATGCCTATGTGAAATGCGAAAGACTAATACCTCTTTTCTTGATTCTCACACACCTTTTTGATCAGTTGTCTTTTCCTTTTACTTCACATTCTTTTATTTTTGGTGTATCTTTCAGACCCTCCTGCAAGGACTCTGGTGTCCTCCTAAACTTCTTAGCTGCTGTAGCAAAATACTCAATATATAAATCGAGGAAAATTAAAATTGATAATGGGCATGGGTTCGATGTTGTACCTATGTTTAAAGGGCTGGTGTCTGCAAGAATAAGGTTAGAGTTTGATTATTATGTGGCGAATGAAAATGTCAAACTCTTTGAATGCAAATGGTGTATCAATGAAGCCTTATGTGTTGTGAATGAATCGAATTTGTGCTTTTCTTTTTAACATTAAGAACTGTTGTTTTTTTCTATTTTTTTCTCTCCTGTAAAAATGTAACTTGACCTGGTGTGTTTTTTTGTGAAATAAATGGTGTTGCAAATTCAATTCAAATTCTCTCTCTCTCTCTCTCTCTCTCTCTCTCTCTCTCGCGCCCCCTGCTGGCCGTTTGTGGTGGGTGTGGCGTCATGGCGGCTGTGAGCAACTGCTCTGTGGTGTAGTGAGTTCTTTGTGAGTTTTTCTCCTCTCCTGCCCTCCCCTGCCCCCCCTCCCTCTCCTTTTCCATCCGTTGTGCTTCGGCATCGTGTTTCCATCCGTTCTGTACCCTTGTCTTCAAGAGAGAGAGGATTGAGAGCGAGCCCATTTTGGGTGCGGCCTACTGGCTTTGACGACGCTTTGTAAGCCTTTTCTTGCGCTTATAATGCACGTTTATTATTTACTTTAGTTTGATTATTTAGGTTTGACACCTTCTTGTCCGGTTCGGACAAGGGGGGGGGGGGGGGGATTTCGCCGGTATGGCGAATACACGCTCTCGTTGCGAGGCGTTCGAGAAATTGACACGTAAGCATGCATTCGCATGTGTTCCGCCCGAAGGAGCTCCTACTGAGGACATTATCCTTGCCGTGGGATCCATCATAGGAGACGGTAATGTTCGTGCGGCGTCACGAATGAACCAAAAATTTGTTGTCTTCGTGTCAGAAGAAAAACTCGTCCATGACGTCGTTAGTACCGGTCTAACCATAAAAGGGGGCCATTACATTACGGTATCCCCTATGGATACGCCGGCGACCAAGATAACAATATCCAACGTCCCACCATTTGTGCCAGGCGAGAAACTCCTATCTGTTCTGTCTCGTTATGGAAAAATTGTTTCCCGAATCTCAATGATCCCGCTCGGGTGTCGCAGTGATCGTGTTAAACACGTGATGAGCTTTAGGAGGCAGGTGTACATGATCCTCCCGGATCGCGGAGCCGATACAGGTTTAAATATATCCTTTAAAGTATCGTTGGATGATCGAGAATACCACATGTATGCTTCCTCAGCCTCCTTAACTTGCTTTAATTGTGGAGAATTCGGACACGTTAAAAGATTCTGTCCTAGGGCCGCTTGTCCGAAGTGTGGTGAACCGGGACATAACGAAAGGGCTTGCAAAAAGGCCAATCCCTCCACCGCGCCTTGTGACACCCCGACCATGCTCGCTGACACCCGGACCGTATCTCCTGTTACCCCTACCATACCTTCCGTCACCCGGACCGTATCTCCTGTCACCCCTACCGTACCTTCCGTCACCCGGACCGTACCCTCTGACACCCCGACCGCACCTTCGGACGCCCGGACCGTACCTTCTGACACCCTGACCGTACCTTCTGACACCCCGACCGTACCTTCCGTCACCCGGACCGTACCCTCTGACACCCCGACCGCACCTTCGGACGCCCGGACCGTACCTTCTGACACCCTGACCGTACCTTCTGACACCCCGACCGTACCTTCTGACACCCCGACCGTACCTTCTGACACCCCGACCGTACCTTCTGACACCCCGACCGTACCTTCTGACACCCCGACCGTACCTTCTGACACCCCGACTGAGTCGTCTGTCACACCGGTGCTTTTCGATTCCAATGTGATGACACCCACCGATGCGACTGACACAACTAGCATTGCCCCCTTTCCCGAACCCATGAACGAAGAATCCACAGTGTTTTCTAAAAAGCGAAGAGCACCAGCGCCAAGCAGTTTCGCTGGTGCTGCAAAGAAGGCGGTCATGGGCGGCACCATTTCCGGCGCACACGTGTCCGAGTGCCCCTCTGACATTCCCTCACTAACTGAGAACATGGATACCGTTGCCAATGACACCAGTGAGTCTCATTATGTAAATGAGCCAAAAAATAAAATTTGTACCTCTCACCTGGAAGTTTCCGAGTGCGAAACCTCCAGTGAAAGTATTACCATTTCCGAGCTGGGAAATGGTTTTCCGCCTGCCCCCCCTTTAAATACCGAGCAGACTAAGGATTCAATAAACGCTCCCACTGTACAAACGGGGCCAGCAAATCTGAGTTTGCCGGGATCTCAAACCCAAGCTCCGACCCCAGAAACAAATATCCACCAAAGTGTTAACGAGTGCCCTCGGGAACACCTTGAGAAACTTGTGAAGGTGCCCCCAGACAAGACCGCGGGGGCAGCGGGTAATACCCCAGATCCCGACGACATGTTATCTGACGTGTCTGAGTCCGAAGATGACATTGAGGCAACCGCGCTGTCACAAACAATGACAGGTCACTCGCAGGTATCCCCTCAACTCGTTCTTACCTTCCTTAACGAAACGTATCGTCACCGCAACATTGTCATTAAAGACAATTTCCCTGACTTGGCTGCATTCATGTGCACCGCAAAGTCAATAATCAAAGCGCGTGAGGATTTTGACCTGACGAAATCTCAACTCCACAGGTTAAGAAAGTTTGTTACCCGAGCAGGTGCAGAGTGTTCCCAAGCACAGGGCGATTTCATTACCACGGAATGAAAAACATTTCCTTTGCGACCTTAAACATGAATGGTGGGGGTGCAAGCCACCTCCGTCAGGCCCAAGTCAAAAACTTGTTTGACCGTAAAAAGGCAAATGTTCTTTTACTACAAGAGACCCACATCACACCTAACGTGGAACATGACTGGTGCCAAACTTTCAAAGGGCAATGCTATTTTAGCAATCTGTCAGCCTCATCTGCTGGGGTTGGGTTTTTTCTAAAGCCAGGCCTAGCTTTCGAGTCTTGTCATTTTCAGGAAGTCATAAAAGGCCGGCTTATTTCCCTCCAGCTTGCACATCAAAACTTCCGCTGTACCATTTTCAATGTGTACGCACCTAGTGAGAGCAGGGACCGAAAGGCCTTCTTCACTTCCATGGTAAACCACCTGAAATCAGTTGATCTCGATCAATGTGTGTGCATTGGTGGTGACTTTAATTGCACCTTTGACCCTCCGAAAGACAGAAACTCGGCAGAACCCCACCCCGAGTCCCATGCGGACCTATCCCGTTTCTTTAAGACGGCCGGTCTACTGGATGTTTGGCGATTGCACCACCCCAACACAGTCCAGTTTACCTGGTGTCGATGTGCCAATGGCCGGGTGTCTTCGGCAAGACTCGACCGCTGGTACATAAATGTACCCTTTAAGAACGTCGCGGCCTCGTCAGGTTGTTTTCCGTCATTGTTTTCAGACCACCATATGGTAACCTTAGATCTTTCTTTTCCTCGACCCACATGCAGAAATAGTTACTGGAAGTTTAACGTTAAACTTTTAGAGGACAGTTTATTTACAGACTCCTTTCGTGATTTCTGGGCTGAAATGAGTACTAAAAAAATCTTCTTTCTCCTCAATTAGCCTCTGGTGGGATAACCTAAAGGCCCAAATTCGAGTATTTTGTCAACAATTTAATTCGCACTGTACCAATGTAAAACATATCACGATGGCTTGCTTGGAAGCAGACATCTTAAGGTTAGAGAGCAAGTTGGCCAATGAGAGCAACCCAGTGAACTATCGGTTGCTACTCGAGAAGAAGGCCCAATTAAGGGATTTGATCCATGAAAAAGCAGCGGGCACACTAGTTCGGCTAAGAATACAAAATATAAAGGTTTCAGATACCCCAACTAAGGCTTTCTTTCACCTAGAAACTATAGAGAAACCAGCACGACTCATATCTTCGGTTTTGGACCCAGGGGGGAACATCCTAACAAATCCGAGTGATATAAGATTAAATATAATTGATTTCTTTTCTGAACTTTTCAAGGCCAAAACAGTTTCTCACGAAATGATGAATGTTTTGACCTCTCACCTTCCTTCCGTGGCTGAGGCCCAACGTCTGGAACTGGATGCTCCAATTACCCTTCCAGAGCTATCCGGTGCACTCGCTGAGATGGAGTCGGGAAAAGCCCCTGGCATCGATGGCCTACCGGCCGAATTTCTTTCGGCATTCTGGGACATTTTGGGCCCAGAGCTGCTCAATGTTCTGGATGCATCTCTTTTATCCGGAGAATTACCGCTCAGTTTTAGAAGAGCAGTACTCTGCCTGCTACCCAAGACTGGCGATCTCCGACACCTGTCAAACTGGCGTCCGATCTCGTTGTTGTGCACGGATTACAAACTGTTTTCCAAGGTCCTTGCGAACCGGTTGAAGACAGTTATCGGGGACCTGGTGTCACCTGATCAAAGTTGCGGCATCCCTGGCAGATCCATCTATGACAACATATTCCTAGTCAGAGATTTGTTAACTGGTAAATGTGTTAAAGAGGATTTTGGATTGGTGTTTCTTGACCTGGCAAAAGCCTTTGATAGCATTGATCATGAGTTTTTGTGTCATGTGTTACAAGCTTGCGGGCTTGGCACAAATTTTAGAGCCTACATAGCTTTGTTATATGCAAACATCTCCAGCCTGATCAAAGTTAACAACGAATTTTGCCCACCCATAAAGGTTCAGAGAGGGGTAAGGCAAGGTTGTCCACTTTCAGGTCTATTATTTGCCCTCGCCTTGGAGCCCCTCTTAATCGCCCTCAGAAAGGATATCCCTGGACTTGCCCTTTCTCCAGGACACCCACCTTTGACCCTGTCAGCTTATGCCGACGACCTGTGTGTCATTATAAAAAGAAAATGCGACAGTGACGCCATGGCAAAGTGTTTGTCGGACTTCAACCTTGCCTCATCATTAAGGTGTAATTGGGGGAAAAGCAAGGCTCTGTGGATCCCCTTTCCAAAAAACGACTTATCTATGCCACCGTTATTACCACCACCTCCCCTTCCTGCAGAACTAGTGTGGGCAAACGATGGCATCAAGTATTTGGGCGTCTTCCTCGGACCTCCTCAGTATGCCCAGAACAATTGGGACAGGATCATTGACCAGGTAGACGGGCGTTTGAGCCGATGGAAAAGAGCTCTACCCCACCTGTCCTATAAGGGTCGCGTGCTAGTTGTCAACAACCTCGTCACTACCCTTTTGTGGCACCGGTTCATCTGCCTGCAACCACCGGAGGTTTTGCTCCAAGCTATCCAGAGGAAACTGGTGGATTTTTTTTGGGGAGGCTACCACTGGCTTCGACCCAGCGCCATATGTTGTCCCTTGGCCGAGGGTGGTCATGGCCTAGTCGATGTGAAATGCCGCCTGTTGGCCTTCCGGCTCCGCTCCATCCAACGCTTGCTGTATGCAGAACACCTACCAGGAAAGCCCTTAGCCTGCTCCATTCTTCAACGAGCTGGGAGGCTCGGATACGGACAGGAACTTTTCCTGACCAACCTTCAACACACCGATACATCTCTGCTCCCAGTTTTTTATCAGAGCCTCTTGAATGCCTGGCAGGGCGTTTCGATAAGTCGCCAAACAGACTCGTATGGCACTAACATGTATGCACATGAGCCTTTATTTTTCAACTCACTTTTCCCCGATATCCCGAGGAGTCGCGACTTCTGCCAGCATTTTATAGCGGCCAACATCCTGAAAGTGTGTCATCTCCGACACGACTCTGGACAGGGATGGAAGCCTGCGAACGAGCTGGCGGACCTAACAGGTGTTCGGTCCAGGAGGCAAATCGAGAATATACTAAGAGCGGTGATCCGAAAGGGCCACCAGCTAGGCCTACATTGGACGCAGGACATAGAGGTCGAGCCCACAGTCCCAAAATTAGGGGTCACTTTTACCCCAAACGAGCTGCCCCCCATGAGCGCAGGGTCACCCCCCTTCCATGGCATGAGCAGCAAGAGTATCTATAGGTCTTGTGTGAAACTTCTTCTTGGGGACCCACCTCTAGCTGGGGTTACCCGGTGGAAAGGACTCTTGCCTCCCGGTCCCCCCTCTGAGCCTTTATGGGATACAATGTATGCTGGACTTATTTCTAAAAGAACAGGTGACCTTCAGTGGCGTTTGGCCCACTGGATTGTTCCTTCCAATGCTGTCATCCGTTTTTTTTCCCCCATTTCCGGCTGTTGCCCCTTTTGTCCGGCGAGGGAAGATTTGCTTCATGCTTTCATTAATTGTGAAAGACTTTCTCCTTTGTTTCATTGGTTAAATTTTATTTCCCATAGATTGCAGGTTACCTTTTCTTTGAAAGCTTACATCTTTGGCTTTCCTCCCAAAAAGGGAACCACATCCATTGTATTCGGGTTCCTAACCGCTACTGCTAAACTGGCCGTATACCTGTCGCGGAAGGCGAAGCTGGGCGGCAGACCCATGCAGGAATGCAGTATCATGGTGTTCTTTAGTTCATTGGTGTCAGCAAGGCTCAAGCTTGAATTTGGCTGTGTCCAAACGGCAAACGACCTTGCTAATTTTGTTGCGACTTGGTGTGTTGGAGGGATTTGTGAGGTCCAGGAAAACAAATTGTTAATCTCCGTATAATACAGTGCGGGTGTTTCTTATCGTGTGCTGTTTTTTTCTGGCATTTGCACCTTTCTGTTGCTGGGTTTGCAGTGCACCGTTTGTTTTTTTTCCTTTCGGGATTGCTATGATTTTACTGATTGCCCTGATTGATTGCTTTTGGTGGTATTCTTGTTTTATACTTTTATAATAAAAAGAGCTTAAAAGTCAAAGTCTCTCTCTCTCTCTCTCTCTCTCTCTCTCTCTCTCTCTCTCGCTCTCTCTCGCTCTCTCTCTCTCTCGCGCCCCCTGCTGGCCGTTCGTGTGTTGGGCGTGGCAAGATGGCGTGCACTGGTGTTCGTGTGCTGTAGCTCCGTGCTTGTGTTGTGTTGTCCCCCCCCCCCCCATTCCTTCCTTTCCCATCGCGCCTTTGTCGTGTCCTTCTTTACCACCTGTGCCCCTTTCCCTCCCTTGAGACAGAGAGAGTGAGAGAAGAGCCCAAAGGTGAGAGCAGACCCGTTCGGTTCAGTTTACCTGCTCCGTCGGTTCTGTTTACCTTACTCGCGTCGTGTGAACTTTATTATTCATTATTTCATTTCGACTTTATTTATTTTGTGTCCTTTCCGCCTGGTCAAGGTGGAAAGGTGAGACATCGCCGTTATGGCGAGTGTTCGTGCACGGCAGGAAGGGTTTGAAACCCTAACAAGGAAGCATGCTTTCGTGTGTGTCCCTCCCGAAGGTGTTCCTACCGAGGACATTATCCGAGCTGTAGGGAATGTTATCGGCGATGAAAATGTCCGCGCCGCGTCGCGGATGAACCAAAAGTTTGTTGTTTTCGTGTCGGACGAGAAGTTCGTGCATGATGTTGTTAGTACCGGTCTGTCATTGAAAGGTGGGCAGTTCGTCATGGTTTCCCCGATGGACACACCGGCGATTAAAGTTATTATTTCAAATGTCGCTCCGTTTATCACAGATGATAAATTAATGGCTGTTCTGACCCGGTATGGAACTGTTGTTTCCCGAATCTCGATGATTCCCCTGGGATGTCGGGATGAACGAATGAAACATGTTATGAGTTTCCGGAGACAAGTATTCATGGTGCTTCCTGATCGCGGCGACGATACAGGACTAAACATCTCGTTTAAAATTTCGGTAAATGATCGTCAATATCAAATGTACGCTTCGTCAGGCACCTTAACGTGCTTCCTTTGTGGAGCCTTCGGACACGTTAAAAGGTTTTGTCCCAAAGCATCTTGTACGAAGTGCGGCAAATTGGGACACACCAATGTGGGCTGTAAAAAAGAAAACGCCCCGACCGTGCTTCCTCATGCCTCGACCGTGCTTCCTCACGCCTCGACCGTGCTTCCTCACGCCTCGACCGTGCTTCCCCACGCCTCGACCGTGCTTCCCCACGCCTCGACCGTGCTTCCTCACGCCTCGACCGTGCTCCCCGACGCTCAAACCGTGCTCCCCGACGCTCAAACCGTGCTCCCCGACGCTCAAACCGTGCTTCCTGGCGCTCAAACCGTGCTACCTGAAGCCCCGACCGTGCTTCCCGACGCCCCGACTGTGCTTCCTGATGTCCCAGCTGTGCTTCCCGAGGTCCCGACTACGCTTCCCGAAGCCCCAACCGTGCTACCTGAAGCCCCAACCGTGCTACCTGAAGCCCCAACCGTGCTTCCCGAAGCCCCGACTGTGCTTCCCGACGCCACGACTGTGCTTCCTGACGCCCCGACCGTGCTTCCCGACGCCCCGGTGCTACCCAAACCCAGTGAGATGGCACTTGGTGATGCTAGTACTGCTGACGAACCCATGAATGAAGAACTTGTCATACTGACCAAAAAAACGGAAAGCACCACTAACAAATAGCCCCGATGGTGCGATAAAGAAGGCTGTCTTGGGCAGAGACACTGTCTCTGCAAAAGAGGGCAAAACGTTTACAGCAAACGAAAATATCGAACGCCAAAGTGGTAAAGAAGATGTTACTGATTTCCCAAGCTCTGAGAATAAAGCCGACATTGATCCGAACAATGCGGCCATTTTTGAGCCTGAACGCGAAGCCCCACCGGTCCCCCCTCCAGTAGCTGAGCGGACTGGTGACCAAACAAATTGCTCTGTCTCACAAACAGAAATCGTAACCCCGGCTACGCAGAGATCTGCAGCCATTTGCCAAAGCACACATAAAGAAAGTAAGCACCAGTCTGCTCGTGAGTGTGTACCAGAGTACCCAACGAAATCTCAGGAGATGCCTCCAGAGGAGCTCGTGAGAGCTGCAAGTAAGGCCCAAGATCCAGGTGGGACATTATCAGACCTGTCAGAGTCTGAGGACGAGGTGGAAGTGACTGAGCTGTCACAGTCATCAGCATCTCAGTCACAGATACCCCCCCAACACATCGTGTCGTTTCTAGCCGAAACGTACAGACAGCGTAACATAGTCATTAAAGACCATTTTGACGATTTGGCTGCATTCATCCACACTGCAAAATCCATAATTAAAACGCCTGAACAATTTGACCTGAATAAGTCACAATACCACAGGTTAAGAAAATTCATCACACGTGCAGGTGTAGAGTGTTCCCAGCCACAGGCTGATTTCATCAATACAGGATGAAAACTATAAAACTCGCAACCTTAAATATTAACGGTGGTGGTGCTAGACACCTCCGCCAGGTCCAAGTAAAAAACATATTTCAACGGAAAAAGGTGGATGTGATCTTACTTCAAGAAACTCACATCACACCAAATGTGGAACATAACTGGCATCAACTTTTTAAGAGCCAATGCTATTTCAGCAATTTATCAGCTTCATCTGCTGGAATCGGCTTCTTGCTGAAGCCAGGCCTCGTGTGTGAGTCATGCCATTTTCAGGAGGTAATAAATGGTCGGCTTAGCTCTCTCAAACTAGTAAGCCATAACTTCCATTACACTATTTTTAATGTGTATGCGCCAAGTGATAGCGTAGAGCGTAAGTCCTTCTTCACCGCAATGATAAATCACTTAAGATCAGTTGATTTTGATCATTGTGTGTGTGTCGGAGGTGATTTCAATTGCACCTTCGACCCATCGGTTGACAGAAATTCTGCCGAACCCCATCCTGAGTCCCATGTACACTTATCCAATTTTTTTAGCACAATGGGCCTCGTTGATGTTTGGCGGTTGCACCACCCAAGCACATCCCAGTACACCTGGTGTCGATGCGCCAATAGTCGAGTATCCTTGGCAAGGCTTGACAGATGGTACATCAACGTACCCTTTAAAAATACTGCGGTTTCTTCAAATATTTTTCCTTCCGTGTTTTCAGACCATCATATGGTAACCCTAAACCTTTCCTTTCCTCAACCCGCAAGTAGGAGCGCTTATTGGAAGTTTAATGTTAGACTTCTAGAAGATGGTATGTTTAAGGAAGCCTTTCGTGTTTTCTGGGCAAGTCTAGTAGCAAAGAAATCTTCCTTTTCTTCATCCAGCATGTGGTGGGATAACATGAAATCTCAAATTCGGGTTTTTTGTCAATGTTTCCAATCACACAGCACAAACGACAAGCACATTACAATGGCCCGGTTGGAATTGGATATTCTACATTTGGAGAATAAATTGGCTCATGAAAACAATGACGCCAATTACCGGTTATTGCTTGTAAAGAAAGCTCTTTTAAGGGAGTTAGTTCAAGAGAAAGCAGCCGGAACATTAATTAGACTTAGAATACAGAATGTAAAGTTATCAGACACCCCAAACAAGTCTTTCTTTCATTTAGAATCCTTAAGCAAGCCATCACGGCTAATCTCTTCTGTTTTGGACTCAAGAGGCAACGTTGTTGTCAACGAGGATGATGTTAGACTAAACATTATTGAATTCTATACAAAACTTTTTGAGGAGCAGACTGTTTGTAATGATACAATGATGGATTTAACATCTCACCTCCCCTCCCTAACTGAGGCTCAACGGTTGGAGCTTGACCTACCAATCACCCTCCTTGAGCTAACCTGTGCTCTTGCTGCCATGGATTCAGGGAAAGCTCCGGGTATTGACGGTCTACCTCCCGAATTCTTTCTGACATTTTGGGACCTTTTAGGCCCCGAGTTGCTGAATGTTTTGGACACTTCTATACAGACTGGTATAATGCCGCTGAGTCTAAGAAGAGCCGTAGTGTGCTTGCTCCCGAAAACTGAAGATCCCCGACTTTTGGTGAACTGGCGACCGATCTCCCTGCTGTGCACGGACTACAAGCTTTTTTCAAAAGTACTAGCTAATCGACTAAAAAAGGTTATTGGTGATCTAGTACTGCCAGAACAGAGTTACTGTGTTCCTGGAAGATCCATCCATGATAATATTTCTTTAATCAGAGATCTCATTGATGGTAACCGTGTTAAAGAAGACTTTGGAATGATGTCGCTTGATCTTGAAAAGGCATTTGACAGTATCGACCATAAGTTTATGCATCATGTGTTACAGGCATGCGGCCTCGGAGCAAACTTTCGTTCCTACATTTCCTTGCTATACACGGATGTATTTAGTTTAATTAAGATTAATAATGTGCTGGCTCCCCCCATCAAGGTTCGGAGAGGGGTCCGGCAAGGGTGCCCATTCTCTGGTTTATTGTTTGCTCTTTCTTTAGAGCCTCTTCTCAATCTACTGAGAAAGAAGATTTCTGGAATAGCACTCACTCCCATGAGTGCACCGCTAACCCTATGTGCTTATGCGGATGACGTCTGCATCTTTGTAAAAGATAAGGATGATATTGATATCGTTGTTGAGTGCCTGTCAAAGTTTCACGCTGCCTCCTCTTTAAAAATCAATTGGAACAAGAGCAAGACGTTATGGATACCCTCCCTTTATCGCAACCTTCTTCAGCCTGTACCACAGCCGCCCCCATCCCTCCCCGCAGGGTTGCTGTGGGGAAGTGAGGGAATTAAGTACTTGGGCATATTCCTTGGTTCCCCACAGTATGCTCAAAGAAATTGGGACGGGGTAATTGAGCAAGTGGGAGAAAGATTGAACCGATGGAAAAGGGTTTTACCTCATTTGTCCTTCAAGGGCCGTGTGCTAGTGATCAACAACTTAGTTGCCACAATGTTGTGGCATAGGTTCATCTGCCTGCAACCGCCGGAGGCCCTACTCAAAGCACTCCAGGGCAAACTGGTGGACTTCTTCTGGGGAGGCTACCACTGGCTACGACCCGATGTGATATGTCGCCCCTCGGCTGAGGGTGGCCACAACCTCGTCGACATCAAAGCCCGCCTAATGGCCTTCCGGCTGCGGTCCATTCAACGTCTCCTCTACATGGAACATCTGCCAGGCCGGCTCCCTGCACGCCTTGTACTGCAGCGAGCGGGTAGGCTCGGGTACGGGTTTGAACTCTTTCAAATGAACCTCCAGCATGTCGACATATCGGTTCTCCCTGCTTTTTACCAAAGCCTCTTAAATGCCTGGCAGAGCCTTTCTGTGAGTCGTCAGGCGGACACATATGTAACGAAAATGCTGGCACACGAGCCTTTGTTCTATAACCCTCTCTTTCCCGACATTCCAAAGAGTCGAGATTTTTGCCAACACTTTATAGCAGCTGGTATTGTGAAGGTGCGGCATCTCCGACATGACTCAGGGTATGGTTGGAAATCCGTAAGTGAAATCGCCGACCTGACAGGGATTTGGTCCCATAGGATGATTGCAAAAATTTTGAGGAAAATGATTCAGTTGGGACGGCAACTTGGCCTAACTTGGACTCGAGGTACAGAAGAAGATCTAAATGAGCCGACAGTGCCTAAATTAATTGTTGAACCCATTCAAAACGATTTGCCCCCTGTTAGCGATGGGTCAAAGCTTTTCCAGACAATGGACAGCAAGGGCATCTACAAGATGTGCCTCAAGCTGTTAAATGGGAACCCTTCGTTAAATGGAGTTACCCGATGGAAAGGATTGTTACCCGGAGGACCCCCCTCCGAACCTATCTGGGAAGCCATGTACAGTGAGCCCACATCCAAAAGAACAGGTGATCTCCAGTGGCGTTTGGCCCACTGGATTGTTCCCTCTAACACGTTTATTAGACATTTTTCTCCTGTATCTGTTTGTTGTCCCTTCTGTACAGTCAATGAGGACTTGTTTCACGCATTCATAGACTGTATCCGATCATTTCCTTTGTTTCATTGGTTGAATTACATTGCACATGAAATGCATGTTACTTTTTCTTTGAGAAGTTTCGTCTTTGGTTTTGCCCCTAAACAGAATCCTGCATCTAAACTGTTTAGTTTCCTAATAGCAACTGCGAAGCTTGCTGTTTATTTAACAAGAAAAGACAAACTATCTGGCAAACCGATAGAGCACTGCAATATCATGTTGTGTTTGAATGCATTAATCTCAGCAAGATTGAAACTGGAATTTACCCTGTCCAACGAGTCCGGAAACTTTCATAACTTTGTTGATACTTGGTGTGTTGGTGGGTTTTGTGAGGTTAAAGAAAATGAATTTAGAATACTGTTGTGAAATACTGATTGTTTTTTATTTGATGATCATTGGGTGCTTCTTCTTTTTCTTTTTTTCTTTTTGTTGGCATTATTGATTTTATTGCAAAACGTGTATATTGTTACTTTTATATTTTTGTAATAAAAGGACTAAAAAGTCAAAGTCTCTCTCGCTCTCTCTCACGCTCTCTCTCTCTCTCTCTCTCTCGCTCTCTCTCGCTCTCTCTCTCGCTCTCTCTCTCGCTCTCTCTCTCTCGCTCTCTCTCTCTCTCTCTCGCGCTCTCTCTCTCGCGCTCTCTCTCTCGAGCTCCCTCTCTCTCTCGAGCTCTCTCTCTCCCGCTCGCTCTCTCTCTCGCGCTCTCTCTCTCGCGCTCTCTCTCTCGCCCCCTGCTGGCCGTCTGTTGTTGGGCGTGGCAAGATGGCGTGTGCTCGTGTTTGTGTGTTGTAGCTCCTGGCTCGTGTTGTTTTCGTCCTCTCCCCACCTCCCTTTTTACCTTTCCCTTTCCTTTGTTTTTTTTCCTTTTGTACTTTTGTCGTGTCTGTTGACCTTTTTCCTCCCTTCCTGCTTCGTTACCACCTGTCCCTCTTTTTCCCCTCTTTCGAGACAGAGAGAGGGAGAGCCAGCACGGTGATGATTTGTTTAAACCACGTTTTTTCCTAACGTGGTTTAAACCGTGCTTTCGTTTTTAGTTATTTAATATATATATTTTTCTATTCTTTTTTGGGGGATTATACAAATCTATTTGCTTTCACTTCGTTTCTCCTTTGACGATATGGCTAATAGGAGTAGCCAAAGGCCTGCCGATCGTGTTACGGATGAGGGTTTATCGCGTAAGCACGGGCTGTGCCTTGTCCCGCCGGAGGGAGTTGAAATGGATGACATTTTGCTCGCGATTGGGGATTTGATCGACGTGAGTAATATTCGTGCCGCGTCCCGTATGAATCACAAAATTGTGGTATTTGTTTCGCAAATAAGTCTGGGCTCTGGCCGATATTGTTGTGCAGAATGGTTTGACCTTGGGAAACGATCTGTTTGTTCCTGTGTCGTCGATGGACACGCCGGCAGTTAGTCTTTTTGAGCAATGTTCCGCCTTTTCTGGGTAACGAGGAAATCCTGCACAAGCTCGGTGAGTTTGGCACTGTCGTCTCTCGAATCATTAGGGTTCCTCTACGTACGAGAAACGGCAGGTTGAAGCACGTACAATCGTTTAGACGTTTTTGTTTTGTTGTTTTAAAAGACGCAGCGAAGCAGTTGAGCACCTCCCACACCTTTAAAGTAGGCGAGCATGAATATAGAATCTTCATGGCGACCGAGACCATGATCTGCTACGGATGTGGAGCACACGGACACACTAAGCAGTATTGCCCAGACGCCAAGAAGACGTACGCCACAGCAGCTGGGTCGCCCCCCCCCTGTGACTGATGCAGTGCCCCCCGTTCATGAGCCTGGTGGAGTACAGACATCCACACCAGAAGACCAGGGTGTGGCAAGTGGTGGCGGTGTTGCTGAGGTTAGTGCAGCAGGGGAGCACCCAGTCGATGTGGACAAGAGGCTGCAACCTCAAGATAATATGGTTTTTGAGGAGGTATTGATGAAAGGCACCGAGGCTAAGAGGAACCTAAAACGTACCTTTTTGAGCGCCGAGGTGGAAGACAAAGGTAGCAAAGTGATACTCGTACAAACAAACAGTATCTCAGACTATCCTGATGATTCTCGGCAAGCTGGGCAGAGTGGTGATGAAACAGAGGAGAGTAGGACTTCACCCCTTGCTCTTGTTGAAGAAAATCAAAGAACCAGTATTGGTTGTGATGATGGGACCATTGTCCCTTGTGACAACGAGCAGTCTCAGGTCCTGAGTGACAACGGTTGTTGCTCACATCCGGTTGAAACGACCAAGGATGATGGTCCAAGCAGACCTATAATAGGCAGCAGTGGTGGCACAGATGTGCCCCTGGTGATGCAACAAGAAGACTGCAGTGGTGATGACACAGAAGGTGTGCCAGCTCCTGACACACAACAAAGGAGTTTCAACGTTGATGTGGTTAGGGAGCTGGATGAGGAAGCTCAAAGCCTTGTGTCTGTGAATGATCATCAGGGAGAAGAACAGATGGAAGCAACAAAGGAAAACGTCATCAGTTTCCTAAACGAGACGTTTAGGCAACGCTATGTTGTGATCAAAGACCATTTTCCCGATGTGAAAACTTTCATCAGGGCTGCAAGACCCCTCCTGCAAAGAAATGACCCAATGGAAATCTTGGAGGCCCAATTTCAGCGTCTTCGGAAAGCGGTCACAAAGGCAAATAAGGAATTGCAGGCGGAGGGTGAGTTACCTTTGTAAATGGCTTTGCGAGAGATATGTATCGCATCCCTGAATATCAATGGGGGTTGTACCCCCTTACGAAAAATTCAGACAATTCAAGCGATGGAGAGGGTGAAGGCCGACATCATCCTGATACAGGAGACTCATGCTACGAACACCCTAGTTGCTGAATGGGGAAAACTTTATCGAGGGCAGTGGTGGCTGAGTGGTTTTACCACACCCAAAGCTGGTGTTGCCATCGCCTTGAGTGATAGAATCCCTGCTCGGAAGATTGTCTTTAAGGAAATTTATAAGGGACATCTGAAAGCGGTGGATTTATATTGCAACACGCAAAGGATCATCATTGTAAACGTATATGCACCGAGTGAGCCCATGGAAAGAAGAGTGTTCTTTTCCACTCTGCATGACTTTGTAAAAGGACTGGATACAACCGCTTTCATCTGTATTGCTGGTGATTTCAATTGCACTATCAATCCTTCTGTAGACAGGACCGGTCATGAACCCCATCCGGCTTCTATGAGGATTTTGGAGAACATCATCAAAAATCAGCATTTGAAAGATGTTTGGAGGTTGCAACACCCAACTTCACGGTGCTATACGTGGTGCAGATGCCATGATGGGAGGATATCAATGGCAAGGCTAGACAGATTCTACGTGAATAAGCCAATGCTAAATGTGATGGCCACAACCCAGATACTCCCAACTGGTTTCACAGACCATTACCTGGTTTCAATGGGTTTTAATTTGCCTCTGGCCTCAGGTGGTAGTGCGTATTGGTCACTTAATACCCACCTGCTGAATGATATGAGATTCAAAGAGGCTTTTCGAGCCGTGTGGGAAAGGATTCGGTCCTCCAAATTTGAGCATGCTAATCTTCAACTGTGGTGGGACCTCGCAAAGGGTCAGGTCAAATCGTTCTGTCAACAATATAGTCTTTATGCCACTAAATTGAAAAATCTCTCGATTGATTCATTAAAAGCTGAAATTGCAGCCCTGGAGGAAAACATTAATACGGCTGGGAAAGACACTACAGGTGACCGGCTGCTATGGACTAAAAAGGCAATGTTGACTGAACTGGTACGGCAGCGAGCAATGGGCACCCTGGTACGCATGAGAATGAGTTATTTAACGTTGGATATGCCAAATAAGGCCTTGTTTGGTTTGGAGAACTCTGTCAAAAAATCACAACAGATTCACGGGCTATGTGCTACTAATGGGTCAATAGTGACCTCCCAACAGGAGATTAAGTCTGTTTTGAAGGGTTTTTTTTACAAACTTGTACTCCCCCCAGAGCATAAGTAATGAGACCTTGCAGGAGCTGACTACTGGGCTTCCAAGACTTGAGGAAGACCAGCAACGCACATTGAACATGTCAGTTTCGGCTGCTGAACTTGAAACTGCTATGCGGAGCTTGAAGGATGGTAAAGCCTCTGGGATTGATGGTTTGCCAGGAGAGTTCTATAAGACTTTTTGGAAACTTGTGGGACCTGACCTGCTTGAGGTATTTGATGAATGCCTTCATGTTGGAGAGCTTCCCCTGTCCTGCAGAAGAGCAGTCATTTGCCTGTTGCCAAAGGCTGGGGACACTCAACTTGTCGAGAACTGGCGGCCTGTCTCATTGCTGTGTGCGGATTACAAGCTTTTGTCGAAGGTTTTAGCAAACCATTTGGGAACTGTGATCAGCTCTATTGTGCACCCTGACCAGACCTACTGTGTACCAGGAAGGTCAATTTATGACAATATTTTTCTGATAAGGGATATTATTTCTTGTAATAAGTACTTGCGTGCCAGTTTTGGGTTGTTGTTTCTTGACCAAACAAAGGCTTTTGATCGTGTTGATCATACATATTTGTTTTCTGTTCTGGAGCGGATGGGTTTTGGCGAAACTTTTATTTCCTATGTCAAGCTGTTATACACTAACACCTTCTGTATGATGAAAGTAAACAACAGTTTATGTCCCCCTTTTCCTTTCCGTCGGGGTATCCGTCAAGGTTGTCCCCTTTCTGGACTTCTGTATATAATTGCCCTTGAACCACTCTTAGCATCCATCAGGCAGCGAATAACTCAGGATGTGGGAGCCGTTTTTGGGTCAAGATTTGTGGTCACAGCTTATGCTGATGATGTATGCGTTCTGATTAAAGGCCCAAGTAGTGTTGCTGCAGTGCAGCGTTGCTTTAAAGACTACTCTGCGGCCTCTTCCGCCAAAGTAAATTGGGGCAAGAGTGTAGCCTTATGGTGCGGTTCAGATAACCTTTCTTTAACACTGCCACCGTCACTCCCACATAATTTAGAGTGGAAAACAGATGGGGTCAAATATCTTGGTGTCTATCTCGGCAACCAGGAAGTAGAAACGAAGAACTGGGAAGGAATGATTGAACAAATTACACACCGGTTGAAATGATGGGAAGGACTGCTGCGATCTCTTTCTTATAAAGGCCGCACTCTTGTTATAAATAACTTGATAGCAGCAAGATTATGGCATAAACTAATTGCCTTGCAGCCACCCAAGGAGTTGATACCAGCCATCCAGCGGGTCTTGGTTAATTTCTTTTGGAATGGATACCACTGGCTTCGGCCGCAAATACTGTACCATCCTCGGAAGGAGGGTGGACATGGAATTGTGGTTGTGTCCACCCGGCTTATGGCTTTTCGCCTACAGCCTGTGCAACGTCTGTTGTATGCTGAAGAGCTGCCCTGGCGCTCATTTGCGGGTTTTTTTGTTGCAACAAGCGGGAGGCCTGTGTTATGATAGGCACTTGTTCCTGGTGAACCTTGACCGTGTCAGCTTAGTTTCAATCCCAACTTTTTTATCAGGGTTTGCTGAGAGTTTGGAAAGGTTTTGGGGTTCATCGTTGCCTTGAGGCTTATAATTGCCGGATGTTTATCCAAGAGCCTATTTTCTATAACGGGTTTTTTCCATGCATTCCTCATAGTCCGACTTTGATTAGGAAATTTACTCAAGGAGGAATTGGCAAAGTTTGTGACCTGAGGGATACATCTGGGACAAAATGGATGTCTGCTGGCAGGGTGGCGGCCATTCTTGGTTTAAGATCCGTGCGTATTGTCAGCCAAATTATACGCATCGTCAAGAGGAAGTTTAAGGAGTTAAATATTGGCTGCGAAGGTATAAACAATGTCGAGGATTTTCGGCTGTCTTTCCCTGAAATTAAGGTGCTCCCAACTCTCCAGTCGAATGGTGAACTTGTATCTCATTTTCATTTGGTAACAAAGGCGGGTATTCACAAGCTCCTTCGAGAAAACCAAGCATCACCCTTCTCCGGAGTGGCACGAGTGGACTTGTGGTCAGAAAGGTTAGGGCCAGGGTCTCCTGCCATGCCACTGTGGCCTCATATGTACAAACTACCTATTTATGGGTTCCTCGCAGATATCCAGTGGAGACTAGCACATTGGGCTCTCCCTACGAACACCTTTGTTCATCACCTTGACAGCTCAGTGCCAGTAGCATGCCCCTTCTGTGTACAGAAGGAGGATCTCTTTCATGCCTATGTGAAATGCGAAAGACTAATACCTCTTTTCTTGATTCTCACACACCTTTTTGATCAGTTGTGTTTTCCTTTTACTTCACATTCTTTTATTTTTGGTGTATCTTTCAGACCCTCCTGCAAGGACTCTGGTGTTCTCCAAAACTTCTTAGCTGCTGTAGCAAAATATTCAATATATAAATCAAGGAAAATTAAAATTGATAATGGGCATGGGTTTGATGTTGTTCCTATGTTTAAAGGGCTGGTGTCTGCAAGAATAAGGTTAGAGTTTGATTATTATGTGGCGAATGAAAATGTCAAACTCTTTGAGTGCAAATGGTGTATTAATGAAGCCTTATGTGTTGTGAATGAATCGAATTTGTACTTTTCTTTTTAACATTAAGAACTGTTGTTTTTTTCTATTTTTTTTTCTCCTGTAAAAATGTAACTTGACCTGGTGTGTTTGTTGTGAAATAAATGGTGTTGCAAATTCAACTCTCTCTCTCTCTCTCTCTCTCTCTCTCTCTCTCTCTCTCTCTCTCTCGTGCGCTCCTGCTGGTCGTTGGTGAGTCATGCGTGGGTGTGGCAGCATGGTGGCTGTGCATGTTGAGCTGTGAGTTATCTGTCGTGTTGGTTGGTTTTCCTATCCCCCATTTCGCTCCCTTGTGTCCTTGTTTATACTTGTAAAGTTTCCCCTGTGTGTCCTTTCATTGTTGAGACAAGAGAGAGGGAGAGAGCGCACATGGTAGGTGGTGTTCGGTTGCCTCTTTTCGAACCTCCGGGTTTGAGGCCTGGCCTCCATTTTGCCGTGTTTTTCCTAGTCCAGGCAGCGGTGTTTCGCTGCTCTAAACGGTTCTTGGACCTAGTCCATTAGTTTTTGGTTTTACCTCCACTTGCCGGTGTTGCTTGTGGTTGGTATCTTTTTTTTTTGATTTCTCACCTTTTATTTATTAAATTTACGTTCGCTATGGCAAACGATTGTTTGAGGAATAGCATGTACGAGTCGCTCACTCGCAAGCATGGGCTGGTGTGCGACCCTCCGAGTGAGGTAAAGATGGAGCAAGTGCTTCTAGCAATTGGAAAAAGCGTCGGCTCACATAATATCCGTGCAGCCTCTCGAATGAACAAGAAAGTTGTTGTGTTTGTATCGGAGGTGCACATGGTGAACTCCGTTGTGGAGCAAGGCCTTCTCATAGAACCCGACATGTTTCTAGTGGTTTCCCCATTAGATACACCTGCGGTGAGGGTCAATTGTCTAATGCCCCTCCCTTTGTTAAAGGTGAGGACTTGTGTGCTCAATTGAGCAAGTTCGGTACGATCGTATCAAAAGTGACAATGGTGCCGATACACTCGGCAAGGGGTGAATTTCGACACGTGATGACTTTTAAAAGGGTCGTTTACATGATATTGCCCGAAAATGTGCAAAAGCTCAATGTAGTTTTGCATGCAAAGATTAATGGCCATACTTATAGAATGTATGCCTCCACGGACGTCATGACGTGCTATGGGTGTGGAGCTTACGGACACGTAAAGAGTTCCTGTCCCGGTTTGGTGAGACCATTAGAAAATCGAGACCAGGTGATTGCAGATTCTCCTCCCTCCCCATCTAATGGGGCGGATGATATGGTAGACTCCTCCCCACGACCTAATGGTGATCGGGAAACAGTTGACTCCTCCCCCTCACCTACTGAGATACGTGGAATGGTAGACCCCTCCCCACAACCAATGGGTGAACAGGAAACAGTAGACCACTCCTCCCTACCTGCTGGTGTGACAAACGTGGTTGATCCCTCTCCTACTGTACGGATGACAATATGGAAGGGTTCGTAACAGTGGTTCGTAAAAAAGGACATAAACGTTCATGTCCCGTCGTGAAGGATGCAAGCACAGTGCAAAGTAAGGTACTTGTTGTGTCAAACGTGTCGCCGAGCTTGCAAGATGGAGCTTGTGTAGAGAATACCTGTGTGGGATTGCAAACTGAACCGGCACCGGGTTTAAATCTAAGCAATTCGTTTGCACCACTTGCCGAACTGTTTGAGGGTTCTGAGTGTGATATAGACATCGAGAATCCTCGCGCATCTCAGGAGGACACAAGTGGGGATATTGATAACCCTGATGTCTTACATGACATTAATGTAATGGTCACAGAGGTGGGCGCAGGGATGGCCAGGTGTAATGATAAAACAGATAAGTTGGACAGCCCCTCAGAGGAAACCTGTAAGCCTACACGTTTCGAACAAAATAAAAGGGATGATAAGAAGGAAGCTGCATATGACGATGAGCAGCTAAACATGAATGAAAACGATATCCATGTTTCTGATCCTAGGGAGATTTGTGCCTCAGAAATAAGTTTGCATCAGGAAGAGAATGACAAAGATGATGCGTTTGATTTTGATGAACCCTACTCTACCTCGTCAGGTAGTGGGTTTTGTGCCCAAGAGGATGGGGATGGGGACACTGTAGTTACAGAAGATGAAGTTAAAAAATTTCTCGATGAATCCTTCAGGAAAAGGAATGTCAGAATTCAGGATTATTTCCCAAACCTACATGCTTTTCTAAAAATTACTAGAAACATGATTCGTGAACCCCAGCAAGTTGGGATATCAGAACCTCAATTTCAGCGGTTGAGAAAGTGTGCCACTAAGGCAGGAAAAGAACTCCAAGAGGAGGAAAATTAATAAAGAATAAATGAAGGTAACGTCTCTCAACATAAACGGAGGCCGCAGCTGTATGCGGCGTCTGGAGGTGTTACAACTATTTGAGAAAGAAAAGATTGATATTTTCATGTTACAAGAGACACACATTAACGAATCTTGTGAAGACGAGTGGCGCAGAATGTTTAAAGGGTGCCATGTTTTCTCCAGTGCGGTTGAAGAAGCTAAAGCGGGGGTGGCAATAATCTTGCATCCTCGCCTTCAACCATCCGAGATTCACTATAGAGAGATTTGTAAGGGTTTCTTGATGGTGGTGGATTTTATTAGCAGCAATCAAAAGGTTAGCATTATTAATGTGTATTGCCCCAGTGACAGCGCTGAAAGGGCTCTATTTCTTCCAAAATTAGCGGATTGTTTAAGCACTGTTGATTTGACTTGTTTAATTTGTATGGGGGGAGACTATAATTGCACACTCAACCCTCGACTGGACAGGAACACTCCTGAGCCACATCCACCCAGTGCAAAGTCCTTGGCACAACTTGTGAAAAAATACAAACTTAGAGATGTATGGCGATTACAAAATCCAAACACCCGTCAATATACATGGGTGTGCTGTGCAAAAAACCAGTTAACCATGGGTCGACTGGACAGATTGTATGTGAACCAAGGAATGGTGAATCTGGTTAAGAGAACATGTATAACTCCATCTGGCTTTTCTGATCACCATATGATTGCAATGGATTGTATGTTACCTGGTCATTGCTGTAAGAGTGCACACTGGAATTTCAATGTGAAATTGTTACAAGATGAACATTTTAAAAATGCCTTCAGACTGGTATGGGAAGGATTAGAAAAGAAAAAGTGTTCCTATGTCAATATGCGACAGTGGTGGGACTGTACCAAGTCACAAATTCGGATTTTCTGCCAACAATATTGCTCGTATGCCACTAGTAATACGTCTGGGTTGATAAGTGCTCTAAAAGCAGATGTACTTCAATATGAACAAGAAGCTGGAACATCTTTGGTAAGTGACCAATATCAGCAGCTGATAGAAAAAAAGACCCTGCTGGCCGAACTGGTCAAAGAGCGTGCGGCGGGAGCAATGATTCACCTGCGGATGAGCATAATACACCTCGAGACTCCAAACAAAGATTTCTTCAAAATGCAGAAGGCTGCCAACACTTCTCGGCAGATTCAGAGTCTACGCTCTCCCGACGGTGTTCTGACTCGCCAAAGTGACATTAAACATTCACTGCAAGAGTTTTACTCAAACTTGTTTACTCCAAGAACGGTGGATAAAACGATGGCAAATGAGATAATTGAACTTCTCCCATCTCTTTCTGAAGAGCAGCAACTCCAACTGGAATGTGACATTTCTCTGGAGGAGCTCACAACAGCAGTGAAACAACTCGAAGACGGCAAGGCCCCCGGAATTGACGGACTTCCTGCTGAATTTTACAAAGTTTTTTGGGATGTTCTGGGTCCTGCTTTAATTGAGATTTTTCACGAGAGCCTAAATCAGGGGGAATTGCCCTTGAGCTGCAGAAGAGCTGTCTTATGTCTTCTTCCCAAGAAAGGGGATTTGCAGCAGATTACAAACTAGCGGCCTGTGTCATTGTTAAATACTGATTACAAGATTGTGTCAAAAATGCTTGCAATGCGTCTTAAAAAGGTCATCTCGTTCTTAGTTGGGAATGACCAAACGTATTGCATACCTGAACGATCCATGTATGACAGTATTTTCTTGGTTCGAGACTTGATTACTATCGGTCAAACTGCGTCGCATGCTTTTGGGTTATTACTCCTTGACCAGGAGAAAGCTTTTGACAGTGTGGATCACTTTTTTCTGTTTGTAGTTCTTACGAAAGCAGGATTTGGAGAAAAATTCATTTCTTGCATAAAACTTTTATACAACAATGTATCATGCCTGCTAAAAGTAAATAATAGTCTGTGTCGTCCTTTCCCCTTTCAGCGTGGCATCCGTCAGGGCTGTCCACTGTCAGGCATGTTGTACACACTGTCCATCGAACCCTTACTGGCTCTCCTTCGTACCACTTTATCTGGTTTGTCCTTGTCAAACAATTCCAAAATTGTTACATCAGCATATGCAGATGACCTGTGTGTTGTGGTTAAAAACCAGGAAGATGTTTTTGAGCTATCCCGGTGTTTTGCCAAATTTGAACTTGCTTCATCAGCAAGAGTAAGTTGGAACAAAAGTGTAGCTCTTTCTCTGTACCCAGATACCCTATCGGGGTCACAGGCTTCACATATGGTTCCCCCAACTCTTCCAGGAGGAATGTTATGGAAAACGGATGGGTTTAAATACTTAGGCATCCATTTGGGAACTGCAAGCTATATGAAGAAAAACTGGGATGGTTTCTTAGATAACATTAAGCAGAAACTATCAAAGTGGAAAGGGATGCTCCATATCTTGTCACTTAAGGCACGGGTAACGATAATAAACAACCTGGTGCTTCCAATCGTATGGCATAAGATCATAGCACTCCAGCCTCCTCAAGCTCTGATCACCAACATTCAGAGGGGTCTAGTTGACTTCTTCTGGGGAGGCCACCACTGGCTTAAGCCAGATGTGCTGTGTAGACCACGTAATTCAGGTGGTCAAAACCTGGTGCACATCCCTAGTCGAATAATGGCTTTTCGGCTAATGACAATTAAACTTCTGCTGTATAGCGAGGTTGTGCCCTGGCGTCCTCTCACGAATACGTTGCTCAGGCAAGTAGGTGGAATGGACTATGACCGGGAACTTTTCCTTATGGACTTGAAACAGGTCGACAGAGCTCGGCTCCCTGCATTTCATCGGTCTCTCCTGAACACCTGGCAAGCTCTAGGAGTGCAGCGGTTGGAGATCTCTTATGATCCCAGGAGGTTTGTGCATGAGCCATTGTTCCAAAACTCACTATTCGCTGAAGTATCTACCAGCCGAGCTTTTATGGAACATTTTACGAACAATGGGATTAATAAAGTGCGAGATCTTATGGAGCTATCCTTAAAGCGATGGTTGTCTGCCAGCACTGTTTCTGGAAAAATTGGCTTGCGTTCAATTAGAATAGTGAGCAGGGTCATAAAGATTGTATCCCAGACTTTTTTAGATCTAAACATTGGGTGGAATGGGGTAAATGAAGAAGTAGACTTTCGTTTAACCTTCCCTGAACTCTCAATCACTGCCCAGGAACAACATGGTGTGTTTTCCTCTCACAGTGAAGAATCCAGTGTGTTCCACATCATGGGAAAAAGGGCAATGTATAGAATTTGTCTAGAGGTGTGCTTACCGGGCTGTGCAGCACCCTTAAGGAACAAGTGGAAAGAGTCTTTACCTGCAGGAGCATTTCTCACTCCAAATTGGGATGAAATGTACAGGAGTCCTACTGTTGGACGTACAGGAGACCTAAATTGGAGACTGGTCCATCACGCCCTGGCCACACAGGTGTTAGTTCAGAAGTTTAACCCTGCTGTGTCTAATTTATGTCCTTTTTGTGGTAATGTTGAACATTTGTATCATGCGTTTATTGAGTGCAAGAGATTGTCATCTCTGTTTCTGTATCTGAGCCGAATCTTTTGTAAATTCAAAATTGTTTTTTCTGTTACAATCTTTGTTTATGGACTTGCATGTAATACTAGGAAAAACTCTGTGATTTTTCTTTTGAATTTTTTGCTTGGAATTGCTAAGCTTGCAATTTATAAAACCAGAAAAGCCAGATTAGGTAGTGGAAAAAATGAAAATGCACTTTTTAGTTTAATCGGGATGGTGTCAGCACGTATAAAGCTCGAACATGCTTATCATGTAAACATGGGGAACCTTCTTGTGTTTGAAGAGTTATGGGGCATGGGGGGTGTTTTGTGCAAATGCATTGGAAATGAGGTTGTGATTTGTATGTGAAGTGGAGTTGGAATACTTTGGGTTTATACTTTTATAATAAAAGGACACAAAGTCAAGTCTCTCTCTCTCTCTCTCTCTCTCTCTCTCTCTCTCTCTCTCTCCCTCCCTCCCTCTCTCTCTCTCTCTCCCTCTCTCCCTCTCTCCCTCTCTCCCTCTCTCCCTCACTCCCTCTCGTGCTCTCTCTCTCGCGCTCTCTCTCTCTCCCTCTCTCCCTCTCTCTCTCTCCAGCTGTTGCCCGCACGCGCGTAATTACAGTTTCCCAGTGCTCAGGGTCTCTGTCGGTTCGCGTTGTGTTTTGTGTGCTGTCTTCCTCTTTTCTTCCCATTCTTTCTCTCTCCATATCGTCTAAGTTATGTTGTCCTCCTTTCTATCACCTTGTGTGATCTTTTGAGAGAGAGAGAGAAGAGCATTCGACAGTTTCTCGGTACGTTGTTGTTTTCCGTGCTGGGCGGCGCCTTCTATCGATCGATCTACCGTTGTGTATAATTTGTTTATCGCGTTTATCTCTTATTTTTATTTCTTTTTACTCATACCTTTTCCTTTCGTTTATATCGCTTTCATTTTCTCACTACCTGTCGAGGTTTGAACGGTGGTAGCTGCTTTATTTTCATATATCCGGCCATTGAATAACCATGGCGGGTCAAAGTTCACGTTACGCTTCCTTTGAAGCACTAACCCGAAAGCACGGGGTTGTGTGTGTTCCTCCGTCGGAGATCGACAAGGAGAAGTTAATATTTGCTGTCGGCGAGATCGTCGGCATCGAGAATGTTGAAGCGGTTTCGCGCATGAACAAACGTCTTGTTTTTTTCGTCTCCGAAGTTCGGAGGGTCGCGCAAGTCGTGGAGCGTGGGTTTTTTTTCGACCCCGATATTTACGTCCCCTTTTCCCCCCTGGATACTCCTGCAAAAAAAGTTGTGATTTCGAATTTACCCCCTTTGTTAAAGGTGAACAAATCACATCCCAATTAAAAAAAATACGGAACGGTTGTGTCTCCGATAACGATGATTCCGTTTCAAAGTCAAAACGACAAACCGAAGCACATTATGTCGTTTCGCCGAATTCTCGACATGATTCTACCTGCGGGTGTTTCGGCGTTTCAGGCGATACTTCCCTTAAAAATCGACGGGCATACTTACATGGGGTATGCTAATATGGAAACCCTGGTGTGTTTTGGTTGTGGTGAATTCGGCCATGTAAAAAGATCATGCCCCAGAGACATGCCGAATCAAGCTGCCAACAAAGGTCCTTCAACCCAACAACTCCCAACTCCCTCAGGTAACACTACCAACGTGGAGCCAGCAGCTTAAAATGAAGCACCTGCTCCTACAACCAAAAGTACCAAAAAACCCCTTTCACCCTCTCAAAGCACCGCTGAACCTGGATCGAAAATTCTGGCTGCTTCAGCCGCCCTTCGTTCCTTTGCTCAGGTGGTCACAGGTGCTCGCCCCACAACACAGGTCCCATGTACTTCTGTGTCGTCAGGCTGTCCCCCCTCTGAATCATGTGTCACCTCAAAAGTATCATGCAGTGACGCTGATGTTGCACCTTCTCTTTCCCCTCCTTCTGTCCCCCCTCCTCCCCCCCATCCCCCCTCCTTGCCTCCTCCTACCCCTTCTCTTGCCCCCCCTTTTGCTCCTCCTCCTCTCCCTCCTATTCCCGACATCCCTTACCCTCCTCTCCTTGCTCTTCTCCCCCCCTCCTCCTCCCCTTTCCCTTCCCTCTGCTTCTTCTTCTTCTTCTTCTCCTCCTGCACCACCTCCTCCACTTCACTCTCCCCTCCCTGCCCTGCAACCTCTAACTACCACTACCAGTGTGCCCCTTTCTGAGTGTACCACCCATACACTCTCTGAGTTACTTCAACCTTGCAGTACCTCTGCTAAAGATAACATCGACATTGTTACAACTATTGACCCACCCAAACATGCAACCGCCGAGTTTGTTGCCCCTACTGCACCCTCGGTTTCCCCCTCTGAAACAACCATGGACATCGAGCAAATGGGTGAAGGCCCTGAGGATAATGAGGGCTATGATTCAGATGGTTGCTCCTCCCTGGCATCAAGTGCATTTGGTGAGGAGCTCCTCCCAGACAGTAGTCTCGACGGTACAATTTCAACCTCTGATATTTTAGATTTCTTGAAAAAAAAACACTCGTAAGAAACGAGTAAACCTGAATGATTTTTTCCCCAATGTGCGTGCTTTTGTTCAAAAAGCGCAAATCATTATTAAGAATCCAGAAACTGTTGCCATTTCCAGCGCTTCTTGTAAACAACTGAAAAGACCGTTAAAGCAAGGAAACTTTTGAATGAATAATCATCCTTTGTCGGCCACTCTTCTCATCATGATAATAGCAAGTTTGAACATAAACGGCGGGCGTAATCCCCTGCGCAAAGTTCAAACGATGCAGCTGATAGAGAATGAGAAGGTAGACATTCTTCTCTTACAAGAAACTCGCTCGACTGCGAGTTGCATGGCAGATTGGAGGCTGAAGCTGAAATGCACCCGGTTTTTTAGTAACACATCTTCGGTTAGTGCTGGTGTTGCTTTCTATATATCTGCACATCTTCCCGTCTCCTCTCTTGTTTTTAAAGAAATTGTACCGGGATATCTAGCTTCCATTGAATTTTTATATCACCACCAGCAGATGGTAATTGTCAATGTTTATGCCCCAAGTGACAGCACAGCCAGGACGGCTTTCTTCACCGAATCCTTTACCTTCCTTAATCTTCTTGCCCCTGATACCCTTTTGTGCTTAGGTGGTGATTTTAATTGCACATTAGACCCAGCCAAAGATCGGAACAGCCCTGAACTCCATCCAGCTAGTGCTAGGCCTCTGTCTACGCTTCTGTCTCGGAACGACCTTGGTGATGTTTGGCGACTGCAGCACGGGAACACTCAACAATTTACTTGGTGTCGTTGCCTGCTAAACAACTTGTCACTTGCAAGGCTTGATAAATTTTATATCAGCCTCTCCTTTTTAAACCTTGTTAGTTTTACTGATATTACTCCTTCCGGGTTTTCTGACCATTTTTTAATTAAAATGCGTCTCTCTTTCCCTAGCCCTCAGAGGCATACTTCTCATTGGTCTTTTAATATTTCTCTTTTAAATGACCCCTTTTTTTAATTATCCTTTAAAAATTTCTGGCTTCGGATTCTAGAATCGCGGAATGATTTCACCAATCTTTGCCTATGGTGGGATTATGTAAAGGCACAAATCCGAGTCTTCTGCCAGCAATACAGTAATAATTTTACTAATGCAAAGCAAGCCAGGATATGCATTTTAAAGAAGGAAATTCTTGACCTGCAGGAAAACGCGACTAACATTGACGAGGAGGTACGATGCCATCGGCTTCATGAGAAACGAGCCCTACTGAATGTCTGAACTAAAGATGATGCTCTCGGGGCGCTAACACGACTTCGAGTAAAAGGTTTATCTACCTCAGAAACGTGTTGTAAAGATTTCTTTAGCTTTGAAAAAGCCGCAAAATCTAATAGATTGTTGCTAAGCTTACGTTCAAGTGACGGACAAATTATTGAGGAGAATGCTCAGTTGAAGTGTCTTATCAGAGACTTCTTTAAGAACGTTTTTACTGCAAAGGAAAGTAATGATCAAGAAATGTTTGATTTTACCCAAAATCTACCACGATTACAAGAATCACAGCAGCGCTCTCTAGAACAAGATTTTACAGTGGGTGAACTTTTAACAGCTCTTAATAGCCTTAATGATAATAAAGCGCCTGGCTTCGATGGCTTACCCGTGGAATTTTATAAAGCATTTGGTGTGCTTTATCATCTTGCTCGGTCCGACTTGCTCGGTCCGACACTTTTAGATGTTTTTAAGTATAGTTCACAAGAGGGTGTGTTACCTCTAAGTTGTTGCCGTGCAATTGTGTGCCTTATCCCAAAGAAAGGAGACTTACAATCTTTACAAAATTGGCGGCCTATCTCTCTGCTTTGTGTGGATTACAAAATTCTTTCCAAAGTCCTTGTAAACCGCATAAAGCCCCTTCTTAGTTTTTTAATACATTTTGATCAATCCTTTTGTATTTTAAATCGGTCGATTCATGACAATATTTTTTAAATTCGGGACTTGTGGGATGTCTGTGCTGCACAAAAACAGAATACTGGCCTAGTTTTACTTGACCAGGAGAAAGCATTTGACACTATTAGCCATGAATATGTTTTTCATACCCTAAAACAGTTTGGTTTTGGGGCAGCCTTTATTTCTCATGTTTCATTGCTGTACAATCATGTTTTTAGCATCATTAAAGTCAACAACAGTTTATGTGCACCACTAACGGTTGAAAGAGGAGTCCGCCAAGGGTGTCCTTTATCGGGCATTCTCTACTCCCTCTGCATTGAACCTCTACTAATCCGCCTTCGTGCTAGTTTACCAGGTTTTCCTGTGTTGCCAACTGAAAGGCCAATTGTCACCTCAGCATATGCTGATGATGTGTGTGTTGTGGTGCGTAGCAGTGATGATGTCACCATGCTACTAAATAATCTGGAAAAAATTTCCTCGGCATGTACAACTGCAATCAATTGGAACAAATGCAAAGCTTTATGGATTGGCCATCCCCCCGCTGTTGGTTTGCCTTGTCTTCCCAGAGGCCTGCAGTGGGAGAAGGAAGGCATCCTTTATCTGGGTGTGTACATTGGCACTCCAGCATTCATGGCAAAGAACTGGGTTAACACAGTTAATAAAATTGATAATAGGCTAGAGAAGTGGAGAGGAATATTATCTACATTGTCATACAGAGGACGTGCCCTAGTGATTTACAATGTAGTGGCTTCCTTGTGGCATAAGATGATTGCTTTGCACTGGCCATACAGTTACAAAGGTAGATGCAGTGACCTGCAAAAGTATTCATCCCCTCCAAAGTTTTCCCATTTTGATGCCACCTGAACCTATTTCATGATGCTTTCAAATCAAACTTAATATATAGAGCCTTCACAAACTACCCCAAAGTGATCAAGCTAAAAACTGAAGATAAAATATGAATAAGTTAGATTAAGAGAGAAAATTGGATGATTTTCAGTTGCATAGGTATTCAAACCCTTTGCCTAATTATCACTTCAGGGGCAAATTATTTGAAAGGTTACAAAATATGTGTAAGAGGTTTCCCGTTGGTTGTTATCTCCATGTGCAGGTTTTGGAAGGTGTAACGGAGCCCTCCCAGGTCTCAAAGTAGGTGTGTGTGTGTGTGTGTGTGTGTGTTTGTGTGTGTGTTTGTGTGTGTGTGTGTGTGTGTGTGTGTGTGTGTGTGTGTGTGTGTGTGTGTGTGTGTGTATTATTTGTGGATATAACTTGTTAAAAAATAGTAATCCCATCCCCTCCTTTCAGGCTAATGTTATCCCTCCTATCTAAACTAGTGCTCCCTCCCTATGGCTAATGATCCTGTGGCCCATATGGTTTAAGCTCCAAAGGTTTCCCCTGTATGTAATCAGTGGTTTAACTTAAAAATTAAGCTCCACCACTTATTTAAGGAGTTTTAAGGTGCAACGAACTTGGTCAACCAACAAGGCAAACATGAAGACCAAGGTACTTTCCAAAGTCAGACATAAAGTGGTGGAGAAGCACCATTCAGGAGAGGGTTTAAGAAGATTTTAAAATCGCTCATTATCCCTTTGAGTATGGTGAAATCTGTCATTAAGAAGTGAAAGACGCATCAAACGACCCAGACTCAATCCAGATGAGGTCGCCCATCCAAACTCATCAGCCAGGCAAGCAGGAAACTCATTTGAGATGTGTAAATCCAACAATGATGATGAAAGATCTGCAAGGCTCTATGTCTGCTGGGTGTGCGGCGTGTTATTCAGTGGTGACGCCAGGGTTATAGACGGTATATCGGTAACAGACCACAGCCTCGACCATTTCAGTACATACAATTAGCCAGACGTTCCTTTTTTGCACTATGAAGCAAAACCTTCTTCCTTAGTCGACAATTGGGTTCCGCTGAGCAGTCTGTGTGCTCTTCTGAGGTGACACCATGGTTTAGGCGGTGTTAAGGCAATGGGCCACTGCCTTGATTGTTCCCATAAGCAAAACTAATCTGGCATGTTAATATGCAGCGAGAGCCGGTGCGGTCGTATCTCTCCCCTCCCCTATTTCTTTTATGCGGTTCCCCCGACCTCCCCTCCCTCCACGAGCCACTGTTTTTCAGGAACAACGGGGTGTGTCACCAGTCATCAAGTGCCACCACCCGGCAGGGACAAACCACGAGTCAAACAAGGCAAGGAAGTCTAATCACGCCCCTACCTTCTCACTCCTCAGCATGATGCAGAAGAGGTAGCCGGTAAGTGGTATGACACTGGTACGTATATAGTTTATCAAGGGTTAAGGCAGGGTTTGAGCACGATCAAAACATTTGTTGGGACCAATTAATCTCTGATGCCCAGGTTACGTGGCAGGCACACATCATGGTAATAATCTCACTCTCCTTTCCCTGCTTTCCCCGAACCCTACTCCGCCGACATGGCTCGCCCATGAGGTGGTGTCGCTCCACCCCTCCACTCCCTTCCTGTCTAGCCACTCTCTTACAGAAGCTACAGACTGATGCCGAGCGACACCTACATCCACCTACCATCTGACAGTCACCATCAAATGACATCTGCACTTCAAAGTGAACAAATTCCAAAACGCGGGTAAACGCCAGGAGTGACTTCCACTCTCTTGAGGAAAAACACCTAAGAGAGATTTCCTGTGTAGTAGTTACTGACAGTCACACTGACAATATTTGTTATTTGTTACATCGTAACTGTTCATATTTCGAAAGATAAGAATACGAGGAGAAGAATAAGGTAGGTCTTATGTTTGTGAGATTTATGGTTTTTGAATTATTAATGTTTTTAAAATGGCGCATTTGCCGCGGTCACGGTTTGATCTTGACTGACTACTGGGCCTCACTGTTTTCGATGAAATAGGTTGTCTAAATGAAGGTTTGAAATAATGTTATGTGTATCATTACATGCCTGGGGTTATAAGCTTTCAGATTATGTTTGGTTTGACGATGGATGTATTCGGAATCCGAAATTAGGACTTTGTCAACAATAATAAATAATATCTGTGGTAAAAATGGGGGTTTTGCATTGAATGGCATCACAGGCTTATTTTAACTTGTATATAATTTCGGATTTAGTAGTCGCTCAGGTAGTTCATGCTCGACTACAACAAATTTGGTGAAATTCCGATAGATTTTGGCCAAGTTACCGCAGTCGTGGTGTTAATTATATCATATGATGCAGGGAATGCATGCGGCCTCACGGCGTTATCATAGCTTAAATTCGATTTTTTTTTTCTGATTTAGTAGTCGCTAAGGTAGTTGAACAACCTACTGTAACAAATTTGGTGAAATTCCGATAAATTTTGGCCAAATTACCCCAGTCGTGTTGTTAATTATATCATATGGTGGGTGCATGGAATGTAGGTGGCCTTAGGGCTTTATCTTAACTCAAATTTGATTTCGGTTTTCAGTCTTAGTTGTAACTTAGTGCTCCATGAGTCCAGACAAGATATTTACAGTCCATACAGCTCCTGGTAAAACACATTTGGTGAAAATCGGATAAATTCTGGCCGAGTTACCTCATATCTGCAGTGTTACTTAAAGCATATGGTGCAGGGGGTACTGGCGGCCTCACAACTTTATCTTAATTAGAATTTAATTTCTGTTTTTAATAATAACTAGCCGAAACCCGTGGAACATCCACTGAAGGGAGGATGTGGTGTATGGATAGAGTGTACCATTATGGATGGCATAGGGGATTTGCTTCTTTTTTTTTTTTTTTCTTTTTTTTTTTTTGTATACTGAATCGAGGCTCGTCAAAGAGCTAACATTTACTTCACAAACAAATCAACCAGACAAACAAAATATATAAAAAGAGGGAGCGGAAAACAAGATGGGGGGAGAAGGGGAAGCACACAAACACAACATTTGACAGCAGGGAGATGTGTGGAAGGGAGAGGGCTTGGGGGGAGGAGGCGTGGGAAGGGGGGGGGGGGGGGGGGAGAAGTATAAAACACAAGGACACCAAGGACTTCCAGGACAGAAGTTGCGATGTCAAAAAAGTGGAATTGGGGTGAAATTAGCGGGGGTAGAAAAGATCAAGGTTTTGGATGGGGGAAGATAAGAGATTGTGGTGAACAGCTGTTTTAAAGACCTGGAGGGTGGAGTGGGATTGAAGAGAGTGAGGGAGTTTGTTCCAGAGTCGGGAGAAAAGAGGAATGAAGGAGTGAAGGTGAGCAGAGAGTCTTGATTTTGGCAGTTTGACCATAAGAGGGTTGCAGGCAGATCTTGTGCGACCTGTAGGAATATTTGCGGGACAGAGCCCAGAGAGAGAGCTGGGGGGGGGGCAAGGCCAGAGAGGAGTCGGTAGAAGACGGAAAGACCACCAACCTGCCTGCGGTGAGTGAGTGAGAGGCCCTTGGAGTTAGCTTCATCGCGGGAGATTCCAATGATTCTGAATGCTTTGGTTTCAACAGCGTGAAGACGAGCGAGGTGTGAGGCAGGAGCACCAGCCCAGAGGGGAGAGCAGTATTCCATTGAGCTGCGGATGAAAGCCTTGTATGTGGTGAGGAGCTCAGGTGTGCCAAGGAAGGACTTCGCACGACGGAGGATGCCCAGTCGACGACTGGCTTTGGAGGCCAGATTTGAAATGTGGTTTTCCCAGGAAAGATCATGGCAGATAGTGAGACCCAAAAGCTTGAGTGACAGAACTTCTTGGAGAGGATTATTCAGAAAGTGGATGGGAGGGTTGTCCAGTCGGTCTTTTCGGAGAGACATCGTAAGAGTGTGAGATTTGTCAGGATTGAAAGACATGTTCCACTTGTTTGCCCAGTCTGTGATTTTGTCCAGGTCTGCAGAGAGTGAGGAGGCTGCAGACTGCTGATCTGAGGGATGAAGAATGGAGCGACAGAGAGTAGAGTCATCAGCAAAGAGATAGAGGATTTTCAAGAGAGTCAGAGAGATCATTGATGAAGACCAGAAAAAGCACAGGGCCCAGAACACTGCCTTGTGGAACTCCAGCCTGAACAGGAAGAGGAGATGAAAGAAACCCATTCAGGGCCACACCTTGACTACGACTAGAGAGGAAGTCCGCCAGCCATGCGTGGAGATTTCCATGGATACCAAAAGAGGAGAGTTTGGTGAGCAGAGCGGGGTGCCAGACCGTATCGAAGGCACGTGATATGTCAAGGGAGACTGCTCTAATTTCCTGTTTGGCATTGAGGACCTCCATCCATTGTTGAGAAAGCAGAAGCAGCATGTCCAGAGTAGAGTGTCCAGGTCTGAAACCAAATTGATGATCAGAGATCAAGCCATTGGAGAAGAGGAAAGATTTCATATCTGAAGCAATGATGGATTCCATGACTTTGCTGATAATTGGGAGAAGGCTGATTGGTCTGTAGTTGCTAGGATCTGTTTTTGCACCTTTTTGTGCAAAGCGGTGATGTTGGCAGATTTCCAAGCAGATGGAAGATGACCTTGAGCAAAAGAGAGGGTGAAGAGAACAGAGAGAGGGAGTGAAAGAGCGGAAGAACAGGATTTTAGGAACCGTGGGCTGATGCCGTCAGGTCCAGTTGCAGAATCCGAGTCGAGGGTTGACAGAAACTTTTCCACCTTGTCAGGAGGAAAGGACACAGAGTCCAGGAGCAGCTGGGTACGACTGGGTACGGTGGGTACAGAGAGGGATGGGTTTGGGACACAAGATTTAGAGGCAAACACAGAGTTGAGGCATTCAGCTTTTTCACGTGCGGAGTCAGCCGTGTGGCCATTTGAGGTGAGGGAGGGGATGGAGGGGAAACAAACACCAGAAACAGATTTGACCAGACGCCACCAGGATTTGGAAGAGGGAGACAGATAAGAGAGTTCGGTCCTGAGAGAGGAGAGATATTGTTTCCTGGCTCTCCTGAGGGTGGACACACACTTGTTTCGGGCTTTGTGAAAGGAAATGAGATTTCCTTCCGTTGGATTTGCTTTCCAGGAGACGAAAGCAAGTTGTTTCTGGGCAATAGCCTCACCACAAGATTCCGTGTACCATGGACGGGAGGAAGGGTATGACAACAGAAGACGAGATGGGATAAATCTGTGCATGAGAGAGAGCAGTTTGCTTTGGAAGAATTCCCAGGAAGAATTTATGTCAGAGGCAGTAGAGATGGGAGACCACTCCAGATGATTGATGGCTGCTTGAAGACCGTGCCAGTTGGCCTGAGTGAAATGCCAGACTCGTCGACGCTGAGGAGGCTCTCTGAGAATGGTCAGAGAGATGTCCACTTTAACAAGCACATGATCAGAAGAGCCGATTGGAGCAGAAGAAGAGCAGCAGACATTTTCAGGGAAGTTAGTCATAACCAAGTCCAGAAGAGAAGATGGTCCGTTGATTGAAATCCGGGTCGGGAAATTGACAGATTGTGTCAGTCCCAGTGAGTCACAGAAGTCCTTTGCTGAAGAGCCATGGCTGGTGAGAGAGGTACCCACACCCAGCCAACTGGCATGGTGACAGTTGAAATCACCACATATGAGGAAGAGAGAGAGTTGGGATGGGTAGATAGAAGTTGGTCCATATTCTCAGACAGCGAGATGTAGATGGAGTCATCATTGTTTGGTGGACGGTACAACACACATATGAACAAAAGGTGGGAGCGAAGGGGAAGCCGTAGCCAAAGGTATTCCTGGGGGTGAGGTGGAGAGAGGGCAGTGCAGGGCGAGTGAGGAAGAGTTTTTTAAATAAAGATTGCAACCCCACCTCCAGGACGAGGCTCAGGTCTATCATACCGGAGGAGGGAGTAACCTGGGAGAGATACCAAGGAATCAGAGACATCATGAAGGAGGAAAGTTTCTGTTAAGCAGATCACATCTGGTTTGTCAGAAGCAACCTGTATGGAGAGATCAGACAAGTTTGAGCGAAGGCCCCGGATGTTTGAGGTCCATACTGTTAAGGAAGAGGAAGGGGGAGCATCAGATACAGAACAGGGGGGGGGGGGGGGGAGCGGTAGGGTAAGATGTGGAAGAGGAGGAAGAGGTAGGGAGAGCTGTTGAAGGTGTGTCGGAGATTACAGAATAGCTTGGAGAAAGGGAAGAATGGGGCAGACAAAAGGTTTGATGGTGATTGGGAGAGGCGCAGTGAGGTGTTATTTGACGAGGGGGAAGAGCGAGGCAGAAGGTTGAGGGAGATGAAGGTGAAAGTTGGAAGGGGGAAGAAGCGGGGAGGACGCTTTGAGGAGGAGTGGTGAGAGGGGAGTCTAGGAGGGGAGGAGCGAGGGAGAGTCTCGGAGGGGAGGGGTGTGGGGGGAGATTTGAAAGGAATGGGTGATTGGGAAGATTTGGAGGGGAGGGGCAAGGGGGAAGATTTGAAAGAGATGGGTGATGGGGATGATTTGGAGGGGAGGGGCAAGGGGGTAGATTTAGAGGGGAGGGTGATGGGAAATGGGATTTTGGGGTGATGGGATTTTGAAAAATGTAAGATTAATGGGAAACGAACATTTATTGCAAAATGAGTTTCTTGAGACATTCGAGTCAAAACTACGTTTGAGGACGCTGGAGGGAGGATGGAGTGCTGGAGAGTTTAGGGAATGAATGAAAGATGCATTATAAGAGATGGAATTTTTTTTTGGAATGAATAGATTTGGTGAGCAAGTCGAAAGCATCCTTTTATAGAAGAAGAAGAAAAAGGTGTTATAGAATATGACAGAATACAGGTCTTCAGGGGTCAGATGAGACATTTTTTAACAACGTGATCACGTGATCACAAACAACGTGGTCGAAGAACGAACGAACAAATAAGAACGAATAAACGAATAAGAACAGAAGGAAATGTTTTGGTTTTTTTTGTTTGTTTTTTTAGATTTTAAAACAAGGAAGTATGGGATGAAAAGACCGTGAAAAACAGAGACCGGAAAGTAATTGCAGCGTGATCGGATAACCGCTGAGACAAAAACAAAGCCTCAAGCCAAGGTTGGACACGGTAGCCTAGTACTACACTTAGGCCTCAGAATACGCGATAAGAAAGACCGACGATTCTGTACACAGGTATGAAAAACCAACGCCAAGAATACTATTAAAGACACCCCAATAGGTACATACACCGAGAGAAAGATACAGTTTCGACAAAAACACAATTGTGAAAAGTTACTTAACTTCGAAAGCGAGCGCGCATGGACAGCTTTGAAGAGACGAGACCTCCAATCAAGTCCGAGTAAGAGTTAGGAAGAAAGATGAGATAGAAGAATGCGTATATGAACAACGATCGCCGACACCGGCACAAATGCATGCTCTGGATTGTCCACTCAGTGGACGGCTTGCTTTCGCCTTCGCCCAGCAGACGCCAATACAATGGCGTCGTAAGATGGCGTCGTATCGGCAGTTAATCGGATGCTTTTGGGCCCCAACGTCGGCTAATTCAGATTTTTCGAGTATGGCTGTACGTGATAAACAAAGAGCGCGGTTTGTAGATCGTAAATCCATTAGTGCCGTGGGCATCGGGTCACTGGGTGCGGCGTAAAAGGGATAACAAAGTCGAGTCCTTACGCTATTATTATATAGATTACTAATGATAATGATAATAATAAATAATAATGCAACCCTCCCTTCTCCCAACACATCTACTCATCCCGGAGCCCGTCACACCTATTGATTAAAGCGGCCACACTGAAGGTAAGAACACGCCAGTGGCCCCGGTTGGATAACGCAATGACCAAGGACAAGGCCAAAGGCGCAAAAGAGGTCCAGAGGGAAAAATCGGCAAGCGGCCTGGAAGGGATACCACTCTGGCACACATGCATGACCTGCCTGGAGCTCCCACTGCTCTTCCGGACGTTGGTTATGAACTGCTGGCTGACGTCCATAGAAATGACGTCCCCTCCAGTGATGGCCAGATCGCCTTCTCCTCTGAAGGTGTCTGGCACCAATCAGTCCTAGCTAGGTATATTCCAGCACCTGAGGCACAGGCATCCAGCGATCTGGAATCAAATTCACCTGGAGTGGGCACGAATTAAGACGATGGCACAACAATCTAAATGGCGTCAGACATCTTGGTCAGATGCAGAGACTAATAGACTGACTGCACTCGTTGCCAAATTTGGGGAGGGTGAGCAGATTGGCGCTATCCTAGTGGCCCACCTCCCGGGTAAAACGCCAAAACAAATCAGAGACAAAAGGAGGGACATAATACGAGCAGCCCAATGGGAGGGATAGGTGGAGCAGGGGATCCTCCCAAAGGAAATTTACTTATGTAGGGTGGGTGTTGCCGAAGGTGGCGGTCCCCGGATACATTCGCTTGCCCTGCCTGCAGCTCCCGCCGGCCCCTTGGAGATGGATGGCATGTGCAGGAGGAGCAGACAACTCCTAAAAATCCTGCCCTACAAAGTGCAGGTCGGTAGAACAACGGAGGAACATGAATAGAAAAAGGCTATTCAAGAGGCAGAGATCAGGCAGGGCCTTGACAAGATGTGGCAGCCGCTCTAGTGCTAAACTAGCGCAATATAGAAAATTAATTAATTATTATTAATATAAAGGGGATAATCAACTATGATAAGAAATGGTTTGCGTCCGTAGTCCTGGATAGAGATCTAACCAGTAGGTGCTCATAACCGGTGATAGGGTATACAGCGTGTTTAAGAAGAAGTGGGAGCAACCTGGCTAAGTTGTAACACTACAAGGATTCTGGGCTACAGGGAACACGGACGAGGACACCGAGTCTGAGAGTTGGGATGCGTCATCCAACAGGCAGAGATCAACCTCGCCTTGTCACAGTTGAGGGATTATAGCGTGGCAGGTCTGGATTAGAGTGGTCCAAAAATTTGAAGATTGGACTTTCATTTCTCCACAAGTCTGCCCCTATTCCTATTGACGAAAGTAGTTTGTGGTGAAAAGTTGAGCTTGATTGGGCAATATTTAGAGGTTGCTCAGAATGTTGACAAATTTGAATGAATAATAAGATACAGAATTTTTAGCATCACACATCAATAAATAGATAATTATCTATTTTCAATTACTCAAATTATTTATTATTGTTGGCTTGCACTTGTCTTCAATGGTATGACCAAGAGATTGTGCAAAAGCACTGGCCACAAACATAGCACGCCGATCTGAGAGATTTACTCTGTCCAGAGTTGCCACTATTGCTGGAGTGATCACCTTGATGGGAGCCTTTTTCACCTGTTTGGCAGAAGATGGACTTTGGAGTTTGAAATCATTGTCCCCTGAATCGGAGCTTTCAATCTCAGACTCATCATCATCATCAACCACAGCCGATGTTGATGGAACAGATTGCATTGCTGTTGGAGTCTCAGCAGCATGTTACTTCTTTCTTTTATCTTCATTCTCAAGCCTGATACACTTTCTGTTCTCCTTCACTGCCAGAGTGTTGTCCACAGATCCCATACGTGAACTTCAGGGATCCACACGCTGCATGATAAGGAATGCTTTGTCTTCTTCATTCGTCATTTTCTCAAGTGCATCATTTGGTGAGCTATCGAAGAGGGATTGAAGATCATCTTTGAACATCTGCTCCTTCACTCTATAGTTTTCGAATGTCTTGGTTCTATTTTTCTTTACCAGTTTGTAGGCATCATACAACTTCAAAAGTTGGAGCTCACAGGAATCTTCTCTCTGCACTGGAATTCGTGCTTTATCCCAGTATGCACACATAGCTTGTACACTAAGTTTGGCACTTTCACGAACTGTATGGTGTTCTTGGATGTGATGGTACACCATTTTCTGCAATGTGTGTCCTTTGGTTGGTAGTCCCCCACATATTATTTCCTTTTTCAGACTTGCACAGCAACCAAACTGTGGAAGAGCTGCGAGTTTCTGCCATCTGAAAAAAACAGGATAAATTAAAAATGTTATTTTTTGAGCAACCTCTAAATAAGTTCCAATTGACCTCATATTTGGTTCATATGATCCTTATAAATATAGGAACAAGGGCAGCCTCGTGGAGCTTGGATGTTTAATAGTATTAAATATTACATATATCTGTGGACCACCCAAGTCTGTATGGCAAAACACCAAGAACACTGATGCGTATGGAGGCCAGGCAAAAGCTGCTAGGCGCATCATAGAATAGCTCGGTTGGAGATGGAGTGGTGCCCCCACAGGCTAAAGAATGTCGATCAATTCTGATCTTAAAGGCAGGATGCATTGATCCTGCCAAACTACAACAGCTGACCAATTCAATCACAGTTGTATCGAGATATTATCAAACCAGTGAATGTTTCCACATGCAGTAAACAGCGAAACTGTGTTTGCCAAACCCGAGGTTGTGTTTACATGTGCAGAGAGAGCAGTTTCATACAGGTGGAAACTCAATATCAAAATTGTATTGAGAAGTGCATGAAACCTCCCACCATCTTAGGACACTCGCTCAGACCGTAAAAGGTTCCACAGAAAGTTTGGCTGGGCTCGCCCCAAAACTGATGGAGTAGTTTGGGGACCGACAGACAGACACTCCTTCTTTATTATAGAGATACATTTCTTTCCTGGTTGTTTATCCGTTTTCTGGTTGTGCCAAATTGTTGCCCCACTACCGCACTTTAAATTTAACCTTGCTCGTCCTTGAGCCTCGCTCATCTATCTATAATTCCAGTAATCTCTGTTTGTACGTTTGTCTGTGACCGCTGTTTCTCGACAACCACGGGTCCGATATACTTTAAACTTGCCAGGTATATTGCTGGGGACCCGAGGATGTGCCTTTTCAAGGTTTCATATTAATCGGACAATTACTTACCGAGCTATGTCCAAAAAACGATTCAACCAATCAGAGAGCAGCGAGCTATCGCGTGTGCCGAACGTGGCGGACACACTCTGCCTCGGATGGCACATTTGAGAGCGTATTCATTTATTTCACGTTTGCAAACTATGTTGGCGCTATGTTGGCGTTAAACTATGTTTTAAAACTAATAAAAACCCCGGGGGGATTGTCACTGTACTCGCAAGCCGTTCGCCGTTCGCTTTGGCGTTGCGAATGGACCAAAACATTTCATGCACCAAACCATTTCATGTAAAGCGTTCGCCGTTCGCTTTGGCGTTGCGAATGAACCAAAACATTTCATGAACCAAACCATTTCATGTAAATAGAGGGGGGGATATAATTTTAGATATAGATATAGTACGGGCATGCCCTAGTGTAGAAAAAAAGGATAACATTCCAAATTTGTAGTGGCCAGCCAAGAGTCTGAAATACAACGAAATAAATAGTTCTGGGACATTTCGGAATGCCACCTTGAGGGTCCAAATGAACAGAAAACAAATCATTGAACTTTCCCTCATTTAAGAGGAGGAGTAATTCGGTATTATACCTGATGAAGTATCCCAAAATTTGTCCAAAGTGCAAGTGTTACACTGTTACAGGGTGACACCTTAACGGGAAATAAAGAATTTGCTGCTACTGTATATTTACTTCCTGTCCCAATGCCGATGCTAATGTAGTGCATGTTGCAAGCTAATAATGTATTGAATAATTCAGCAGATTGTTTTTTCTGTTACAGCCAAGAGTGCTATCCAAAGTAATCTGAAATAGCACAAAACATGTTAACAGATGAGTGGGCATAAGTTACACGCATATAGAAATTCCGTTCTTCCTATCTTTATTTGTCTGTCTTCTGTCAACCCTCAATGGCTCCAGAGATCTTCCATGTTCTTCGTAACTCCATCTATGAGCTCAAAATTCATGGAAAATGTTTCCAGTCAAAGCTTGAGCTTCATAAACAGACTCCAGGCAGCCAGCTGGCAACAGCCCATGCGTGAATAATACATTTGAGGCATCACAAAGAGCAATCATCAAAAAGAGGTTCGTTTCCAGGAAGGCCGCAAGGCCTGCCTACAGGGAGTGGAGTGGCAATCGCCTTTGGAGCTCTGGAAATGAACCTTAATGGAAAAGAACCAACAGCACCACGAAGATTTCTTTCAATCAACGTTCCTGTGGAAACCATTATTTACTTCATTTACATTTCCATCCTCGACACTTAAACTGTCACTTTATCGAAATTATATTCCGGTGTAAATATGAACTTACATCCCAGTTAATGTGCTTTTCTTTTCAGTCCACCTGAGGTTAAATCTCATTAGCAATAATGTACTCTGGGTTTACAACTTCAGGTTATGATGCACATACATAGCAATATGTCTCTTAGTGCAACCACAACCTCGTAATTTCCTTCTTCAGAGTTTTTTTTGCAAACCCGCCTTGTACCTGATTTCAGCCCATGTTGGATATAGTCTTACCAACCTCACCTGTAACCACAGTGTTGGCTTGTTACCACCTGGGAACAGTTATTACCTCTGCCAGAGAAGGTTGATGGAAGTTATGTTTTCACCCATGTCTCTTTGTCCGTTTGTTTGTCTGTGAGCCGGATATCTCAAAAGGTTACGGACCAATTCTGGCTAAATTTGCTATTCTGGCAAAAAAAAGAATGATGACATCATTGGTGAAGTTTTCTCCCAAACCTTAAAAAACATCTTCTCCCAAACCACTGAAGCGATCGATTTGAATCTTTACATGTGTCATCAACTATGCATGTCAATTAAAAGTTGATCACGAAAACGTCATCGGTCACATGGTGTGGCAGTCATATTGATTGAAGGAAAATATTTAATAATTATATCTCAAAAAACCACTTAACCTATCAATGCAAAACTTTTAAAATGTCATCTAACACCATTGCTGCATATAGTTTGAAAATGATAATATAGCCATCTTGGATAGAAAAACGAACCTTATCCGATCAACACAAAACTTCACAAACATGATCTCATACCCATACATATGCAGAGTGCACATTATTGATGTCATATGTCATATGCAGAGTGTACATTTTTGATGTGGTTTGGCAGCTGTATTAGCTTGAAAGTCGATATTTAAAAACCCCCTTCTCCGAAAGCACTTAAACCCCTTCTCCGAAAGCACTTCACCGATCGATGTGAAACCTGTCATGTCTTGTAAAAATGTGATACTTGAGAACAGGTGAAGGGATTTAAATCAAACTTGTTTATTTTTAGGACAGTGAACGATGGCATCTACCCATTATCATGGGCAGGGACTATGCGGAGGCATATTGGTGACGCAGTTGCATTGCTATAGCTTAAGTAATGTGGTGAACTGGGTCACTGGGCCTGTTGTGGAAATCCCAGAACAATCACATGATATGCTGATGGATGTGAACTGAGCCATCATCCTGCAAGGGGAGAAATAGGCCATCATGTTAGTAAATTCAGGCTTTGGGAAAGTACCAATAATGGGAGCTTTGTTAATTAAATGTCCAGTATTTTACCAAAGGTGATGATGACAGTTACGGAAACAATACTGAAGTATATGAACACACCAAGCCATTTCACGTGATCAGGGTATCTGCACTGTGTATATTGTTTACAATTGTCGTGAGATCAAGTGCCATGGAATCCTCAAGGTTTTGTGCGGATGTAAAGACTCATTGGTTCAAACATAGGTTCTATATGTGTTTGAAGTTCCTAGACCTGTAGTACTTGGACTACCAGCATATATACGGCTCTACATCATCACCATAAACAGCACTGCTGGATAATGGAAGACTTTGCTGAAGGCTGCACCTCCAGCGTCAAAGATTCCAAAACCACTGGGCCATGATGAACAGCCCTACATATCATTGAACTTTCCCTAAAAGGTGGATTCCGTGAATGATTTGTCGAAGCTGTTGCTGGATAGCTTTGATTGCATCAGGAATTTTAAAGGTAAAGTGAGGCTCTATCTAAAGCCTGATGAAAATGCAAAAACAAACTATCAACAGGAAAGTGGACTATCATACTGTCTGGTGCTCTTCCATCTGTAATACTATGAAGAAAGATGGAAGTTTGAGCGTATCTCACAAACCTAAAAACCTCAACACTTTTCGAAGAGGTGTCAACATAAGATACCTACAATAGACGAGCGACTTACAATTTGCTAACATCAGAATTTTCTCAACTAGATGCATGGCCTGGATATTCGGCTGTACATCTGGGTGAAGGAAGCCAAGATTTCATCACAGTCGGCACACCATTTGGGAGCTGGGGCTTAATAACAGGATTCTGGCAGTGTGTGTCTTCCATAATTCCAAAACCATGAAACCTTTTGACCCAAAACTTTGCATGCATACAAAGGGAACTCCGAAGGACTGCATGAATGAAAACTGGGTGTTTAGATCCATTTAAACAACCCTTTTATCCTTGGATAATTAACCAGCTTATTAAATTAAAACAAAATCAGGATTTATCCTTGGTCAGCCCGCTATCTATCGCAGGGGTCTTAAGCTTTGTTTCGGCATGCTCATAAAAGCCATGCTTTGGAACGGGCTTTTTTTCACTTTCCCCACTCCCATCATCGGACGTCTGAAATTCATACCTACGAATCGCTGTATACATTGCTTTTGTATGTCCTTTAGTTTTCAAATTAGGAGCTTGGAGTGATTTTATGCATTATATGATGCCATTTTTCCCAATGGCCTCTCATGGACTAATTAAAGTATTTAATCAAAGTTCTGAGATTTTAAAAAGAGAGTAGGAAATTCATACAGTATTTTGGAATACATAAAGGATCCTTTGTTAATCACTATTATGTTTGGCTGCCTGGCATATATAGATCATGGCTCTAAAAATGCCATAAATGTTTGGAAGCCATGGCAATACAGTTGCAAGCATTGTAATTGACTTTTATCACTGCGGATGTCGTTTTGGAAAAATAAAATGACAAATTGACATTCAGGACAATGTTAAGGTGATAAAATTAATGAAGTATTATTTAGTTGGAGTGCTTACTTGAGTGCTTAAGCCACTTGGGGAGTGCTCTACAATCTCCACAAGCTTGCATGGTGATATCATGGTTCGGTTCACCATAGGGACATCCCAGGAGTTCGGAAGGCAAGACAAATTAGAGGAGTAGAATTAGTAAAGCAACGGGACAAGCACCATGGCAGGAAAGCCAATAGGTATGCACACTCGCTCTAAGCGGTCTAGCCTGGGTTAGAATCACGACCCAACTATAAAGTGTCACCCCAATGTTTTACCAGCAGGGTGATTCATCAGTGTGTGTGCTGTCCCTCAGATGGATGTCAAACTGGATGTCACATCTGCCTGTTTTTCACCCCCCCCCCCCCGCTCCTCTCCTCTCTTTGACCTTCCCTCCTCACTCTTCCCTCCCCCTTCTCACACTCTCCTATGCCCCTCCTCTCTCTCTTTCCCTTCTCCCCTTCTCTCTGCCTCCTAACCCCACCGTCCCCCGCCACCACACCCTCCTCTCGCTCTCCACTTCCCCTCCTCTTTCTCCTCCTCCCTCTCTCTTTCTCTCACTCCCACCCCCTCCTCGTATCCCCTCCCTCTCGGAGTGCACAATATAGTGACGTGGGGAGGCATAGCTCTCCTACCCTTCCCCGCTCTCCCTCCCTCCTTTCTTTTTCCCCATTCTCCCCTCCCCCTCTCCTCACTCCTTCTTCTCATATCTCTACCCTCCTCTCTCCTGCAAAGCCCTTTTTTTTTTCTTTTTTTTTTGTTTGTATACAAGATCGAGGCTCGTGAAAGAGCTAACATTAATCACACAAAAAGACAAACCGACACACAAAAAACAAGGGGAGCGGTAGACAAGATGGGGAGAGAGGGGGAAGGACACAAACACAACATTTGAGAGCAGGGACATCGGGAGGACTTGGGGGGAGGTGGGAGAGGATTAAAACATATGAACACTGCAAGGACTCTGGGGTGAATTACCGGGGGTAGAAAAGATCAAGGTTTTCGATGGGGGAAGATAAGAGATGGTGGTGAACAGCTGTTTTAAAGACCTGGAGGGAGGAGTGGGATTGAAGGGAGTGGGGGAGTTTGTTCCAGAGGCGGGAGAAAAGGGGAATGAAAGAGTGAAGGTGAGCAGAGAGCCTAGACTTTGGCAGTTTAACCAGAAGAGGGTTGCAGGCAGATCTTGTGCGACCTGAAGGAATATTGGGGGGACAGAGCACAGAGAGAGCTGGGGGAGCAAGGCCGGAGAGGAGTCGGTAGAAGACAGAAAGACCACCAACCTGCCTGCGGTGAGTGAGTGAAAGGCCCTCGGCGTTGACTACATCGCAGGAGGTTCGCATCGCATCGCACCCCTTTCTCAGGAAGCTGCTTCAGTGGCATCAACGTTCTGTAAAGAGTATGATGCATCAGAGAGAAAAGCATTAGAATTCTCACTTTTACTTATATAAACTCAATCTTAAAAAAGATATTGTATAAGATGTATATTACATCGCATCATAGCAAAATTGGAATATACCTCAGAACCAACATAAACCTCCTTTTGACATGTTGACTTTCATCACAAGGCCAGATGCATTTTCATTAGTGGGTGTCTGTAATATACAAATAAAATATATAGAATGCTAAAATATCTACGGTGTGTAATGAGAATACTTTGACATGGCCAAATTGTTTTCCCCGATTTAACATCGAAGTCAATGTTAAATTACCTTTGTCCCAAAACCAATTTAATCCGGAGGAAAATCAGGTGCAGGTGAAGAGGAAATGTTGCGGAAAAAGAAGAAACTGGCGCAGGATGAGGTCTGTGTTCATGAGAATAAATTCATTCCTTTTTATTGACATGGTCAAATAGTTTTGCCCGACTTAAAATTAAAATCAATGGGGAAAAGGGAGGGTCCCAGAACCGACATTTTCTTCGTAGGAAAGAGTTAATTTCACAAATGTACGTGCCTTCTGTTTAACCTTTAAGACAGATGCCTCTTACTGTGATAATCTGTGGTTCAAAGCGTGAGCATGGAAAAACAAAAGGTGACTGTAGCTTTGAAGAAGAAACTAGCGCAATGCGACTGGGTCGCCAATATAGCTCTGCGTAGTCCATGCCCGCGACAACGGGTAGATGCCCTCGTTCACGGTCCTAAAATAAACAAGTTTGATTGAAATCCCTGCAGTTGTTTTCAAGTATAACATTTACCAGACAGGACAGGTTTCACATAGATCGGTGAAGCGGTTTTTTATATATATTTTTGTATACAAGATCGAGGCTCGTGAAAGAGCTAACATTAATCACACAAAAAGTCATCGTTTCGGAGAAGGGTTTTTTAAATATCGGATTTCAAGCTAATATGTCTGCCAAACCACATGACATATGACATTAAAATGTACACTCTGCATATGTATGGGTAGGGGATCAGGTTTGTGAAGTGTCGTGCTGATCGGATAAGGTTCATTTTTCTATCCAAGATGGCTTCCAAACCACGTGACCTATGACATAATTTTAAAACTATATGCAGCAATGGTGTTATATAACGTTTGTAACGTTTCGCAATGATAGGGTAAGCGCTTTCTGAGATATAATTATGTAATCGTTTACTTCAATCCAATATGGCTGCCACACCATGTGACCGATGACGTTTTCGTGATCAACTTTTAATCGCCATGCCTAGTCGATGAGACACGTAAAGTTTCAAGTCGTTCGATTTGGTGGTTTGGGAGATGTTTTTTTATGGTTTTAGGTTAAATCCAATATGGCTGCCAAACCATGTGACCTATGATGTCCTAAATTTGATATTTTAATACAAATGGGTCATTGATAAAATGCATGCAATTTCAAAAAGTTTTAGGATAAGGCATTCGATTAAAAATTTTATGACTGGTATACCACTTCACCGATGATATCATCATGCTTGATCATCATCATGTCATCTTGGGAGTACTTGGGAAAATGTGCCAAGTTTCTAATTTTATATTCAGCGGTTTCCAAGAAATATATTTTTAATTACTTGCGTTTAATCCAATGTTTGCCACACCACGTGACTTATGACGTCACAATTATCATCGAGACATTCTGCATGGGTGTCATTCCGACCCTAAAAGTTTCGTCTCAATCGGACACATGGTTGCTGAGAAAGACGAGGTTTAGCCCGTAGGGATGGACGGACATTCCGAAAACATAACGCCGACGGCCATCTTCGGGGGCTGAGGCATAAAAAGATATAAAGTGTCATCGCCCTCACCGTAGTTTTAGTAATTTTGCTATACGGAGTTAAATGCTATCAGTCGGCCATCTTTGTTCGGATGACAAAACAAAATCTTCTGCATATGCTCTTCCATCGCACCTCGAACAGAGGGAACGGTATTATTACCTTACATTGGTAAATAGGTCGGAGATATGAAATCGATTGCAACCATTTGGAATCCGGGATGCGCACAAACCGCGGGCAACACTTCAGGCGCAGCTGTCTCCGTCTAAATATATAGCGAATAGATTCGACAAAATGAATGTCGTCTACGAAACCCCCTGTGGGACTGTGACACTCATTTTGTGGGCCAGCCATCCAAGCAGCTCGTCACACAGTTGACTGACGCAGCACCAGCAAGCAGCAGAAAATGGACACAAACTGTCACTGATTGCAGCACAGAGTTGTAAAATAACCCCAACATAGGGGCAATACCCCTGGCACTCACCTGGTAGAATAAACAGCTTTTAAAAACAGGACTGACAGTACTTATAAACAGTACTGACTAAAGGTATTTTAAACCAATTTCAATGGTACCAGAAGACAGAGCAGCATGTATACAGTCACATGAAAAAGTAAGTACACCCCATGTAAAGTTTTGACTTTTTCAACATATTTCATCATACAGCTATTTGATCTTCATTTCAACAATATTGATAGATAAAGGTGATAAAATATAACAAATATCATGAAACATTTACATTTTGTAGTCCATTGTATAATTTAAATAAACATAAATGCAAATTTCAAATCTGGAAAAAGTAAGTACACCCTTGGCTCAAATCAGTGGTATTGCCCCCTTTGGCAGAAACAACCTCAAGTAGGCGTTTCTTATAACTGTCTGCCGGTCTCTGACATCGAGTGGGAGAAATTTTTGCCCACTCCTCCATGCAGAATTCTTTCAGCTGTGCGATATTTGAGGGGTTTCTTGCATGCACAGCTCGTTTCAAATCCCCCTACAACATCTCGATGGGATTTAGATCCGGGCTTTGACTTGGCCATTCCAGAACCCTCCATTTCTTTCTTTTCAGCCATTCTTTGGTGGATTTACTGGTATGTTTATGGTCATTGTCATGTTGCAAGGTCCACCTTCGGTTGAGCTTCAACTTTCCGACAGATGGCATCACATTATCCTCAAGCACCCTCTGGTACAATGAAGAATTAATAGTGGATTATATGATGGTGAGCTGCCCAGGCCCTGATGCAACAAAGCTGCCCCAAACCATAATATTTCCACCACCATGCTTTGCAGTTGGTATCAGGTTCTTGTGGTCAAATGCTGTCTTTGGTTTTCGCCAAACATGTCTTCTGGTACTGTGGCCAAATAGCTCTTCCTTTGACTCATCTGTCCAGAGCACATTGTTCCAGAAGTGCTGGTCTTTGCCGAGGTGTTCATTGGCAAACTTTAGTCTTGCCCTGATGTTCTTTCTGGACAGCAAAGGTCTCCTCCTGGCACACCTCCCATGTAGATCAAATTTGTGCAGCCTCTTTCTAATGGTGGACTCGTGCACTTTGACATCAACAGTGGCAAGAGCTGGAACAAACGAGACCTGTAGGTCTCGTGATGACATTCTGGGATTCTTAGAGACTTCTTTCAGCATCTTGCGGTCTGCTCTCGGGCTGAACTTGCTGGGGCGGCCTGGCCTGAAGAAGTTGGCAGTTGTTTGGAATCTTCTCCACTTGTAGATGATCTTCCTGACAGTCGAATGATTGATTTCAAAATGTTTGGAGATCTTTTTAAATCCCTTCCCAGACTCGTGGGCAGCTAGTACCTCCTTTCTGAAGGCCCCAGAGAGCTCTTTTGATCTCGGCATCGTGACGCCACACACTTCAACAACAAAGAGCAAACCAAACTAAATGTCTTAGGTTTAAATACGACAGGTTCCTCCACGATCCTCTCTGACGATGTTCTAATCATTTGCACCTGAGCTGGTGCACCTGATTCTAATTTTAGGTATTTGAAGTAGTGATAAATGTAGGGTGTACTTACATTTTCCACATGCGAAATTTTCATTTATGTTTATTTAAATTATATAATGGACTACAAAATGTAAATGTTTCATGATATTTGTTATATTATATCACCTTTATCTATCAATATTGTTGAAATGAAGATCAAATAGCTGTGTGTTGAAAGATGTTGAAAAAGTCAAAACTTTACATGGGGGTGTACTTACTTTTTCACGTGACTGTATATATTGCTACGGATTTGAGATTTGTACATATGACATCATTAAAGGCTAAAGGTTTGCCCCCCCCCCCTCCGCCCCCATAGTTAGTCCACGAGCAACACGTAGGCCACCTTAGGGTATTAGTTATGTCATAGTATGTGTAAGTATAGGCCATTTCCACTCGTAATATCTGCATTGGTAAAGACATGAGTTTAGGTCCTTTCATTTTGCGTCCACCCTCCAAATCCATCTATGGGCATAATTGATCCCGCACCCCATTTGGCTGATCCCTCAATTTGTTAAGATTTGGGCTACCCGCAGCAGTTTGTTACGCTTTGGCTGCCAGCAGCATTCGCTGCCCTTTGTTCGCTCGCTAGACAAGTAACACGGGGTAGGCCTGAGAAGAGGGAGGAGCGTGGGGTCGAGGTGGGGCGGCGTCAAGGCAGCGCGTCAGAGGCGATGACGGTAAGGGCCACCAGCCAACCAGGGCTCTAAGGGCATGGTAAGGCGCATCTGGCAAGTGCTAGAAGGTTCGCAGGACGTACCTATAAAAGCCTGAGCACAAAGCCCTTGAACAGGACTTACCCGGAGGACTTATTGGAGAGGACTCATTGGAAAAGGACTCTTTGGGAAAGGGCGTGATAAGATGACTTACCAGCAGGACTGTATCGAGAGGACTCGCAGAGAAGAGGGCTGGAAGGACTTTTACGGCGAGCGCATTGAGAGCACTTCATTGTGTCAGCGCTTCAGGGCTTTGAACTGTATTCGCCTATTACGTACGCAGCCACGCGAGTGAACACGGCAATAGCCGCCAGTGTTAACCGCCAGAGCCCAGACCCTACCGTTCGCCCCGTATTATCCCGTGTGCGCCAACGACACGCGGAGACCTCCTGCTGTCTCTACTTACCATCTGCCCGGTACGAGCTGGGGATCGGAGAGAGAGCTGCATGGAAGCCATCCCTGGACGCGCAGGTGACCATCAACCTGACCTTCATCAGCAAGCCCCGTGTGAGTGTCTGTGTGTGAGACGGGCCCGTTTGTCTTGGGGTAGTAAGTTAAGACTGTTCTTAAGGATTGCCCTGTGTCTCTGCTTCTTCTCATCATTGTAAATAGTGTGAATAAATCTTGTTTTTCCTTTTCTTCTGAATTCGACCGCTTTTGTGATTTCTCCATTGGGTAAGCGTGGCACGAAAAAGAACTGCTTGGATCGGGGTCTAGTAATTGATAACGGCTCGGATCACGTGTTCGCTACTGCTCGGCGTATCCACCAACACATGTGATTCGTGCGAGGCTTCTCTCCTCGTTTCATGGCAGCGCTAGTCCTTAGGTAATAGCGAATTTGGTCCTACAACCCCATGTAGCGCTGTCCGGAAAGGACGTTATAGGCCTCGTGTCACGCCTGGTCATTCAAAGACAAGGGGACTAATCCCCCCTTGGTAAGGGGAGAAGGCTGGTGCCGAGATCCGCAACAATTGGTGTCAGAACACCAAGAATTAATAGTGGCAGAAAGTGAGATTTGGAACCTGGGACTAAATTTTTTAGACGAAATTCTGGACACCAATTTTGCATATTGGCCACAACAATTGGTGTCGGGGAGTGGGATTGGACCCGAAGTGCGCTTAACGCACTCAAAATTATGAGCGGCCGAAATTTAGTTCACAACCAAATTGTATTCGTGCCATGGATAGCCAAGACGGTTGAATGTCGGTGAGGGTAGAAGAGGAGCTAGATGAGGAGTTAGAATCGATAACCCAGGACCCCCGGGAAGAATGGGAAGAAGAGGAGAACAATAATGAGGGTGCAGCAGTAGGGGTAGCAGGGGAAGAAAATGGCGGCGCCTCACATGTGGCCGTGGCAGCCGAGCCCGCTGTGCGACCCGGGTGCAACATTGAATTGTACCTAATTCAATTAATGGCAAAAATAGACGCACGAGGGGAGATGATGAAAAAAATGGGGCATCGATTGGCTAATCGGATGGATGCCCAGATAGCGGAGTCAGAAAAGAACATAAAAAATTGGGGAGGACATTGATCACATGTTGAGCGAGGAAGTCACATTTGTACGCGACGGGATAGCGCGACGTGAAGAACGCGGGGAAAGCGAGTTTGAGCAGAGTGCCGTCAAGTTGACCAGAATAGAAATCGCGACTCGGGTTATGGGAAAGCCGTCGGCCGCCAAATTGGGAAAGAAAATTTTATTGGCACCGGCGATCGTCGAGCTAGATATAGAAAAAGAAATTATAATGGAAATTGGGGCCGAAGAGACGGCAGAGTTAGGAAATGAATCACGGGAGAAAGAAATGGAATATGTGCAAAGTCCGTGTTCGCATTGTGATGTCGTGCTGCCTAACCCTAATGAAAGTTTGCAGGTGCGGTTGCAGGAGAAGAGAATCCCGAAGGTGAGTAGGAGCGTGTATGGCGCGAAAATGTTTGGCGCGAAAGTGTTTGGCGGGAAAACATTTTTCGCGCGCTTGAGATCGAGACGTAACCCAGGCGCTCGTGGAAAGTCCGTGGGGAGGTGTACGAAAGCGAATGGCGCACGTGTGAGGAAAAAGTGTGTGCCGGAGCACGAGTGTGTAACGGGAGGGTGTGTTACCGAGAGTGAGAGCGAATGCACAACGGAGTGTATGTGTGAAGAGTGCGACACAGGGTGTGCGATGGCCAAGTGTGTAACGGAGTGCATGAGTAGTATGAATGCACCAGGATGTGTGTGAGGGTGTATGATAATGGAGTGTGTGAACGGCGTGAGTGCTCCTGAGTGGTGTGCACCTGAGTGTGCAAGAGAAGAGAATGCACGGAGAGAAAGTGCAATAACGGATTGCAGGGAGTGAATGGGAGGCGCTGGAGAACCTCGACGTGCAAGTAAGGAGCGGGTCGCGTGTGGGTGTGAGGATGCGACTCGGGCATCGACGCGGACCGGGGCAGCATTTAGCGTGACGAACAGCCGACGCGAGCTCTCGGGGCGTGGTGTGCTTTGTGTGCTGCGGGGACCGGCAGGGATCGTGGCCGCGGCGGTCTCGCAAGGAGCGCCGTGCACGATTAATGCCGAGTCCCGCCCTGTATAGTCGGTGCCGCGCCTTGGTGGCGAAAGAGGCAAACGGCACGGTTCAAGGGGGGGTAAGAGAGGTCGGACCTTCGCCCCCTAGCGGGCGCGGTGCTCTGACCGGGGGAGGCTGGGCCATTGTGCCGGGGACCGGAAGGCTCCGCGCAGAGATTGAGCCTGGAACCTTGGCCCGAGCATGCCTCCTCCCCTGAATCAAAAATGCCGGACGGACCCAACCAACAGTAGATCAACCACTCGCATGCATTGCTCGGCTTTTCGAAGCCGAGGTGTGACGAAAATGTATTGCCGCACGGAGAGGCTCATAGTTAGTGGACAGCTAGCCATAGTGTTGGCGAATGGTAGCTTTACCATTCAATGGGGGCACATGAGCTGTAGATTAGGGGGGTGGCAGTGTAAACTAGCCGAGGGCGGGCTAGGATGTTGTTAGGGATTTAGAGGTGACTTTAGGAGACATGAGATTTAAGTAGAGACATTTGTACAGGTAGAGGGGACGTAGAAAGATTACAAAGATGTTAATGATGGGGAAGTGCTTAGTGTAAGGGAAGACAGGAAAGCACGAGTTTTAGAGGGAAGTAGTTAGTTAGATGATGCTGTGTGTGTGTAAAAGTGTATAAGTGGTGTATTAGGGGCATATGGAGTTGTGTTGGGGTGTATGGAAAGAGGAATGTGAGCACAAGAAGTGTGCAAGATGACTTGGTGTGTGGAGTAAATGGTGTGGAATGAGTGGTGTGGAGTGCATGGTGTGAAGGAGTGGATGGGGGAAGATGGACCCCTTCACGAATACCTGGGGAGGGTAGTTTAAAGTTAGGTAGAGGGTTTAGGTAAATTGTTGTATATTCACACCTGTGGTGCAGGTAGTAGCAAGGAAGTGCTTGGATGGGTGCATGAGTCTGTGGAATGGCTGGGCGTGTGGGCTTTGTTGGTGGGTATGGTTATTGGGGCACTCGGCCACTGGTAGTCTGTCGGCCAGGTGAGGCCGCAGTTAGTGTCAGAGTAGTGTTCAGTGGGGCCCGAGGATCCGAGAGAAGGACCCGGGTAGCCCAATGCCAGAGAGGGCGTCAGAGGGGTGAGAGAGCCAGGAGGGGCCTTCCCCGATTTAGGGTAGTCGTAAGGAGCAAGGTAAGCTCGGGTGGCGACTTCAGTGGCGGAGGTGCACAGGTAGGTAGACCTGCTGGTAGAGCCACACGACCCAGCCCCGAAATTGTGCAAAGGCACAGTAGGAAAAATTGGGGAATGAGACCCAAATTGGAGGGCACCACAGGGTGGGTCAATGGGAATTGGTTTTTAGAACCACATAGTTTAAAGATGCCAATTGGCAGGGCAAGACCCCGGGTAGTTTAAGAGATAATGTTATTAGAGTATAGTTATGAGGAGAAATCTCTTCGCACCATCCACATCCACTCACCAAGGGAGACGGAACTCCACACCAGGCTTTGTAAATGATTTGGAAGGTAAAGACGCATCATGACATGAGTGTGACATTGTGTTTATTCCATCTCTTCCTTCTTGGGAGGGATTGGATGACGAATTTGGCATAGAGGGGGATATGGGAGACAACACGTAGTGACGAATTTGTAAAGTGTAAATACAGGGAGGGGCAAGGGTAGGGTAGGCTGACATGGGGGGTTACGTACGGCTAGGGACGAACTTTCTCTACTCGCTCTCCCGTGCCCCTCATGTTGCATTGCCTTGATTGATGTGTACCTTTGCGCCCTTACCTCCGCAAACTCTGCTTTGTCTTTCCTCCCCACCCATGGACCCATTTTATTTTGGAGGGGAGTGTGCAGGAACCCTGAACTGTGCTGCGGCACATTGCTACACTTGTGTGGCATGCCTGCTACCTTTTGGTGCAACCAATACACCTTATGGACCACACGTTCTGTGGCCTGGCATCTTTGCTGAGCAGACATTTGCTGCAAACGTTACCTTGCACCTGCGGACCACTGGCTTTAAGTGGCGTCAATGTCACGCAGATGGACCATAAGATTGGCCCTGCAAATAAAAACGGACACGGTTTGTGCATTTTATGCTTTGGTGTGTCAGGAAAGAAGACTTCAAGGTTTATTATGGCACACCGAAGACGAAGCAGGAAGCAAGAAGAGGCAGCCAAGCAGCAGCCAAGCAGCAAATATGACATGTGCATTTTTGTGATTGTGCATTCTTGTGCATTTTTGTGCATTTTTGTGCATTTTTGAGTATTGGTGTATTGGTGCATTGCATTGTGTTTTCTCCCCTCCAAAATTTCTTCCCACAAAAGAACAGGTCCTGGGTTATAGAGATGTAAATAATTAGTTAGTCTTGTAAATAACATGCTCCCCACCAGCTTTATGTATAGTTTGATAATTATTTCCGCAATTCGGTTAGCTGTGGGTGTGAGTCTGTTAGTTAGTACACAATGCAGCAGGTGGGACATATCTAGTGTTGTAAAACTGTCACATACAGGGTGTTAGATTAAATGTAGAGGGAAACCACATCTAAGTGTCACACAGAATTTAAAGAGTAGTCCTAAACCTTGCTCAAAACCGGTCGTTCTCACCTGTGTGGGTTCGGCTCAGGGACGAGCCTGGCGAAGGAGGGGGGCAGTGCTACGGTTTTGAGATTTGTACATATGACCTCATTAAAGGCGAAAGCTTTCCCCTCCCCAGCCCCTCCCACCCCCCCCCCCATAGTTAGTCCACGAGCAACACGTAGGCCACCTTGGGGTATTAGGTATGTCATAGTATGTGTAAGTATAGGCCATTTCCACGAGTAATATCTGCATTGTGTAAGGACATGAGTTTAGGTCCTTTCATTTTGCGTCCACCCTCCAAATCCATCTATGGGCATAATTGATCCCACGCCCCATTTGGCTGATCCCTCAATTTGTTATGCTTTGGGCTACCCGCAGCAGTTTGTTACGCTCTGGCTGCCAGCAGCATTCGCTGCCCTTTGTTCGCTCGTGAGTCGAGTAACACGAGGTAGGCCTGAGAAGAGGGAGGAGCGCGGGGTCGAGGTGGGGCGGCGTCAAGGCAGCGCGTCAGAGGCAATGACGGTAAGGGCCACCAGCCAACCAGGGCTCTAAGGGCATGGTAAGGCGCATCTGGCAAGTGCTAGAAGGTTCGCAGGACGTACCTATAAAAGCCTGAGCACAAAGCCCTTGAACAGGACTTACCCGGAGGACTTATGGGAGAGGACTCATTGGAAAAGGACTCTTTGGGAAAGGGCGTGATAAGATGACTTACCAGCAGGACTGTATCGAGAGGACTCGCAGAGAAGAGGGCTGGAAGGACTTTTACGGCGAGCGCATTGAGAGCACTTCATTGTGTCAGCGCTTCAGGGCTTTGAACTGTATTCGCCTATTACGTACGCAGCCACGCGAGTGAACACGGCAATAGCCGCCAGTGTTAACCGCCAGAGCCCAGACCCTACCGTTCGCCCCGTATTATCCCGTGTGCGCCAACGACACGCGGAGACCTCCTGCTGTCTCTACTTACCATCTGCCCGGTACGAGCTGGGGATCGGAGAGAGAGCTGCATGGAAGCCATCCCTGGACGCGCTGGTGACCATCAACCTGACCTTCATCAGCAAGCCCCGTGTGAGTGTCTGTGTGTGAGACGGGCCCGTTTGTCTTGGGGTAGTAAGTTAAGACTGTTCTTAAGGATTGCCCTGTGTCTCTGCTTCTTCTCATCATTGTAAATAGTGTGAATAAATCTTGTTTTTCCTTTTCTTCTGAATTCGACCGCTTTTGTGATTTCTCCATTGGGTAAGCGTGGCACGAAAAAGAACTGCTTGGATCGGGGTCTAGTAATTGATAACGGCTCGGATCACGTGTTCGCTACCGCTCGGCGTATCCACCAACACATGTGATTCGTGCGAGGCTTCTCTCCTCGTTTCATGGCAGCGCTAGTCCTTAGGTAATAGCGAATTTGGTCCTACAACCCCATGTAGCGCTGTCCGGAAAGGACGTTATAGGCCTCGTGTCACGCCTGGTCATTCAAAGACAAGGGGACTAATCCCCCCTTGGTAAGGGGAGAAGGCTGGTGCCGAGATCCGCAACAATTGGTGTCAGAACACCAAGAATTAATAGTGGCAGAAAGTGAGATTTGGAACCTGGGACTAAATTTTTTAGACGAAATTCTGGACACCAATTTTGCATATTGGCCACAACAATTGGTGTCGGGGAGTGGGATTGGACCCGAAGTGCGCTTAACGCACTCAAAATTATGAGCGGCCGAAATTTAGTTCACAACCAAATTGTATTCGTGCCATGGATAGCCAAGACGGTTGAATGTCGGTGAGGGTAGAAGAGGAGCTAGATGAGGAGTTAGAATCGATAACCCAGGACCCCCGGGAAGAATGGGAAGAAGAGGAGAACAATGATGAGGGTGCAGCAGTAGGGGTAGCAGGGGAAGAAAATGGCGGCGCCTCACATGTGGCCGTGGCAGCCGAGCCCGCTGTGCGACCCGGGTGCAACATTGAATTGTACCTAATTCAATTAATGGCAAAAATAGACGCACGAGGGGAGATGATGAAAAAAATGGGGCATCGATTGGCTAATCGGATGGATGCCCAGATAGCGGAGTCAGAAAAGAACATAAAAAATTGGGGAGGACATTGATCACATGTTGAGCGAGGAAGTCACATTTGTACGCGACGGGATAGCGCGACGTGAAGAACGCGGGGAAAGCGAGTTTGAGCAGAGTGCCGTCAAGTAGACCAGAATAGAAATCGCGACTCGGGTTATGGGAAAGCCGTCGGCCGCCAAATTGGGAAAGAAAATTTTATTGGCACCGGCGATCGTCGAGCTAGATATAGAAAAAGAAATTATAATGGAAATTGGGGCCGAAGAGACGGCAGAGTTAGGAAATGAATCACGGGAGAAAGAAATGGAATATGTGCAAAGTCCGTGTTCGCATTGTGATGTCGTGCTGCCTAACCCTAATGAAAGTTTGCAGGTGCGGTTGCAGGAGAAGAGAATCCCGAAGGTGAGTAGGAGCGTGTATGGCGCGAAAATGTTTGGCGCGAAAGTATTTGGCGGGAAAACATTTTTCGCGCGCTTGAGATCGAGACGTAACCCAGGCGCTCGTGGAAAGTCCGTGGGGAGGTGTACGAAAGCGAATGGCGCACGTGTGAGGAAAAAGTGTGCGCCGGAGCATGAGTGTGTAACGGGAGGGTGTGTTACCGAGAGTGAGAGCGAATGCACAACGGAGTGTATGTGTGAAGAGTGCGACACAGGGTGTGCGATGGCCAAGTGTGTAACGGAGTGCATGAGTAGTATGAATGCACCAGGATGTGTGTGAGGGTGTATGATAATGGAGTGTGTGAACGGCGTGAGTGCTCCTGAGTGGTGTGCACCTGAGTGTGCAAGAGAAGAGAATGCACGGAGAGAAAGTGCAATAACGGATTGCAGGGAGTGAATGGGAGGCGCTGGAGAACCTCGACGTGCAAGTAAGGAGCGGGTCGCGTGTGGGTGTGAGGATGCGACTCGGGCATCGACGCGGACCGGGGCAGCATTTAGCGTGACGAACAGCCGACGCGAGCTCTCGGGGCGTGGTGTGCTTTGTGTGCTGCGGGGACCGGCAGGGATCGTGGCCGCGGCGGTCTCGCAAGGAGCGCCGTGCACGATTCGTGCCGAGTCCCGCCCTGTATAGTCGGTGCCGCGCCTTGGTGGCGAAAGAGGCAAACGGCACGGTTCAAGGGGGGGTAAGAGAGGTCGGACCTTCGCCCCCTAGCGGGCGCGGTGCTCTGACCGGGGGAGGCTGGGCCATTGTGCCGGGGACCGGAAGGCTCCGCGCAGAGATTGAGCCTGGAACCTTGGCCCGAGCATGCCTCCTCCCCTGAATCAAAAATGCCGGACGGACCCAACCAACAGTAGATCAACCACTCGCATGCATTGCTCGGCTTTTCGAAGCCGAGGTGTGACGAAAATGTATTGCCGCACGGAGAGGCTCATAGTTAGTGGACAGCTAGCCATAGTGTTGGCGAATGGTAGCTTTACCATTCAATGGGGGCACATGAGCTGTAGATTAGGGGGGTGGCAGTGTAAACTAGCCGAGCGCGGGCTAGGATGTTGTTAGGGATTTAGAGGTGACTTTAGGAGACATGAGATTTAAGTAGAGACATTTGTACAGGTAGAGGGGACGTAGAAAGATTAGAAAGATGTTAATGATGGGGAAGTGCTTAGTGTAAGGGAAGACAGGAAAGCACGAGTTTTAGAGGGAAGTAGTTAGTTAGATGATGCTGTGTGTGTGTAAAAGTGTATAAGTGGTGTATTAGGGGCATATGGAGTTGTGTTGGGGTGTATGGAAAGAGGAATGTGAGCACAAGAAGTGTGCAAGATGACTTGGTGTGTGGAGTAAATGGTGTGGAATGAGTGGTGTGGAGTGCATGGTGTGAAGGAGTGGATGGGGGAAGATGGACCCCTTCACGAATACCTGGGGAGGGTAGTTTAAAGTTAGGTAGCGGGTTTAGGTAAATTGTTGTATATTCACACCTGTGGTGCAGGTAGTAGCAAGGAAGTGCTTGGATGGGTGCATGAGTCTGTGGAATGGCTGGGCGTGTGGGCTTTGTTGGTGGGTATGGTTATTGGGGCACTCGGCCACTGGTAGTCTGTCGGCCAGGTGAGGCCGCAGTTAGTGTCAGAGTAGTGTTCAGTGGGGCCCGAGGATCCGAGAGAAGGACCCGGGTAGCCCAATGCCAGAGAGGGCGTCAGAGGGGTGAGAGAGCCAGGAGGGGCCTTCCCCGATTTAGGGTAGTCGTAAGGAGCAAGGTAAGCTCGGGTGGCGACTTCAGTGGCGGAGGTGCACAGGTAGGTAGACCTGCTGGTGGAGCCACACGACCCAGCCCCGAAATTGTGCAAAGGCACAGTAGGAAAAATTGGGGAATGAGACCCAAATTGGAGGGCACCACAGGGTGGGTCAATGGGAATTGGTTTTTAGAACCACATAGTTTAAAGATGCCAATTGGCAGGGCAAGACCCCGGGTAGTTTAAGAGATAATGTTATTAGAGTATAGTTATGAGGAGAAATCTCTTCGCACCATCCACATCCACTCACCAAGGGAGACGGAACTCCACACCAGGCTTTGTAAATGATTTGGAAGGTAAAGACGCATCATGACATGAGTGTGACATTGTGTTTATTCCATCTCTTCCTTCTTGGGAGGGATTGGATGACGAATTTGGCATAGAGGGGGATATGGGAGACAACACGTAGTGACGAATTTGTAAAGTGTAAATACAGGGAGGGGCAAGGGTAGGGTAGGCTGACATGGGGGGTTACGTACGGCTAGGGACGAACTTTCTCTACTCGCTCTCCCGTGCCCCTCATGTTGCATTGCCTTGATTGATGTGTACCTTTGCGCCCTTGCCTCCGCTAACTCTGCTTTGTCTTTCCTCCCCACCCATGGACCCATTTTATTTTGGAGGGGAGTGTGCAGGAACCCTGAACTGTGCTGCGGCACATTGCTACACTTGTGTGGCATGCCTGCTACCTTTTGGTGCAACCAATACACCTTATGGACCACACGTTCTGTGGCCTGGCATCTTTGCTGAGCAGACATTTGCTGCAAACGTTACCTTGCACCTGCGGACCACTGGCTTTAAGTGGCGTCAATGTCACGCAGATGGACCATAAGATTGGCCCTGCAAATAAAAACGGACACGGTTTGTGCATTTTATGCTTTGGTGTGTCAGGAAAGAAGACTTCAAGGTTTATTATGGCACACCGAAGACGAAGCAGGAAGCAAGAAGAGGCAGCCAAGCAGCAGCCAAGCAGCAAATATGACATGTGCATTTTTGTGATTGTGCATTCTTGTGCATTTTTGTGCATTTTTGTGCATTTTTGAGTATTGGTGTATTGGTGCATTGCATTGTGTTTTCTCCCCTCCAAAATTTCTTCCCACAAAAGAACAGGTCCTGGGTTATAGAGATGTAAATAATTAGTTAGTCTTGTAAATAACATGCTCCCCACCAGCTTTATGTATAGTTTGATAATTATTTCCGCAATTCGGTTAGCTGTGGGTGTGAGTCTGTTAGTTAGTACACAATGCAGCAGGTGGGACATATCTAGTGTTGTAAAACTGTCACATACAGGGTGTTAGATTAAATGTAGCGGGAAACCACATCTAAGTGTCACACAGAATTTAAAGAGTAGTCCTAAACCTTGCTCAAAACCGGTCGTTCTCACCTGTGTGGGTTCGGCTCAGGGGCGAGCCTGGCGAAGGAGGGGGGCAGTGCTACGGTTTTGAGATTTGTACATATGACCTCATTAAAGGCGAAAGCTTTCCCCTCCCCAGCCCCTCCCACCCCCCCCCCCCCCATAGTTAGTCCACGAGCAACACGTAGGCCACCTTGGGGTATTAGGTATGTCATAGTATGTGTAAGTATAGGCCATTTCCACGAGTAATATCTGCATTGTGTAAGGACATGAGTTTAGGTCCTTTCATTTTGCGTCCACCCTCCAAATCCATCTATGGGCATAATTGATCCCACGCCCCATTTGGCTGATCCCTCAATTTGTTACGCTTTGGGCTACCCACAGCAGTTTGTTACGCTCTGGCTGCCAGCAGCATTCGCTGCCCTTTGTTCGCTCGTGAGTCGAGTAACACGAGGTAGGCCTGAGAAGAGGGAGGAGCGCGGGGTCGAGGTGGGGCGGCGTCAAGGCAGCGCATCAGAGGCGATGACGGTAAGGGCCACCAGCCAACCAGGGCTCTAAGGGCTTGGCGTGATAGGGCGTGGTAAGGCACGTCCGGCAAGTGCTAGAAGGTTCGCAGGGCATACCTATAAAAGCCTGAGCACAAAGCCCTTGAACAGGACTTACCCGGAGGACTTATGGGAGAGGACTCGTTGGAAAAGGACTCGTTGGAACAGGACTCGTAGGGAAAGGGCGTGATAAAAGGACTTACCAGCAGGACTGTATCGAGAGGACTCGCAGAGAAGAGGGCTGGTAGGACTTTTACGGTGAGCGCATTGAGAGCACTTCATTGTGTCAGCGCTTCTGCATTCTGTATTCGCCTATTACGTACGTAGCCACGTGAGTGAACACGGCAATAGCCACCAGTGTTAACCACCAGAGCCCAGACCCCTACCGTTCGCCACGTATTATCCCGTGTGCGCCAAAGACATGCGGAGAGCTCCTGCCGTCTCTACTTAACATATGCCCGGTACGAGCTGGGGACCGGAGAGAGAGCTGCACGGAAGCCATCCCTGGACGCGCTGGTGACCATCAACCTGACCTTCATCAGCAAGCCCCGTGTGAGTGTCTGTGTGGGACGGTCCCGTTTGGCTTGGGGTAATAAGTTAAGACTGTTCTCCTGTGTTAGTGTTTCAAACCCACTTTTCGCACTTGTGCTGGCATTGAAAACCACTTTCCACACTTGCGCTCATGTTGAAAACCACTTTCCGCACTTGTGCTAGTGTTGAAAACAACTTTTCGCACTTGTATTCGTGTTGCGAAAACCACTTTTCGCACTTGTGTTAGTGTTGCAAAACCACAATTCGAACTTGTGTTAGTGTTGCAAAACCATTTTCCGCCCTTGTGCTGGCATTGAATACCATTTTCCGCACTTGAGCTAGTGTTGCAGAACCACTTTTCGCACATGTGTTAGTGTTGCAAAACCACTTGTCCCACTTGTGTTAGTGTAGCAAAACCACTTTATGCACTTGTGCTGGCGATGAAAATCACTTTCCGCACTTGAGCTAGTGTTGCAAAACCACTTTCCACACTTGTGCTGGCGTTGAAAACCACTTTTCACACATGTGCTAGGATTGCAAAACCACTTTCCATGCTAGTGCTGGCATTGAAAACCACTTTCCACACTTGCACTCATGTTAAAAACCACATTCTACACTTGTGACAATGTTGCAAAACCACTTTCCGCACTTGTGTTAGTGTTAAAAAACACTTTTTGCACTTGTGTTAGTGTTGCAAAACCAATTTTCGCACTTGTGTTAGTGTTGCAAAACCACTTTTCACCCTCATGTTAGTGTTAAAAAACACTTTTTGCACTTGCGCTCATGTTGAAAAACACTTCCCACACTTGCGATAGTGTTGATGACCACTCTCCGCAGTCATGCTTGTGTTGGAAACCACTTTCTGCACTAGCGGTCGTGTTGAAAACCACAACTCGCACTTGTCTTAGTGTTGCAAAACCAATTTCCACACTTGTGCTGGCATTGAAAACAACTTTTGGCACTCGTGCTGGTGTTAAAAACCACTTTTCGCACTTGTGTTGGTGCTGCAAAACATCTTTTTGCACTTGTGCTGGCATTGAGAACCACTTTCCACACTTGTGCTCATGTTGAAAACCACATTCTGCACTTGTGCTAGTGTTGCAAAACCACTTTCCGCATTTGTGCTAGTGTTGAAAACAACTTTTCGCACTTGTGTTAGTGTTGCAAAACCACTTTTCGCACTTGTGTTAGTGTTGCAAAACCACAATTCGAACTTGTGTTAGTGTTGCAAAACCATTTTCTGCACTTGTTCTGGCATTGAATACCACTTTTTGCTCTTGTGCTCGTGTTGAAAACCACTCTCCGCAATCATGATCGTGTTGAAAACCACTTTTCGCATTTGTCTTAGTGTTGCAAAACCAATTTCCACACTTGTGCTGGCATTGAAAACAACTTTCGACACTCGTGCTCGTGTTGAAAACCACTTTTCGCACTTGTGTTGGTGTTTCAAAACCAATTTTCGCACTTGTGTTCGTGTTGCAAAACCACTTTTCACCCTCATGTTAGTGTTGAAAAACACTTTTTGCACTTGCGCTCGTGTTGAAAAACACTTCCCACAATTGTGATATTGTTGATAACCACTCTCCGCAATCATGCTTGTGTTGGAAACCACAACTCGCATTTGTCTTAGTGTTGCAAAACCAATTTCCACACTTGTGCTGGCATTGAAAACAACTTTTGGCACTCGTGCTGGTGTTGAAAACCACTTTTCGCACTTGTGTTGGTGTTGCAAAACATCTTTTCGCACTATGTTACTGTTGCAAAACAACTTTCCACTCTTGTGTTAGTGTTTCAAACCCACTTTTCGCACTTGTGCTGGCGTTGAAAACCACTCTCCGCACATGATCTGGTGTTGAAAAACCACTTTCCACACTTGCGCTCGTGTTGAAAACCACGTTCTACACTTGTGCTAGTATTGCAAAACCACTTTCCGCACTTGTGCTAGTGTTGAAAACAACTTTTTGCACTTGCGTTAGTGTTGCAAAACCAATTTTTCGCACTCGTGTTAGTGTTGCAAAACCACTTTTCACCCTCATGTTAGTGTTGAAAAACACTTTTTCCACTTGCGCTCATGTTGAAAACACTTCCCACACTTGCGATAGTGTTGATAACCACTCTCCGCACTCGTGCTGGTGTTGAAAACCACTTTTCACACATGTGTTAGTATTGCAAAACCACTTTCCGTACTTGTGCTGGCGTTGAAAACCACTTTCCACACTTGCACTCATGTTAAAAACCACATTCTACACTTGTGCTAATGTTGCAAAACCACTTTCCGCACTTGTGCTAGTGTTGAAAACAACTTTTTGCATTTGTGATAGTGTTGCAAAACCAATTTTCGCACTTGTGTTAGTGTTGCAAAACCACTTTTCACCCTCATGTTAGTGTTGAAAAACACTTTTTGCACTTGCGCTCGTGTTGAAAAACACTTCCCACATTTGCGATAGTGTTGATAACCACTCTGCGCACTCATGCTTGTGTTGGAAACCACTTTCCGCGCTTGCCCTCGTGTTGAAAACCACAACTCGCATTTGTCTTAGTGTTGCAAAACCAATTTCCACACTTGTGCTGAGATTAAAAACAACTTTTGGCACTCGTGCTGGTGTTGAAAACCACTTTTCGCACTTGTGTTACTGTTGCAAAACCACTTTCCACTCCTGTGTTAGTGTTTCAAACCCACTTTTCGCACTTGTGATGGCGTTGAAAACCACTTTCCACACTTGCGCTCATGTTGAAAACCACGTTCTACACTTGTGCTAGTGTTGCAAAACCACTTTCCGCACTTGTGCTAGTGTTGAAAACAACCTTTCGCACTTGTATTCGTGTTGCAAAACCACTTTTTGCACTTGTGTTAGTGTTGCAAAACCACAACTCGAACTTGTATTAGTGTTGCAAAACAATTTTCCGCACTTGTTCTGGCATTGAATACCACTTTTTGCTCTTGTGCTCGTGTTGAAAACCACTCTCTGCAATCGTGATCGTGTTGAAAACCACTTTTCGCATTTGTCTTAGTGTTGCAAAACCAATTTCCACACTTGTGCTGGCATTGAAAACAACTTTCGGCACTCGTGCTCGTGTTGAAAACCACTTTTCACACTTGTGTTGGTGTTGCAAAACAACTTTTCGCACTTGTGTTACTGTTGCAAAACCACTTTCCATTTTTGTGTTAGTGTTTCAAACCCTCTTTCCGCACTTGTTCTGGTGTTGAAAACAACTTTTCGATCTATGGTTAGTGTTGAAAACCACTTTTTGCACTTGTGCTAGTGTTGCCAAACCACTTTTCGCTCTCCTGTTAGTGTTGAAAAACACTTTTTGCACTTGTGCCCGTGTTGAAAAACACTTCCCACACTTGTGTAAGTGTTGAAAACCACTCTCCGCACTCATGCTAGTATAGGAAACGATTTTCCGCACTTGCGCTAGTGTTGAAATCCACAATTCGCACTTGTCTTAGTGTTGCAAAACCAATTTCCACACTTGTGCTGGCATTGAAAACCACTTTTCGCACTTGTGTTTTTGTTGCAAAACCATTTGTATCACCTGTGTTAGTATTGCAAAACCACTTTATGCACTTGCGCTGGCGATGAAAACCACTTTCCGCACTTGAGCTAGTGTTGCAAAACCATTTTCCACACTTGTGCTAGTGTTGAAAACACCTTTTCGCACTTGTGTTAGTGTTGCAAAACCATTTTCCGCACTTGTTCTGGCATTGAATACCACTTTTTGCTCTTGTGCTCGTGTTGAAAACCACTCTCCGCAATCGTGATCGTGTTGAAAACCACTTTTCGCATTTGTCTTAGTGTTGCAAAACCAATTTCCACAGATTGTGCTGGCATTGAAAACCACTCTCTGCACTTGAGCTGGTGTCGTAAAACCACTTTCCACACTTGCGCTCGTGTTGAAAACCACGTTCTACACTTGCGCTAGTGTTGCAAAACCATTTTCCGCACTTGTGCTGGCATTGAATACCACTTTTTGCACTTGTGTTAGTGTTGCAAAACCACTTTACACAGTTGTGCTGGCGCTGAAAATCACTTTCCGCACCTGAGCTGGTGTTGCAGAAACACTTTTGGCACATGTGTTGGTGTTGAAAACCACTTTCCGCACCTGCGCTCGTGTTGCAAATCCATTTTCCGCACTTGTGCTGGCATTGAAAACCACTTTCCGCACTCGTGCTGGTGTTGAAAACCACTTTTTGCACTTGTGTTACTGTTGAAAAACCACTTTCCACACTAATGCTGGCATTGAAAACCACTTTTCGCACTTGTGTTTTTGTTGCAAAACCACTTGTCTCACTTGTGTTAGTGTTACAAAACCACTTTATGCACTTGTGCTGGCGTTGAAAACCACTTTACGCACTTCTGCTCGTGTTGAAAACCACTTTTTGCACTTGTGTTACTGTTGCAAAACCACTTTCCACTCTTGTGTTAGTGTTTCAAACCCACTTTTCGCACTTGTGCTGGAGTTGAAAACCACTCTCTGCACTTGAGCTGGTGTTGCAAATCCACTTTCCACACTTGTGCTCGTGTTGAAAACCACGTTCTACACTTGTGCTAGTGTTGCAACACAACTTTCCACACTTGTGCTGGTGTCGAAAACAACTTTTCATACATGTGCCCATATTGCAAAACCACCTTCAGCACTTGTGCTGGCATTGAAAACCACTTTTCGCACATCGGCTAGTGTTAAAAACCACTTTCCGTACTTGTGCTGGCGTTGAAAACCACTTTCGACACTTGCACTCGTGTTGAAAACCACGTTCTACACTTGTGCTAATGTTGCAAAACCACTTTCCGCACTTGTGCTAGTGTTGAAAACAACTTTTTGCACGTGTGTTAGTGTTGAAAACCACTTTTTGCACCTGTGTTAGTGTTGCAAAACCAATTTTCGCACTTGTGTTCGTGTTGCAAAACCACTTTTCACCCTCATGTTAGTGTTGAAAAACACTTCTTGCACTTGCGCTCGTGTTGAAAAACACTTCCCACACTTGTGATATTGTTGATAACCACTCTCCGCACTCATGCTTGTGTTGGAAACCACAACTCGCATTTGTCTTAGTGTTGCAAAACCAATTTCCACACTTGTGCTGGCATTGAAAACAACTTTTGGCACTCGTGCTGGTGTTGAAAACCACTTTTCGCACTTGTGTTGGTGTTGCAAAACATCTTTTCGCACTATGTTACTGTTGCAAAACCACTTTCCACTCTTGTGTTAGTGTTTCAAACCCACTTTTCGCACTTGTGCTGGCGTTGAAAACCACTCTCCGCACATGATCTGGTGTTGAAAAACCACTTTCCACACTTGCGCTCGTGTTGAAAACCACGTTCTACACTTTTGCTAGTGTTGCAAAACCACTTTCCGCACTTGTGCTGGTGTTGAAAACCACTTTTCGCACTTGTGTTGGTGTTGCAAAACATATTTTCGCACTTGTGTTACTGTTGCAAAACCACTTTCCACTCCTGTGTTAGTGTTTCAAACCCACTTTTCGCACTTGTGATGGCGTTGAAAACCACTTTCCACACTTGCGCTCATGTTGAAAACCACGTTCTACACTTGTGCTAGTGTTGCAAAACCACTTTCCGCACTTGTGCTAGTGTTGAAAACAACCTTTCGCACTTGTATTCGTGTTGCAAAAGCACTTTTTGCACTTGTGTTAGTGTTGCAAAACCACAACTCGAACTTGTGTTAGTGTTGCAAAACAATTTTCCGCACTTGTTCTGGCATTGAATACCACTTTTTGCTCTTGTGCTCGTGTTGAAAACCACTCTCTGCAATCGTGATCGTGTTGAAAACCACTTTTCGCATTTGTCTTAGTGTTGCAAAACCAATTTCCACACTTGTGCTGGCATTGAAAACAACTTTCGGCACTCGTGCTCGTGTTGAAAACCACTTTTTGCACTTGTGTTGGTGTTGCAAAACAACTTTTCGCACTTGTGTTACTGTTGCAAAACCTCTTTCCATTTTTGTGTTAGTGTTTCAAACCCTCTTTCCGCACTTGTTCTGGTGTTGAAAACAACTTTTCGCTCTATGGTTAGTGTTGAAAACCACTTTTTGCACTTGTGCTAGTATTGGAAAACCACTATCCGTACTTGTGCTGGCGTTGAAAACCACTTTCCACACTTGCACTCGTGTTGAAAGTCTCGTTCTACACTGGTGCTAATGTTGCAAAACCACTTTCCGCACTTGTGCGAGTGTTGAAAACAACTTTTTGCACGTGAGAAAGCACGAGTGCAAGTGCATTGTTAGTGTTAGTGTTGAAAACCACTTTTTGCACATGTGTTTGTGTTGAAAAACCAATTTCCACACTTGTGCTGGCATTGAAAACCACTTTCGGCACTGGTGCTAGTGTTGAAAACCACTTTTCGCACTTGTGTTGGTGTTACAAAATAACTTTGTGTGTGTTACTGTCGCAAACTTGTGTTACTGTCGCAAAACCACGTTCCACTCTTGTGTTAGTGTTTCAAACCCACTTTTCGCGCTTGTGCTGGCGTTGAAAACCACTCTCCGCACTTGAGCTGTTGTTGCAAACCCACTTTCCACACTTGCGCTCGTGTTGAAAACCACGTTCTCCACTTGTGCTCGTGTTGCAAAACCACTTTCCCCACTTGTGCTGGTGTTGAAAACAACTTTTCGCACTTGTGTTAGTGTTGCAAAACCACAATTCGAACTTGTGTTAGTGTTGCAAAACCATTTTCCGCCCTTGTGCTGGCATTGAATACCATTTTCCGCACTTGAGCTAGTGTTGCAGAACCACTTTTCGCACATGTGTTAGTGTTGCAAAACCACTTTATGCACTTGTGCTGGCGATGAAAATCACTTTCCGCACTTGAGCTAGTGTTGCAAAACCACTTTCCACACTTGTGCTGGCGTTGAAAACCACTTTTCACACATGTGCTAGGATTGCAAAACCACTTTCCATGCTAGTGCTGGCATTGAAAACCACTTTCCACACTTGCACTCATGTTAAAAACCACATTCTACACTTGTGCTAATGTTGCAAAACCACTTTCCGCACTTGTGTTAGTGTTGAAAACCACTTTTTGCACTTGTGTTAGTGTTGCAAAACCAATTTTCGCACTTGTGTTAGTGTTGCAAAACCACTTTTCACCCTCATGTTAGTGTTAAAAAACACTTTTTGCACTTGCGCTCATGTTGAAAAACACTTCCCACACTTGCGATAGTGTTGATGACCACTCTCCGCAGTCATGCTTGTGTTGGAAACCACTTTCTGCACTTGCGGTCGTGTTGAAAACCACAACTCGCACTTGTCTTAGTGTTGCAAAACCAATTTCCACACTTGTGCTGGCATTGAAAACAACTTTTGGCACTCGTGCTGGTGTTAAAAACCACTTTTCGCACTTGTGTTGGTGCTGCAAAACATCTTTTTGCACTTGTGCTGGCATTGAGAACCACTTTCCACACTTGCGCTCATGTTGAAAACCACATTCTGCACTTGTGTTGGTGTTGCAAAACCACTTTCCGCATTTGTGCTAGTGTTGAAAACAACTTTTCGCACTTGTATTAGTGTTACAAAACCACTTTTCGCACTTGTGTTAGTGTTGCAAAACCACAATTCGAACTTGTGTTAGTGTTGCAAAACCATTTTCTGCACTTGTTCTGGCATTGAATACCACTTTTTGCTCTTGTGCTCGTGTTGAAAACCACTCTCCGCAATCATGATCGTGTTGAAAACCGCTTTTCGCATTTGTCTTAGTGTTGCAAAACCAATTTCCACACTTGTGCTGGCATTGAAAACAACTTTCGACACTCGTGCTCGTGTTGAAAACCACTTTTCGCACTTTTGTTGGTGTTGCAAAACCAATTTTCGCACTTGTGTTCGTGTTGCAAAACCACTTTTCACCCTCATGTTAGTGTTGAAAAACACTTTTTGCACTTGCGCTCGTGTTGAAAAACACTTCCCACACTTGTGATATTGTTGATAACCACTCTCCGCACTCATGCTTGTGTTGGAAACCACAACTCGCATTTGTCTTAGTGTTGCAAAACCAATTTCCACACTTGTGCTGGCATTGAAAACAACTTTTGGCACTCGTGCTGGTGTTGAAAACCACTTTTCGCACTTGTGTTGGTGTTGCAAAACATCTTTTCGCACTATGTTACTGTTGCAAAACAACTTTCCACTCTTGTGTTAGTGTTTCAAACCCACTTTTCGCACTTGTGCTGGCATTGAAAACCACTCTCCGCACATGATCTGGTGTTGAAAAACCACTTTCCACACTTGCGCTCGTGTTGAAAACCACGTTCTACACTTGTGCTAGTGTTGCAAAACCACTTTCCGCACTTGTGCTAGTGTTGAAAACAACTTTTTGCACTTGCGTTAGTGTTGCAAAACCCATTTTCGCACTCGTGTTAGTGTTGCAAAACCACTTTTCACCCTCATGTTAGTGTTGAAAAACACTTTTTGCACTTGCGCTCGTGTTGAAAAACACTTCCCACACTTGCGATAGTGTTGATAACCACTCTCCGCACTCGTGCTGGTGTTGAAAACCACTTTTCACACATGTGTTAGTATTGCAAAACCACTTTCCGTACTTGTGCTGGCGTTGAAAACCACTTTCCACACTTGCACTCATGTTAAAAACCACATTCTACACTTGTGCTAATGTTGCAAAACCACTTTCCGCACTTGTGCTAGTGTTGAAAACAACTTTTTGCACTTGTGATAGTGTTGCAAAACCAATTTTCGCACTTGTGTTAGTGTTGCAAAACCACTTTTCACCCTCATGTTAGTGTTGAAAAACACTTTTTGCACTTGCACTCGTGTTGAAAAACACTTCCCACACTTGCGATAGTGTTGATAACCACTCTCCGCACTCATGCTTGTGTTGGAAACCACTTTCTGCGCTTGCCCTCGTGTTGAAAACCACAACTCGCATTTGTCTTAGTGTTGCAAAACCAATTTCCACACTTGTGCTGAGATTAAAAACAACTTTTGGCACTCGTGCTGGTGTTGAAAACCACTTTTCGCACTTGTGTTGGTGTTGCAAAACATATTTTCGCACTTGTGTTACTGTTGCAAAACCACTTTCCACTCCTGTGTTAGTGTTTCAAACCCACTTTTCGCACTTGTGATGGCGTTGAAAACCACTTTCCACACTTGCGCTCATGTTGAAAACCACGTTCTACACTTGTGCTAGTGTTGCAAAACCACTTTCCGCACTTGTGCTAGTGTTGAAAACAACCTTTCGCACTTGTATTCGTGTTGCAAAAGCACTTTTTGCACTTGTGTTAGTGTTGCAAAACCACAACTCGAACTTGTGTTAGTGTTGCAAAACAATTTTCCGCACTTGTTCTGGCATTGAATACCACTTTTTGCTCTTGTGCTCGTGTTGAAAACCACTCTCTGCAATCGTGATCGTGTTGAAAACCACTTTTCGCATTTGTCTTAGTGTTGCAAAACCAATTTCCACACTTGTGCTGGCATTGAAAACAACTTTCGGCACTCGTGCTCGTGTTGAAAACCACTTTTTGCACTTGTGTTGGTGTTGCAAAACAACTTTTCGCACTTGTGTTACTGTTGCAAAACCTCTTTCCATTTTTGTGTTAGTGTTTCAAACCCTCTTTCCGCACTTGTTCTGGTGTTGAAAACAACTTTTCGATCGATGGTTAGTGTTGAAAACCACTTTTTGCACTTGTGCTAGTGTTGCCAAACCACTTTTCGCTCTCATGTTAGTGTTGAAAAACACTTTTTGCACTTGTGCCCGTGTTGAAAAACACTTCCCACACTTGTGTAAGTGTTGAAAACCACTCTCCGCACTCATGCTAGTATAGGAAACGATTTTCCGCACTTGCGCTAGTGTTGAAATCCACAATTCGCACTTGTCTTAGTGTTGCAAAACCAATTTCCACACTTGTGCTGGCATTGAAAACCACTTTTCGCACTTGTGTTTTTGTTGCAAAACCATTTGGCTCACTTGTGTTAGTATTGCAAAACCACTTTATGCACTTGCGCTGGCGATGAAAACCACTTTCCACACTTGAGCTATTGTTGCAAAACCATTTTCCACACTTGTGCTAGTGTTGAAAACACCTTTTCGCGCTTGTGTTAGTGTTGCAAAACCATTTTCCGCACTTGTTCTGGCATTGAATACCACTTTTTGCTCTTGTGCTCGTGTTGAAAACCACTCTCCGCAATCGTGATCGTGTTGAAAACCACTTTTCGCATTTGTCTTAGTGTTGCAAAACCAATTTCCACAGATTGTGCTGGCATTGAAAACCACTCTCTGCACTTGAGCTGGTGTTGTAAAACCACTTTCCACACTTGCGCTCGTGTTGAAAACCACGTTCTACACTTGTGCTAGTGTTGCAAAACCATTTTCCGCACTTGTGCTGGCATTCAGTACCACTTTTTGCACTTGTGTTAGTGTTGCAAAACCACTTTACACAGTTGTGCTGGCGCTGAAAATCACTTTCCGCACCTGAGCTAGTGTTGCAGAAACACTTTTGGCACATGTGTTGGTGTTGAAAACCACTTTCCACACCTGCGCTCGTGTTGCAAATCCATTTTCCGCACTTGTGCTGGCGTTGAAAACCACTTTACGCACTTCTGCTCGTGTTGAAAACCACTTTTTGCACTTGTGTTACTGTTGCAAAACCACTTTCCACTCTTGTGTTAGTGTTTCAAACCCACTTTTCGCACTTGTGCTGGAGTTGAAAACCACTCTCTGCACTTGAGCTGGTGTTGCAAAACCACTTTCCACACTTGTGCTCGTGTTGAAAACCACGTTCTACACTTGTGCTAGTGTTGCAACACAACTTTCCACACTTGTGCTGGTGTCGAAAACAACTTTTCATACATGTGCTCATATTGCACCCTTTCAGCACTTGTGCTGGCATTGAAAACCACTTTTCGCACATCTGCTGGTGTTAAAAACCACTTTCCGTACTTGTGCTGGCGTTGAAAACCACTTTCGACACTTGCACTCGTGTTGAAAACCACGTTCTACACTTGTGCTAATGTTGCAAAACCACTTTCCGCACTTGTGCTAGTGTTGAAAACAACTTTTTGCACGTGTGTTAGTGTTGAAAACCACTTTTTGCACCTGTGTTAGTGTTGCAAAACCAATTTTCGCACTTGTGTTCGTGTTGCAAAACCACTTTTCACCCTCATGTTAGTGTTGAAAAACAATTCTTGCACTTGCGCTCGTGTTGAAAAACACTTCCCACACTTGTGCGAGCATTGAAAACAACTTTTGGCACTCGTGCTGGTGTTGAAAACCACTTTTCGCACTTGTGTTGGTGTTGCAAAACATCTTTTCGCACTATGTTACTGTTGCAAAACCACTTTCCACTCTTGTGTTAGTGTTTCAAACCCACTTTTCGCACTTGTGCTGGTGTTGAAAACCACTCTCCGCACATGATCTGGTGTTGAAAAACCACTTTCCACACTTGCGCTCGTGTTGAAAACCACGTTCTACACTTGTGCTAGTGTTGCAAAACCACTTTCCGCACTTGTGCTAGTGTTGAAAACAACTTTTTGCACTTGCGTTAGTGTTGCAAAACCAATTTTCGCACTCGTGTTAGTGTTGCAAAACCACTTTCCGCACTTGTGCTGGCGTTGAAAACCACTTTCCGCACTTGTGCTGGTGTTGAAAACAACTTTTCGCTCTATGGTTAGTGTTGAAAACCACTTTTTGCACTTGTGCTAGTATTGGAAAACCACTATCCGTACTTGTGCTGGCGTTGAAAACCACTTTCCACACTTGCACTCGTGTTGAAAGTCTCGTTCTACACTGGTGCTAATGTTGCAAAACCACTTTCCGCACTTGTGCGAGTGTTGAAAACAACTTTTTGCACGTGTGTTAGTGTTGAAAACCACTTTTTGCACATGTGTTCGTGTTGAAAAACCAATTTCCACACTTGTGCTGGCATTGAAAACCACTTTCAGCACTGGTGCTAGTGTTGAAAACCACTTTTCGCACTTGTGTTGGTGTTACAAAATAACTTTGTGTGTGTTACTGTCGCAAACTTGTGTTACTGTCGCAAAACCACGTTCCACTCTTGTGTTAGTGTTTCAAACCCACTTTTCGCGCTTGTGCTGGCGTTGAAAACCACTCTCCGCACTTGAGCTGTTGTTGCAAACCCACTTTCCACACTTGCGCTCGTGTTGAAAACCACGTTCTCCACTTGTGCTCGTGTTGAAAAACCACTTTCCGCACTTGTGCTGGTGTTGAAAACAACTTTTCGCACTTGTATTGGTGTTGCAAAACCACTTTTCGCACTTGTGCTGGCATTGAATACCACTTTTTGCACTTGTGTTCCTGTTGCAAAACCACTTTCCACACATGTGCTGGTGTTGAAAACCACTTTCCGCACCTGAGGTAGTGTTGCAGAACCACTTTTCTCACATGTGTTGGCGTTGAAAACCACTTTCCGCACCTGCGCTCGTGTTGCAAAACCATTTTCCGCACTTGAGCTGTCATTGAAAACCACTTTCCACACCTGAGCTGGTGTTGCAGAACCAATTTCTGCACTTGCACTGGCATTGAATACCACTTTTTGCTCTTGTGCTCGTGTTGAAAACCACTCTCCACAATCGTGATCGTGTTGAAATCCACTTTTCGCATTTGTCTTCGTGTTGCAAAACCAATTTCCACACTTGTGCTGGCATTGAAAACAACTTTCGGCACTCGTGCTGGTGTTGAAAACCACTTTTCCCACTTGCGTTGGTGTTGCAAAACCACTTTCCACTTTTGTGTTAGTGTTTCAAACCCACTTTTCGCACTTGTGCTGGCATTGAAAACCACTCTCTGCACTTGAGCTGGTGTTGTAAAACCACTTTCCACACTTGCGCTCGTGTTGAAAACCACGTTCTACACTTGTGCTAATGTTGCAAAACCACTTTCCGCACTTGTGCTCGTGTTGAAAACAACTTTTTGCACGTGTGTTTGTGTTGAAAACCACTTTTCGCACTTGTGTTATTGTTGCAAAAACCACTTTCCGCTCTTGTGCTGGCATTGAAAACCACTTTCCCCACTTTAGCTCGTGTTGCAAAACCACTTTACACACTTGTGATGGCGTTGAACACCAATTTTCCGCATCTGCGTTCGTATTGAAAACCATGTTCTACACTTGTGCCAGTGCTGAAAAACCACTTTCCGCACTTGTGCTGGTGTTGAAAACAACTTTTCGCTGTTTGGTTCGTGTTGAAAACAACTTTTTGCACTTGTGCTAGTGTTGCCAAACCAATTTTTGCACTTGTGTTGGTGTTGAAAAACCACTTTTCGCACTTGTGTTAGTGTTGAAAAACCACTGTTCGCACTTGTGTTAGACTTGAAAAACCACTTTTCGCACTTGTGTTAGTGTTGAAAAACAACTTTTCGCACTTGTGTTAGTGTTGCAAAACCATTTTCCGCACTTGTGCTGGCATTGAATACCACTTTTTGCACTTGTGTTAGTGTTGCAAAACCACTTTACCCAGTTGTGCTGGCACTGAAAATCACTTTCCGCACCTGAGCTAGTGTTGCAGAACCACTTTTGGCACATGTGTTGGTGTTGAAAACCACGTTCCGCACCTGCGCTCGTGTTGGAAAACCATTTTCCGCACTTGTGCTGGCATTGAAAAACCACTTTTCGCAATTGTATTAGTGTGGAAAAACCACTTTTCACACTTGTGTTAGTGTTGAAAAACCACTTTTCGCACTTGTGTTAGTGTTGAAAAACCACTTTTCGCACTTGTGTTAGTGTTGAAAAACCACTTTTCGCACTTGTGTTGGTGCAGGAAACCACTTTTGCACTTTTATTAGTGTGGAAAAAACCACTTTTCGCACTTGTGTTAGTGTTGAAAAACCACTTTTCGCACTTGTGTTAGTGTTGAAAAACTACTTTTCGCACTTGTGCAGGAAACCACTTTTGCACTTGTATTAGTGTGGAAAAAACACTTTTTTCACTTGTGATAGTGTTGAAAAACCACTTTTCGCACTTGTGTTAGTGTTGAAAAACGACTTTTCGCACATGTGTTGGTGCAGGAAACCACTTTTGCACTTGTATTAGTGTGGAAAAAACTCTTTTTGCACTTGTGATAGTGTTGAAAAACCACTTTTCGCACTTGTGTTGGTGTTGAAAAACCACTTTTCGCACTTGCGTTGGTGCAGGAAACCACTTTTGCACTTGTATTAGTGTGGAAAAACCACTTTTCGCACTTGTGTTAGTGTTGAAAAACCACTTTTGCACTTGTCTTAGTGTTGCAAAACCAATTTCCACACTTGTGCTGGCATTGAAAACCACTTTCCGCACTCGTGCTAGTGTTGAAAACCACTTTTTGCACTTGTGTTAGTGTTGCAAATCCACTTTCCGTACTTGTGCTGGCGTTGAAAACCACTTTCCACACTTGCACTAGTGTTGAAAACCACGTTCTACACTTGTGCTAATGTTGCAAAACCACTTTCCGCACTTGTGCTAGTGTTGAAAACAACTTTTTGCACGTGCGTTAGTGTTGAAAAACCACTTTTCGCACTTGTGTTGGTGCAGGAAACCACTTTTGCACTTGTATTAGTGTGGAAAAACCACTTTTCGCACTTGTGTTAGTGTTGAAAAACCACTTTTTGCACTTGTGTTAGTGTTGAAAAACCGCTTTTCGCACTTGTGTTGGTGCAGGAAACCACTTTTGCACTTGTATTAGTGAGGAAAACCACTTTTCGCACTTGTGTTGGTGCAGGAAACCACTTTTGCACTTGTATTAGTGTGGAAAAACCACTTTTTGCACTTGTGTTAGTGTTGAAAAACTACTTTTCGCACATGTGTTGGTGCAGGAAACCACTTTTGCACTTGTATTAGTGTGGAAAAAACTCTTTTTGCACTTGTGATAGTGTTGAAAAACCACTTTTCGCACTTGTGTTAGTGTTGAAAAACCACTTTTCGCACTTGTGTTGGTGCAGGAAACCACTTTTGCACTTGTATTAGTGTGGAAAAACCACTTTTCGCACTTGTGTTAGTGTTGAAAAACCACTTTTGCACTTGTATTAGTGTGGAAAAAACACTTTTTGCACTTGTGATAGTGTTGAAAAACCACTTTTCGCACTTGTTGTTTTGGTGCAGGAAACCACTTTTGCACTTGTATTAGTGTGGAAAAACCACCATTCGCACTTGTGTTAGTGTTGAAAAACCACTTTTCGCCCTTGTATTAGTGTGGAAAAAACACTTTTTGCACTTGTGATAGTGTTGAAAAACCACTTTTCGCATTTGTGTTAGTGTTGAAAAACCACTTTTCGCACTTGTGTTGGTGCAGGAAACCACTTTTGCACTTGTATTAGTGTGGAAAAACCACTTTTCGCACTTGTGTTAGTGTTGAAAAACCACTTTTCGCACTTCCGTTAGTGTTGAAAAACCATTTTTCGCACTTGTGTTGGTGCTGGAAACCACTTTTGCACTTGTATTAGTGTGGAAAAACCACTTTTCACACTTGTGTTAGTGTTGAAAAACCACTTTTCGCACTTGTGTTAGTGTTGAAAAACCACTTTTCACACCTGTGTTGGTGCAGGAAACCACTTTTGCACTTGTATTAGTGTGGAAAAACCACTTTTCGCACTTGTGTTAGTGTTGAAAAAACACTTTTCGCACTCCTGTTAGTGTTGAAAAACCACTTTTCGCACTTGTGTTGGTGCAGGAAACCACTTTTGCACTTGTAATAGTGTGGAAAAACCACTTTTCGCACTTGTGTTAGTGTTGAAAAAACACTTTTCGCACTTGTGTTAGTGTTGAAAAACCACTTTTCACACTTGTGTTGGTGTTGAAAAACCACTTTTCGTACTTGTGTTAGTGTTGAAAAACCACTTTTTGCACTTGTGTTAGTGTTGAAAAACCACTTTTCGCAATTGTGTTGGTGCAGGAAACCACTTTTGCACTTGTATTAGTGTGGAAAAATCACTTTTCGCACTTGTGTTAGTGTTGAAAAACCACTTTTCGCACTTGTGTTAGTGTTGAAAAACCACTTTTCGCACTTGTGTTAGTGTTGAAAAACCACTTTTTGCACTTGTATTAGTGTTGAAAAACCACTTTTCGCACTTGTGTTATGTTGAAAAACCACTTTTCGCACTTGTGTTGGTGCAGGAAACCACTTTTGCACTTGTATTAGTGTGGAAAATACACTTTTCGCACTTGTGTTAGTGTTGAAAAACCACTTTTCGCACTTGTGTTAGTGTTGAAAAACCACTTTTCGCACTTGTGTTGGTGCAGGAAACCACTTTTGCACTTGTATTAGTGTGGAAAAACCACTTTTCGCACTTGTGTTAGTGTTGAAAAACCACTTTTCGCACTTGTGTTAGTGTTGAAAAACCACTTTTCGCACTTGTGTTAGTGTTGAAAAACCACTTTTCGCACTTGTGTTGGTGCAGGAAACCACTTTTGCACTTGTATTAGTGTGGAAAATACACTTTTCGCACTTGTGTTAGTGTTGAAAAACCACTTTTCGCACTTGTGTTAGTGTTGAAAAACCACTTTTCGCACTTGTATTAGTGTTGAAAAACCACTTTTCGCACTTGTGTTAGTGTTGAAAAACCACTTTTCGCACTTGTGTTAGTGTTGAAAAACCACTTTTCGCACATGTGTTGGTGTTGAAAAACCACTTTTCGCACTTGTGTTAGTGTTGAAAAACCACTTTTCGCACTTGTGTTGGTGCAGGAAACCACTTTTGCACTTGTATTAGTGTGGAAAATACACTTTTCGCACTTGTGTTAGTGTTGAAAAACCACTTTTCACACTTGTGTTAGTGTTGAAAAACCACTTTTCGCACTTGGTTTAGTGTTGAAAAACCACTTTTAGCACTTGTGTTAGTGTTGAAAAACCACTTTTCGCACTTGTGTTGGTGCAGGAAACCACTTTTGCACTTGTATTAGTGTGGAAAATACACTTTTCGCACTTGTGTTAGTGTTGAAAAACCACTTTTCACACTTGTGTTAGTGTTGAAAAACCACTTTTCGCACTTGTGTTAGTGTTGAAAATCCACTTTTCGCACTTGTGTTAGTGTTGAAAAACCACTTTTCGCACTTGTGTTGGTGCAGGAAACCACTTTTGCACTTGTATTAGTGTGGAAAATACACTTTTCGCACTTGTGTTAGTGTTGAAAAACCACTTTTCACACTTGTGTTAGTGTTGAAAAACCACTTTTCGCACTTGTGTTAGTGTTGAAAATCCACTTTTCGCACTTGTGTTAGTGTTGAAAAACCACTTTTCGCACTTGTGTTGGTGCAGGAAACCACTTTTGCACTTGTATTAGTGTGGAAAAAACACTTTTTGCACTTGTGTTGGTGCAGGAAACCACTTTTGCACTTGTATTAGTGTGGAAAAACCACTTTTCGCACTTGTGTTAGTGTTGAAAAACCACTTTTCGCACTTGTGTTGGTGCAGGAAACCACTTTTGCACTTGTATTAGTGTGGAAAATACACTTTTCGCACTTGTGTTAGTGTTGAAAAACCACTTTTCGCACTTGTGTTAGTGTTGAAAAACCACTTTTCGCACTTGTGTTGGTGCAGGAAACCACTTTTGCACTTGTATTAGTGTGGAAAAACCACTTTTCGCACTTGTGTTAGTGTTGAAAAACCACTTTTCGCACTTGTGTTAGTGTTGAAAAACCACTTTTCGCACTTGTTAGTGTTGAAAAACCACTTTTCGCACTTGTGTTAGTGTTGAAAAACCACTTTTCGCACTTGTGTTGGTGCAGGAAACCACTTTTGCACTTGTATTAGTGTGGAAAAACCACTTTTCGCACTTGTGTTAGTGTTGACAAACCACTTTTCGCACTTGTGTTCGTGTTGAAAAACCACTTTTCGCACTTGTGTTAGTGTTGAAAAACCACTTTTCGCACTTGTGTTAGTGTTGAAAACCACTTTTCGCACTTGTGTTGGTGCAGGAAACCACTTTTGCACTTGTATTAGTGTGGAAAAATCACTTTTCGCACTTGTGTTAGTGTTGAAAAACCACTTTTCGCACTTGTGTTAGTGTTGAAAAACCACTTTTCGCACTTGTGTTAGTGTTGAAAAACCACTTTTCGCACTTGTGTTAGTGTAGAAAAACCACTTTTCGCACTTGTGTTAGTGTTGAAAAGCCACTTTTCGCACTTGTGTTAGTGTTGAAAAACCACTTTTCGCACTTGTGTTGGTGCAGGAAACCACTTTTGCACTTGTATTAGTGTGGAAAAAACACTTTTTGCACTTGTGTTAGTGTTGAAAAACCACTTTTCGCACTTGTGTTAGTGTTGAAAAACCACTTTTCGCACTTGTGTTGGTGCAGGAAACCACTTTTGCACTTGTATTAGTGTGGAAAAAACACTTTTCGCACTTGTGTTAGTGTTGAAAAACCACTTTTCGCACTTGTGTTAGTGTTGAAAATCCACTTTTCGCACTTGTGTTAGTGTTGAAAAACCACTTTTCGCACCTGTGTTAGTGTTGAAAAACCACTTTTCGCACTTGTGTTGGTGCAGGAAACCACTTTTGCACTTGTATTAGTGTGGAAAATACACTTTTCGCACTTGTGTTAGTGTTGAAAAACCACTTTTCGCACTTGCGTTAGTGTTGAAAAACCACTTTTCGCACTTGTCTTAGTGTTGAAAAACCACTTTTCGCACTTATGTTGGTGCAGGAAACCACTTTTGCACTTGTATTAGTGTGGAAAAAACACTTTTTGCACTTGTGTTGGTGCAGGAAACCACTTTTGCACTTGTATTAGTGTGGAAAAACCACTTTTCGCACTTGTGTTAGTGTTGAAAAACCACTTTTCGCACTTGTGTTAGTGTTGAAAAACCACTTTTCACACTTGTGTTAGTGTTGAAAAGCCACTTTTCGCACTTGTGTTAGTGTTGAAAAACCACTTTTCGCACTTGAGTTGGTGCAGGAAACCACTTTTGCACTTGTATTAGTGTGGAAAAAACACTTTTTGCACTTGTGTTAGTGTTGAAAAACCACTTTTCGCACTTGTGTTAGTGTTGAAAAACCACTTTTCGCACTTGTGTTAGTGTTGAAAAACCACTTTTCGCACTTGTGTTGGTGCAGGAAACCACTTTTGCACTTGTATTAGTGTGGAAAATACACCTTTCACACTTGTGTTAGTGTTGAAAAACCACTTTTCGCACTTGTGTTAGTGTTGAAAAACCACTATTCGCACTTGTGTTAGTGTTGAAAAACCACTTTTCGCACTTGTGTTGGTGCAGGAAACCACTTTTGCACTTGTATTAGTGTGGAAAATACACTTTTCGCACTTGTGTTAGTGTTGAAAAACCACTTTTCGCACTTGTGTTGGTGCAGGAAACCACTTTTGCACTTGTTTTAGTGTGGAAAATACACCTTTCACACTTGTGTTAGTGTTGAAAAACCACTTTTCGCACTTGTGTTAGTGTTGAAAAACCACTTTTCGCACTTGTGTTAGTGTTGAAAAACCACTTTTCGCACTTGTGTTAGTGTTGAAAAACCACTTTTGCACTTGTATTAGTGTGGAAAAAACACTTTTTGCACTTGTGTTAGTGTTGAAAAACCACTTTTTGCAGTTGTGTTAGTGTTGAAAAAACACTTTTCGCACTTGTGTTAGTGTTGAAAAACCACTTTTCGCACTTGTGTTGGTGCAGGAAACCACTTTTGCACTTGTTTTAGTGTGGAAAATACACCTTTCACACTTGTGTTAGTGTTGAAAAACCACTTTTCGCACTTGTGTTAGTGTTGAAAAACCACTTTTGCACTTGTATTAGTGTGGAAAAAACACTTTTTGCACTTGTGTTAGTGTTGAAAAACCACTTTTTGCAGTTGTGTTAGTGTTGAAAAAACACTTTTCGCACTTGTGTTAGTGTTGAAAAACCACTTTTCGCACTTGTGTTGGTGCAGGAAACCACTTTTGCACTTGTATTAGTGTGGAAAATACACTTTTCGCACTTGTGTTAGTGTTGAAAAACCACTTTTCGCACTTGTGTTAGTGTTGAAAAACCACTTTTCGCACTTGTGTTGGTGCAGGAAACCACTTTTGCACTTGTATTAGTGTGGAAAAATCACTTTTCGTACTTGTGTTAGTGTTGAAAAACCACTTTTCGCACTTGTGTTAGTGTTGAAAAACCACTTTTCGCACTTGTGTTAGTGTTGAAAAACCACTTTTTGCACTTGTATTAGTGTTGAAAAACCACTTTTCGCACTTGTGTTATGTTGAAAAACCACTTTTCGCACTTGTGTTCGTGCAGGAAACCATTTTTGCACTTGTATTAGTATGGAAAAACCACTTTTCGCACTTGTGTTAAAGTTGAAAAACCAATTTTCGCACTTGTGTTCGTGTTGAAAAACCACTTTTCGCACTTGTGTTAGTGTTGAAAAACCACTTTTGCACTTGTATTAGTGTGGAAAAAACACTTTTCGCACTTGTGTTAGTGTTGAAAACCCACTTTTTGCACTTGTGTTGGTGCAGGAAAGCACTTTTGCACTTGTATTAGTGTGGAAAAAACACTTTTTGCACTTGTGATAGTGTTGAAAAACGACTTTTTGCACTTGTGATAGTGTTGAAAAACCACTTTTCGCACTTGTGTTAGTGTTGAAAACCACTTTTTGCACTTGTGTTAGTGTTGCAAATCCACTTTCCGTACTTGTGCTGGCGTTGAAAACCACTTTCCACACTTGCACTCGTGTTGAAAACCACGTTCTACACTTGTGCTAATGTTGCAAAACCACTTTCCGCACTTGTGCTAGTGTTGAAAACAACTTTTTGCACGTGCGTTAGTGTTGAAAAACCACTTTTCGCACTTGTGTTGGTGCAGGAAACCACTTTTGCACTTGTATTAGTGTGGAAAAACCACTTTTCGCACTTGTGTTAGTGTTGAAAAACCACTTTTCGCCCTTGTATTAGTGTGGAAAAAACACTTTTTGCACTTGTGATAGTGTTGAAAAACCACTTTTCGCACTTGTGTTAGTGTTGAAAAACCACTTTTCGCACTTGTGTTGGTGCAGGAAACCACTCTTGTACTTGTATTAGTGTGGAAAAACCACTTTTCGCACTTGTGTTAGTGTTGAAAAACCACTTTTCACACTTGTGTTGGTGCAGGAAACCACTTTTGCACTTGTATTAGTGTGAAAAAACCACTTTTCGCACTTGTGTTAGTGTTGAAAAACCACTTTTCGCACTTGTGTTAGTGTTGAAAAACCACTTTTTAAACTTGTGTTAGTGTTGAAAAACCGCTTTTCGCACTTGTGTTGGTGCAGGAAACCACTTTTGCACTTGTATTAGTGTGGAAAACCACTTTTCGCACTTGTGTTGGTGCAGGAAACCACTTTTGCACTTGTATTAGTGTGGAAAAACCACTTTTCGCACTTGTGTTAGTGTTGAAAAACCACTTTTCACACTTGTGTTGGTGCAGGAAACCACTTTTGCACTTGTATTAGTGTGGAAAAACCACTTTTCGCACTTGTGTTAGTGTTGAAAAACCACTTTTCGCACTTGTGTTAGTGTTGAAAAAACACTTTTTGCACTTGTGTTAGTGTTGAAAAACCGCTTTTCGCACTTGTGTTGGTGCAGGAAACCACTTTTGCACTTGTATTAGTGTGGAAAACCACTTTTCGCACTTGTGTTAGTGTTGAAAAACCACTTTTCGCACTTGTGTTAGTGTTGAAAAACCACTTTTCACACTTGTGTTGGTGCAGGAAACCACTTTTGCACTTGTATTAGTGGGGAAAAAACACTTTTTGCACTTGTGATAGTGTTGAAAAACCACTTTTCGCACTTGTGTTAGTGTTGAAAAACTACTTTTCGCACATGTGTTGGTGCAGGAAACCACTTTTGCACTTGTATTAGTGTGGAAAAAACTCTTTTTGCACTTGTGATAGTGTTGAAAAACCACTTTTCGCACTTGTGTTAGTGTTGAAAAACCACTTTTCGCACTTGTTTTGGTGCAGGAAACCACTTTTGCACTTGTATTAGTGTGGAAAAACCACCATTCGCACTTGTGTTAGTGTTGAAAAACCACTTTTCGCCCTTGTATTAGTGTGGAAAAAACACTTTTTGCACTTGTGATAGTGTTGAAAAACCACTTTTCGCATTTGTGTTAGTGTTGAAAAACCACTTTTCGCACTTGTGTTGGTGCAGGAAACCACTTTTGCACTTGTATTAGTGTGGAAAAACCACTTTTCGCACTTGTGTTAGTGTTGAAAAACCACTTTTCGCACTTCCGTTAGTGTTGAAAAACCACTTTTCGCACTTGTGTTGGTGCCGGAAACCACTTTTGCACTTGTATTAGTGTGGAAAAACCACTTTTCACACTTGTGTTAGTGTTGAAAAACCACTTTTCGTACTTGTGTTAGTGTTGAAAAACCACTTTTCACACCTGTGTTGGTGCAGGAAACCACTTTTGCACTTGTATTAGTGTGGAAAAACCACTTTTCGCACTTGTGTTAGTGTTGAAAAAACACTTTTCGCACTCCTGTTAGTGTTGAAAAACCACTTTTCGCACTTGTGTTGGTGCAGGAAACCACTTTTGCACTTGTAATAGTGTGGAAAAACCACTTTTCGCTCTTGTGTTAGTGTTGAAAAACCACTTTTCGCACTTGTGTTAGTGTTGAAAAACCACTTTTCACACTTGTGTTGGTGTTGAAAAACCACTTTTCGTACTTGTGTTAGTGTTGAAAAACCACTTTTCGCACTTGTGTTAGTGTTGAAAAACCACTTTTCGCACTTGTGTTAGTGTTGAAAAACCACTTTTTGCACTTGTATTAGTGTTGAAAAACCACTTTTCGCACTTGTGTTATGTTGAAAAACCACTTTTCGCACTTGTGTTGGTGCAGGAAACCACTTTTGCACTTGTATTAGTGTGGAAAATACACTTTTCGCACTTGTGTTAGTGTTGAAAAAACACTTTTTGCACTTGTGTTGGTGCAGGAAACCACTTTTGCACTTGTATTAGTGTGGAAAATACACTTTTCGCACTTGTGTTAGTGTTGAAAAACCACTTTTCGCACTTGTGTTAGTGTTGAAAAACCACTTTTCGCACTTGTGTTGGTGCAGGAAACCACTTTTGCACTTGTATTAGTGTGGAAAATACACTTTTCGCACTTGTGTTAGTGTTGAAAAACCACTTTTCGCACTTGTGTTAGTGTTGAAAAACCACTTTTCGCACTTGTGTTGGTGCAGGAAACCACTTTTGCACTTGTATTAGTGTGGAAAAATCACTTTTCGTACTTGTGTTAGTGTTGAAAAACCACTTTTCGCACTTGTGTTAGTGTTGAAAAACCACTTTTCGCACTTGTGTTAGTGTTGAAAAACCACTTTTTGCACTTGTATTAGTGTTGAAAAACCACTTTTCGCACTTGTGTTATGTTGAAAAACCACTTTTCGCACTTGTGTTCGTGCAGGAAACCATTTTTGCACTTGTATTAGTATGGAAAAACCACTTTTCGCACTTGTGTTAAAGTTGAAAAACCAATTTTCGCACTTGTGTTCGTGTTGAAAAACCACTTTTCGCACTTGTGTTAGTGTTGAAAAACCACTTTTGCACTTGTATTAGTGTGGAAAAAACACTTTTCGCACTTGTGTTAGTGTTGAAAACCCACTTTTTGCACTTGTGTTGGTGCAGGAAAGCACTTTTGCACTTGTATTAGTGTGGAAAAAACACTTTTTGCACTTGTGATAGTGTTGAAAAACGACTTTTTGCACTTGTGATAGTGTTGAAAAACCACTTTTCGCACTTGTGTTAGTGTTGAAAACCACTTTTTGCACTTGTGTTAGTGTTGCAAATCCACTTTCCGTACTTGTGCTGGCGTTGAAAACCACTTTCCACACTTGCACTCGTGTTGAAAACCACGTTCTACACTTGTGCTAATGTTGCAAAACCACTTTCCGCACTTGTGCTAGTGTTGAAAACAACTTTTTGCACGTGCGTTAGTGTTGAAAAACCACTTTTCGCACTTGTGTTGGTGCAGGAAACCACTTTTGCACTTGTATTAGTGTGGAAAAACCACTTTTCGCACTTGTGTTAGTGTTGAAAAACCACTTTTCGCCCTTGTATTAGTGTGGAAAAAACACTTTTTGCACTTGTGATAGTGTTGAAAAACCACTTTTCGCACTTGTGTTAGTGTTGAAAAACCACTTTTCGCACTTGTGTTGGTGCAGGAAACCACTCTTGTACTTGTATTAGTGTGGAAAAACCACTTTTCGCACTTGTGTTAGTGTTGAAAAACCACTTTTCACACTTGTGTTGGTGCAGGAAACCACTTTTGCACTTGTATTAGTGTGAAAAAACCACTTTTCGCACTTGTGTTAGTGTTGAAAAACCACTTTTCGCACTTGTGTTAGTGTTGAAAAACCACTTTTTGCACTTGTGTTAGTGTTGAAAAACCGCTTTTCGCACTTGTGTTGGTGCAGGAAACCACTTTTGCACTTGTATTAGTGTGGAAAACCACTTTTCGCACTTGTGTTGGTGCAGGAAACCACTTTTGCACTTGTATTAGTGTGGAAAAACCACTTTTCGCACTTGTGTTAGTGTTGAAAAACCACTTTTCACACTTGTGTTGGTGCAGGAAACCACTTTTGCACTTGTATTAGTGTGGAAAAACCACTTTTCGCACTTGTGTTAGTGTTGAAAAACCACTTTTCGCACTTGTGTTAGTGTTGAAAAAACACTTTTTGCACTTGTGTTAGTGTTGAAAAACCGCTTTTCGCACTTGTGTTGGTGCAGGAAACCACTTTTGCACTTGTATTAGTGTGGAAAACCACTTTTCGCACTTGTGTTAGTGTTGAAAAACCACTTTTCGCACTTGTGTTAGTGTTGAAAAACCACTTTTCACACTTGTGTTGGTGCAGGAAACCACTTTTGCACTTGTATTAGTGGGGAAAAAACACTTTTTGCACTTGTGATAGTGTTGAAAAACCACTTTTCGCACTTGTGTTAGTGTTGAAAAACTACTTTTCGCACATGTGTTGGTGCAGGAAACCACTTTTGCACTTGTATTAGTGTGGAAAAAACTCTTTTTGCACTTGTGATAGTGTTGAAAAACCACTTTTCGCACTTGTGTTAGTGTTGAAAAACCACTTTTCGCACTTGTTTTGGTGCAGGAAACCACTTTTGCACTTGTATTAGTGTGGAAAAACCACCATTCGCACTTGTGTTAGTGTTGAAAAACCACTTTTCGCCCTTGTATTAGTGTGGAAAAAACACTTTTTGCACTTGTGATAGTGTTGAAAAACCACTTTTCGCATTTGTGTTAGTGTTGAAAAACCACTTTTCGCACTTGTGTTGGTGCAGGAAACCACTTTTGCACTTGTATTAGTGTGGAAAAACCACTTTTCGCACTTGTGTTAGTGTTGAAAAACCACTTTTCGCACTTCCGTTAGTGTTGAAAAACCACTTTTCGCACTTGTGTTGGTGCCGGAAACCACTTTTGCACTTGTATTAGTGTGGAAAAACCACTTTTCACACTTGTGTTAGTGTTGAAAAACCACTTTTCGTACTTGTGTTAGTGTTGAAAAACCACTTTTCACACCTGTGTTGGTGCAGGAAACCACTTTTGCACTTGTATTAGTGTGGAAAAACCACTTTTCGCACTTGTGTTAGTGTTGAAAAAACACTTTTCGCACTCCTGTTAGTGTTGAAAAACCACTTTTCGCACTTGTGTTGGTGCAGGAAACCACTTTTGCACTTGTAATAGTGTGGAAAAACCACTTTTCGCACTTGTGTTAGTGTTGAAAAACCACTTTTCGCACTTGTGTTAGTGTTGAAAAACCACTTTTCACACTTGTGTTGGTGTTGAAAAACCACTTTTCGTACTTGTGTTAGTGTTGAAAAACCACTTTTCGCACTTGTGTTAGTGTTGAAAAACCACTTTTCGCACTTGTGTTAGTGTTGAAAAACCACTTTTTGCACTTGTATTAGTGTTGAAAAACCACTTTTCGCACTTGTGTTATGTTGAAAAACCACTTTTCGCACTTGTGTTGGTGCAGGAAACCACTTTTGCACTTGTATTAGTGTGGAAAATACACTTTTCGCACTTGTGTTAGTGTTGAAAAACCACTTTTCGCACTTGTGTTAGTGTTGAAAAACCACTTTTCGCACTTGTGTTGGTGCAGGAAACCACTTTTGCACTTGTATTAGTGTGGAAAAACCACTTTTCGCACTTGTGTTAGTGTTGAAAAACCACTTTTCGCACTTGTGTTAGTGTTGAAAAACCACTTTTCGCACTTGTGTTAGTGTTGAAAAACCACTTTTCGCACTTGTGTTGGTGCAGGAAACCACTTTTGCACTTGTATTAGTGTGGAAAATACACTTTTCGCACTTGTGTTGGTGCAGGAAACCACTTTTGCACTTGTATTAGTGTGGAAAAACCACTTTTCGCACTTGTGTTAGTGTTGAAAAACCACTTTTCGCACTTGTGTTAGTGTTGAAAAACCACTTTTCGCACTTGTATTAGTGTTGAAAAACCACTTTTCGCACTTGTGTTAGTGTTGAAAAACCACTTTTCGCACTTGTGTTAGTGTTGAAAAACCACTTTTCGCACATGTGTTGGTGTTGAAAAAACACTTTTCGCACTTGTGTTAGTGTTGAAAAACCACTTTTCGCACTTGTGTTGGTGCAGGAAACCACTTTTGCACTTGTATTAGTGTGAAAAAACCACTTTTCGCACTTGTGTTAGTGTTGAAAAACCACTTTTCGCACTTGTGTTAGTGTTGAAAAACCACTTTTCGCACATGTGTTGGTGTGGAAAAACCACTTTTCGCACTTGTGTTAGTGTTGAAAAACCACTTTTCACACTTGTGTTGGTGCAGGAAACCACTTTTGCACTTGTATTAGTGTGAAAAAACCACTTTTCGCACTTGTGTTAGTGTTGAAAAACCACTTTTCGCACTTGTGTTAGTGTTGAAAAACCACTTTTTGCACTTGTGTTAGTGTTGAAAAACCGCTTTTCGCACTTGTGTTGGTGCAGGAAACCACTTTTGCACTTGTATTAGTGTGGAAAACCACTTTTCGCACTTGTGTTGGTGCAGGAAACCACTTTTGCACTTGTATTAGTGTGGAAAAACCACTTTTCGCACTTGTGTTAGTGTTGAAAAACCACTTTTCACACTTGTGTTGGTGCAGGAAACCACTTTTGCACTTGTATTAGTGTGGAAAAACCACTTTTCGCACTTGTGTTAGTGTTGAAAAACCACTTTTCGCACTTGTGTTAGTGTTGAAAAAACACTTTTTGCACTTGTGTTAGTGTTGAAAAACCGCTTTTCGCACTTGTGTTGGTGCAGGAAACCACTTTTGCACTTGTATTAGTGTGGAAAACCACTTTTCGCACTTGTGTTAGTGTTGAAAAACCACTTTTCGCACTTGTGTTAGTGTTGAAAAACCACTTTTCACACTTGTGTTGGTGCAGGAAACCACTTTTGCACTTGTATTAGTGGGGAAAAAACACTTTTTGCACTTGTGATAGTGTTGAAAAACCACTTTTCGCACTTGTGTTAGTGTTGAAAAACTACTTTTCGCACATGTGTTGGTGCAGGAAACCACTTTTGCACTTGTATTAGTGTGGAAAAAACTCTTTTTGCACTTGTGATAGTGTTGAAAAACCACTTTTCGCACTTGTGTTAGTGTTGAAAAACCACTTTTCGCACTTGTTTTGGTGCAGGAAACCACTTTTGCACTTGTATTAGTGTGGAAAAACCACCATTCGCACTTGTGTTAGTGTTGAAAAACCACTTTTCGCCCTTGTATTAGTGTGGAAAAAACACTTTTTGCACTTGTGATAGTGTTGAAAAACCACTTTTCGCATTTGTGTTAGTGTTGAAAAACCACTTTTCGCACTTGTGTTGGTGCAGGAAACCACTTTTGCACTTGTATTAGTGTGGAAAAACCACTTTTCGCACTTGTGTTAGTGTTGAAAAACCACTTTTCGCACTTCCGTTAGTGTTGAAAAACCACTTTTCGCACTTGTGTTGGTGCCGGAAACCACTTTTGCACTTGTATTAGTGTGGAAAAACCACTTTTCACACTTGTGTTAGTGTTGAAAAACCACTTTTCGTACTTGTGTTAGTGTTGAAAAACCACTTTTCACACCTGTGTTGGTGCAGGAAACCACTTTTGCACTTGTATTAGTGTGGAAAAACCACTTTTCGCACTTGTGTTAGTGTTGAAAAAACACTTTTCGCACTCCTGTTAGTGTTGAAAAACCACTTTTCGCACTTGTGTTGGTGCAGGAAACCACTTTTGCACTTGTAATAGTGTGGAAAAACCACTTTTCGCACTTGTGTTAGTGTTGAAAAACCACTTTTCGCACTTGTGTTAGTGTTGAAAAACCACTTTTCACACTTGTGTTGGTGTTGAAAAACCACTTTTCGTACTTGTGTTAGTGTTGAAAAACCACTTTTCGCACTTGTGTTAGTGTTGAAAAACCACTTTTCGCACTTGTGTTAGTGTTGAAAAACCACTTTTTGCACTTGTATTAGTGTTGAAAAACCACTTTTCGCACTTGTGTTATGTTGAAAAACCACTTTTCGCACTTGTGTTGGTGCAGGAAACCACTTTTGCACTTGTATTAGTGTGGAAAATACACTTTTCGCACTTGTGTTAGTGTTGAAAAACCACTTTTCGCACTTGTGTTAGTGTTGAAAAACCACTTTTCGCACTTGTGTTGGTGCAGGAAACCACTTTTGCACTTGTATTAGTGTGGAAAAACCACTTTTCGCACTTGTGTTAGTGTTGAAAAACCACTTTTCGCACTTGTGTTAGTGTTGAAAAACCACTTTTCGCACTTGTGTTAGTGTTGAAAAACCACTTTTCGCACTTGTGTTGGTGCAGGAAACCACTTTTGCACTTGTATTAGTGTGGAAAATACACTTTTCGCACTTGTGTTGGTGCAGGAAACCACTTTTGCACTTGTATTAGTGTGGAAAAACCACTTTTCGCACTTGTGTTAGTGTTGAAAAACCACTTTTCGCACTTGTGTTAGTGTTGAAAAACCACTTTTCGCACTTGTATTAGTGTTGAAAAACCACTTTTCGCACTTGTGTTAGTGTTGAAAAACCACTTTTCGCACTTGTGTTAGTGTTGAAAAACCACTTTTCGCACATGTGTTGGTGTTGAAAAAACACTTTTCGCACTTGTGTTAGTGTTGAAAAACCACTTTTCGCACTTGTGTTGGTGCAGGAAACCACTTTTGCACTTGTATTAGTGTGGAAAATACACTTTTCGCACTTGTGTTAGTGTTGAAAAACCACTTTTCACACTTGTGTTAGTGTTGAAAAACCACTTTTCGCACTTGGTTTAGTGTTGAAAAACCACTTTTAGCACTTGTGTTAGTGTTGAAAAACCACTTTTCGCACTTGTGTTGGTGCAGGAAACCACTTTTGCACTTGTATTCGTGTGGAAAATACACTTTTCGCACTTGTGTTAGTGTTGAAAAACCACTTTTCACACTTGTGATAGTGTTGAAAAACCACTTTTCGCACTTGTGTTAGTGTTGAAAATCCACTTTTCGCACTTGTGTTAGTGTTGAAAAACCACTTTTCGCACTTGTGTTGGTGCAGGAAACCACTTTTGCACTTGTATTAGTGTGGAAAAAACACTTTTTGCACTTGTGTTAGTGTTGAAAAACCACTTTTTGCAGTTGTGTTAGTGTTGAAAAACCACTTTTCGCACTTGTGTTAGTGTTGAAAAACCACTTTTCGCACTTGTGTTAGTGTTGAAAAACCACTTTTCGCACTTGTGTTGGTGCAGGAAACCACTTTTGCACTTGTATTAGTGTGGAAAAACCACTTTTCGCACTTGTGTTAGTGTTGAAAAACCACTTTTCGCACTTGTGTTAGTGTTGAAAAACCACTTTTCGCACTTGTGTTAGTGTTGAAAAACCACTTTTCGCACTTGTGTTAGTGTTGAAAAACCACTTTTCGCACTTGTGTTAGTGTTGAAAAACCACTTTTCGCACTTGTGTTGGTGCAGGAAACCACTTTTGCACTTGTATTAGTGTGGAAAAATCACTTTTCGCACTTGTGTTAGTGTTGAAAAACCACTTTTCGCACTTGTGTTAGTGTTGAAAAACCACTTTTCGCACTTGTGTTAGTGTTGAAAAACCACTTTTCGCACTTGTGTTAGTGTTGAAAAACCACTTTTCGCACTTGTGTTAGTGTTGAAAAACCACTTTTCGCACTTGTGTTAGTGTTGAAAAGCCACTTTTCGCACTTGTGTTAGTGTTGAAAAACCACTTTTCGCACTTGTGTTGGTGCAGGAAACCACTTTTGCACTTGTATTAGTGTGGAAAAAACACTTTTTGCACTTGTGTTAGTGTTGAAAAACCACTTTTCGCACTTGTGTTAGTGTTGAAAAACCACTTTTCGCACTTGTGTTGGTGCAGGAAACCACTTTTGCAATTGTATTAGTGTGGAAAAAACACTTTTCGCACTTGTGTTAGTGTTGAAAAACCACTTTTCGCACTTGTGTTAGTGTTGAAAAACCACTTTTCGCACTTGTGTTAGTGTTGAAAAACCACTTTTCGCACCTGTGTTAGTGTTGAAAAACCACTTTTCGCACTTGTGTTGGTGCAGGAAACCACTTTTGCACTTGTATTAGTGTGGAAAATACACTTTTCGCACTTGTGTTAGTGTTGAAAAACCACTTTTCGCACTTGCGTTAGTGTTGAAAAACCACTTTTCGCACTTGTGTTAGTGTTGAAAAACCACTTTTCGCACTTATGTTGGTGCAGGAAACCACTTTTGCACTTGTATTAGTGTGGAAAAAACACTTTTTGCACTTGTGTTGGTGCAGGAAACCACTTTTGCACTTGTATTAGTGTGGAAAAACCACTTTTCGCACTTGTGTTAGTGTTGAAAAACCACTTTTCGCACTTGTGTTAGTGTTGAAAAACCACTTTTCGCACTTGTGTTAGTGTTGAAAAACCACTTTTCGCACTTGTGTTGGTGCAGGAAACCACTTTTGCACTTGTATTAGTGTGGAAAATACACCTTTCACACTTGTGTTAGTGTTGAAAAACCACTTTTCGCACTTGTTAGTGTTGAAAAACCACTTTTCGCACTTGTGTTAGTGTTGAAAAACCACTTTTCGCACTTGTGTTGGTGCAGGAAACCACTTTTGCACTTGTATTAGTGTGGAAAAAACACTTTTTGCACTTGTGTTAGTGTTGAAAAACCACTTTTTGCAGTTGTGTTAGTGTTGAAAAACCACTTTTCGCACTTGTGTTAGTGTTGAAAAACCACTTTTCGCACTTGTGTTGGTGCAGGAAACCACTTTTGCACTTGTATTAGTGTGGAAAATACACTTTTCGCACTTGTGTTAGTGTTGAAAAACCACTTTTCGCACTTGTGTTAGTGTTGAAAAACCACTTTTCGCACTTGTGTTGGTGCAGGAAACCACTTTTGCACTTGTATTAGTGTGGAAAATACACCTTTCACACTTGTGTTAGTGTTGAAAAACCACTTTTCGCACTTGTGTTAGTGTTGAAAAACCACTTTTCGCACTTGTGTTAGTGTTGAAAAACCACTTTTCGCACTTGTGTTAGTGTTGAAAAACCACTTTTCGCACTTGTGTTAGTGTTGAAAAACCACTTTTCGCACTTGTGTTAGTGTTGAAAAACCACTTTTCGCACTTGTGTTGGTGCAGGAAACCACTTTTGCACTTGTATTAGTGTGGAAAAAACACTTTTTGCACTTGTGATAGTGTTGAAAAACCACTTTTCGCACTTGTGTTAGTGTTGAAAAACCACTTTTCGCACTTGTGTTAGTGTTGAAAACCACTTTTCGCACTTGTGTTGGTGCAGGAAACCACTTTTGCACTTGTATTAGTGTGGAAAAATCACTTTTCGCACTTGTGTTAGTGTTGAAAAACCACTTTTCGCACTTGTGTTAGTGTTGAAAAACCACTTTTCGCACTTGTGTTAGTGTTGAAAAACCACTTTTCGCACTTGTGTTAGTGTTGAAAAACCACTTTTCGCACTTGTGTTAGTGTTGAAAAATCACTTTTCGCACTTGTGTTAGTGTTGAAAAGCCACTTTTCGCACTTGTGTTAGTGTTGAAAAACCACTTTTCGCACTTGTGTTGGTGCAGGAAACCACTTTTGCACTTGTATTAGTGTGGAAAAAACACTTTTTGCACTTGTGTTAGTGTTGAAAAACCACTTTTCGCACTTGTGTTAGTGTTGAAAAACCACTTTTCGCACTTGTGTTGGTGCAGGAAACCACTTTTGCAATTGTATTAGTGTGGAAAAAACACTTTTCGCACTTGTGTTAGTGTTGAAAAACCACTTTTCGCACTTGTGTTAGTGTTGAAAAACCACTTTTCGCACTTGTGTTAGTGTTGAAAAACCACTTTTCGCACCTGTGTTAGTGTTGAAAAACCACTTTTCGCACTTGTGTTGGTGCAGGAAACCACTTTTGCACTTGTATTAGTGTGGAAAATACACTTTTCGCACTTGTGTTAGTGTTGAAAAACCACTTTTCGCACTTGCGTTAGTGTTGAAAAACCACTTTTCGCACTTGTGTTAGTGTTGAAAAACCACTTTTCGCACTTATGTTGGTGCAGGAAACCACTTTTGCACTTGTATTAGTGTGGAAAAAACACTTTTTGCACTTGTGTTGGTGCAGGAAACCACTTTTGCACTTGTATTAGTGTGGAAAAAACACTTTTTGCACTTGTGTTAGTGTTGAAAAACCACTTTTTGCAGTTGTGTTAGTGTTGAAAAACCACTTTTCGCACTTGTGTTAGTGTTGAAAAACCACTTTTCGCACTTGTGTTGGTGCAGGAAACCACTTTTGCACTTGTATTAGTGTGGAAAATACACTTTTCGCACTTGTGTTAGTGTTGAAAAACCACTTTTCGCACTTGTGTTAGTGTTGAAAAACCACTTTTCGCACTTGTGTTGGTGCAGGAAACCACTTTTGCACTTGTATTAGTGTGGAAAATACACCTTTCACACTTGTGTTAGTGTTGAAAAACCACTTTTCGCACTTGTGTTAGTGTTGAAAAACCACTTTTCGCACTTGTGTTAGTGTTGAAAAACCACTTTTCGCACTTGTGTTGGTGCAGTAAACCACTTTTGCACTTGTATTAGTGTGGAAAAAACACTTTTTGCACTTGTGTTAGTGTTGAAAAACCACTTTTTGCAGTTGTGTTAGTGTTGAAAAACCACTTTTCGCACTTGTGTTAGTGTTGAAAAACCACTTTTCGCACTTGTGTTGGTGCAGGAAACCACTTTTGCACTTGTATTAGTGTGGAAAATACACTTTTCGCACTTGTGTTAGTGTTGAAAAACCACTTTTCGCACTTGTGTTAGTGTTGAAAAACCACTTTTCGCACTTGTGTTGGTGCAGGAAACCACTTTTGCACTTGTATTAGTGTGGAAAAATCACTTTTCGCACTTGTGTTAGTGTTGAAAAACCACTTTTCGCACTTGTGTTAGTGTTGAAAAACCTCTTTTCGCACTTGTGTTAGTGTTGAAAAACCACTTTTTGCACTTGTATTAGTGTTGAAAAACCACTTTTTGCACTTGTGTTAGTGTTGAAAAACCACTTTTCGCACTTGTGTTAGTGTTGAAAAACCACTTTTCGCACTTGTGTTGGTGCAGGAAACCACTTTTGCACTTGTATTAGTGTGGAAAAACCACTTTTCGCACTTGTGTTAGTGTTGAAAAACCACTTTTCGCACTTGTGTTAGTGTTGAAAAACCACTTTTCGCACTTGTGTTAGTGTTGAAAAACCACTTTTCGCACTTGTGTTAGTGTTGAAAAACCACTTTTCGCACTTGTGTTGGTGCAGGAAACCACTTTTGCACTTGTATTAGTGTGGAAAAACCACTTTTCGCACTTGTGTTAGTGTTGACAAACCACTTTTCGCACTTGTGTTAGTGTTGAAAAACCACTTTTCGCACTTGTGTTAGTGTTGAAAAACCACTTTTCGCACTTGTGTTAGTGTTGAAAACCACTTTTCGCACTTGTGTTGGTGCAGGAAACCACTTTTGCACTTGTATTAGTGTGGAAAAATCACTTTTCGCACTTGTGTTAGTGTTGAAAAACCACTTTTCGCACTTGTGTTAGTGTTGAAAAACCACTTTTCGCACTTGTGTTAGTGTTGAAAAACCACTTTTCGCACTTGTGTTAGTGTTGAAAAACCACTTTTCGCACTTGTGTTAGTGTTGAAAAACCACTTTTCGCACTTGTGTTAGTGTTGAAAAGCCACTTTTCGCACTTGTGTTAGTGTTGAAAAACCACTTTTCGCACTTGTGTTGGTGCAGGAAACCACTTTTGCACTTGTATTAGTGTGGAAAAAACACTTTTTGCACTTGTGTTAGTGTTGAAAAACCACTTTTCGCACTTGTGTTAGTGTTGAAAAACCACTTTTCGCACTTGTGTTGGTGCAGGAAACCACTTTTGCACTTGTATTAGTGTGGAAAAAACACTTTTCGCACTTGTGTTAGTGTTGAAAAACCACTTTTCGCACTTGTGTTAGTGTTGAAAAACCACTTTTCGCACTTGTGTTAGTGTTGAAAAACCACTTTTCGCACCTGTGTTAGTGTTGAAAAACCACTTTTCGCACTTGTGTTGGTGCAGGAAACCACTTTTGCACTTGTATTAGTGTGGAAAATACACTTTTCGCAATTGTGTTAGTGTTGAAAAACCACTTTTCGCACTTGCGTTAGTGTTGAAAAACCACTTTTCGCACTTGTGTTAGTGTTGAAAAACCACTTTTCGCACTTATGTTGGTGCAGGAAACCACTTTTGCACTTGTATTAGTGTGGAAAAAACACTTTTTGCACTTGTGTTGGTGCAGGAAACCACTTTTGCACTTGTATTAGTGTGGAAAAACCACTTTTCGCACTTGTGTTAGTGTTGAAAAACCACTTTTCGCACTTGTGTTAGTGTTGAAAAACCACTTTTCGCACTTGTGTTAGTGTTGAAAAGCCACTTTTCGCACTTGTGTTAGTGTTGAAAAACCACTTTTCGCACTTGTGTTGGTGCAGGAAACCACTTTTGCACTTGTATTAGTGTGGAAAAAACACTTTTTGCACTTGTGTTAGTGTTGAAAAACCACTTTTCGCACTTGTGTTAGTGTTGAAAAACCACTTTTCGCACTTGTGTTAGTGTTGAAAAACCACTTTTCGCACTTGTGTTGGTGCAGGAAACCACTTTTGCACTTGTATTAGTGTGGAAAATACACCTTTCACACTTGTGTTAGTGTTGAAAAACCACTTTTCGCACTTGTGTTAGTGTTGAAAAACCACTTTTCGCACTTGTGTTAGTGTTGAAAAACCACTTTTCGCACTTGTGTTGGTGCAGGAAACCACTTTTGCACTTGTATTAGTGTGGAAAAAACACTTTTTGCACTTGTGTTAGTGTTGAAAAACCACTTTTTGCAGTTGTGTTAGTGTTGAAAAACCACTTTTCGCACTTGTGTTAGTGTTGAAAAACCACTTTTCGCACTTGTGTTGGTGCAGGAAACCACTTTTGCACTTGTATTAGTGTGGAAAATACACTTTTCGCACTTGTGTTAGTGTTGAAAAACCACTTTTCGCACTTGTGTTAGTGTTGAAAAACCACTTTTCGCACTTGTGTTGGTGCAGGAAACCACTTTTGCACTTGTATTAGTGTGGAAAATACACCTTTCACACTTGTGTTAGTGTTGAAAAACCACTTTTCGCACTTGTGTTAGTGTTGAAAAACCACTTTTCGCACTTGTGTTAGTGTTGAAAAACCACTTTTCGCACTTGTGTTGGTGCAGGAAACCACTTTTGCACTTGTATTAGTGTGGAAAAAACACTTTTTGCACTTGTGTTAGTGTTGAAAAACCACTTTTTGCAGTTGTGTTAGTGTTGAAAAACCACTTTTCGCACTTGTGTTAGTGTTGAAAAACCACTTTTCGCACTTGTGTTGGTGCAGGAAACCACTTTTGCACTTGTATTAGTGTGGAAAATACACTTTTCGCACTTGTGTTAGTGTTGAAAAACCACTTTTCGCACTTGTGTTAGTGTTGAAAAACCACTTTTCGCACTTGTGTTGGTGCAGGAAACCACTTTTGCACTTGTATTAGTGTGGAAAAATCACTTTTCGCACTTGTGTTAGTGTTGAAAAACCACTTTTCGCACTTGTGTTAGTGTTCAAAAACCACTTTTCGCACTTGTGTTAGTGTTGAAAAACTACTTTTTGCACTTGTATTAGTGTTGAAAAACCACTTTTCGCACTTGTGTTATGTTGAAAAACCACTTTTCGCACTTGTGTTCGTGCAGGAAACCACTTTTGCACTTGTATTAGTATGGAAAAACCACTTTTCGCACTTGTGTTAAAGTTGAAAAACCAATTTTCGCACTTGTGTTCGTGTTGAAAAACCACTTTTCGCACTTGTGTTAGTGTTGAAAAACCACTTTTGCACTTGTATTAGTGTGGAAAAAACACTTTTCGCACTTGTGTTAGTGTTGAAAACCCACTTTTCGCACTTGTGTTGGTGCAGGAAACCACTTTTGCACTTGTATTAGTGTGGAAAAAACACTTTTTGCACTTGTGATAGTGTTGAAAAACGACTTTTTGCACTTGTGATAGTGTTGAAAAACCACTTTTCGCACTTGTGTTAGTGTTGAAAAACCACTTTTTGCACTTGTGTTGGTGCAGGAAACTACTTTTACACTTGTATTAGTGTGGAAAAAGCACTTTTCGCACTTGTGTTAGTGTTGAAAAACCTCTTTTCGCACTTGTGTTAGTGTTGAAAAACCACTTTTCGCACTTGCGTTAGTGTTGAAAAACCACTTTTCGCACTTGTGTTAGTGTTGAAAAACCACTTTTCGCACTTATGTTGGTGCAGGAAACCACTTTTGCACTTGTATTAGTGTGGAAAAAACACTTTTTGCACTTGTGTTGGTGCAGGAAACCACTTTTGCACTTGTATTAGTGTGGAAAAACCACTTTTCGCACTTGTGTTAGTGTTGAAAAACCACTTTTCGCACTTGTGTTAGTGTTGAAAAACCACTTTTCGCACTTGTGTTAGTGTTGAAAAGCCACTTTTCGCACTTGTGTTAGTGTTGAAAAACCACTTTTCGCACTTGTGTTGGTGCAGGAAACCACTTTTGCACTTGTATTAGTGTGGAAAAAACACTTTTTGCAGTTGTGTTAGTGTTGAAAAACCACTTTTCGCACTTGTGTTAGTGTTGAAAAACCACTTTTCGCACTTGTGTTGGTGTTGAAAAACCACTTTTCGCACTTGTGTTGGTGCAGGAAACCACTTTTGCACTTGTATTAGTGTGGAAAATACACCTTTCACACTTGTGTTAGTGTTGAAAAACCACTTTTCGCACTTGTGTTAGTGTTGAAAAACCACTTTTCGCACTTGTGTTAGTGTTGAAAAACCACTTTTCGCACTTGTGTTGGTGCAGGAAACCACTTTTGCACTTGTATTAGTGTGGAAAAAACACTTTTTGCACTTGTGTTAGTGTTGAAAAACCACTTTTTGCAGTTGTGTTAGTGTTGAAAAACCACTTTTCGCACTTGTGTTAGTGTTGAAAAACCACTTTTCGCACTTGTGTTGGTGCAGGAAACCACTTTTGCACTTGTATTAGTGTGGAAAATACACTTTTCGCACTTGTGTTAGTGTTGAAAAACCACTTTTCGCACTTGTGTTAGTGTTGAAAAACCACTTTTCGCACTTGTGTTGGTGCAGGAAACCACTTTTGCACTTGTATTAGTGTGGAAAATACACCTTTCACACTTGTGTTAGTGTTGAAAAACCACTTTTCGCACTTGTGTTAGTGTTGAAAAACCACTTTTCGCACTTGTGTTAGTGTTGAAAAACCACTTTTCGCACTTGTGTTGGTGCAGGAAACCACTTTTGCACTTGTATTAGTGTGGAAAAAACACTTTTTGCACTTGTGTTAGTGTTGAAAAACCACTTTTTGCAGTTGTGTTAGTGTTGAAAAACCACTTTTCGCACTTGTGTTAGTGTTGAAAAACCACTTTTCGCACTTGTGTTGGTGCAGGAAACCACTTTTGCACTTGTATTAGTGTGGAAAATACACTTTTCGCACTTGTGTTAGTGTTGAAAAACCACTTTTCGCACTTGTGTTAGTGTTGAAAAACCACTTTTCGCACTTGTGTTGGTGCAGGAAACCACTTTTGCACTTGTATTAGTGTGGAAAAATCACTTTTCGCACTTGTGTTAGTGTTGAAAAACCACTTTTCGCACTTGTGTTAGTGTTGAAAAACCACTTTTCGCACTTGTGTTAGTGTTGAAAAACCACTTTTTGCACTTGTATTAGTGTTGAAAAACCACTTTTCGCACTTGTGTTATGTTGAAAAACCACTTTTCGCACTTGTGTTCGTGCAGGAAACCACTTTTGCACTTGTATTAGTATGGAAAAACCACTTTTCGCACTTGTGTTAAAGTTGAAAAACCAATTTTCGCACTTGTGTTCGTGTTGAAAAACCACTTTTCGCACTTGTGTTAGTGTTGAAAAACCACTTTCGCACTTGTGTTCGTGTTGAAAAACCACTTTTCGCACTTGTGTTAGTGTTGAAAAACCACTTTTGCACTTGTATTAGTGTGGAAAAAACACTTTTCGCACTTGTGTTAGTGTTGAAAACCCACTTTTCGCACTTGTGTTGGTGCAGGAAACCACTTTTGCACTTGTATTAGTGTGGAAAAAACACTTTTTGCACTTGTGATAGTGTTGAAAAACGACTTTTTGCACTTGTGATAGTGTTGAAAAACCACTTTTCGCACTTGTGTTAGTGTTGAAAAACCACTTTTTGCACTTGTGTTGGTGCAGGAAACCACTTTTGCACTTGTACTAGTGTGGAAAAAACACTTTTTGCACTTGTGATAGTGTTGAAAAACCACTTTTCGCACTTGTGTTAGTGTTGAAAAACCACTTTTCGCACTTGTGTTGGTGCAGGAAACCACTTTTGCACTTGTATTAGTGTGGAAAAACCACTTTTCGCACTTGTGTTAGTGTTGAAAAACCACTTTTCACACTTGTGTTAGTGTTGAAAAACCACTTTTCGCACTTGTGTTAGTGTTGAAAAACCACTTTTGCACATGTATTAGTGGGGAAAAAACACTTTCCGCACTTGTGGTAGTGTTGAAAAACCACTTTTCGCACTTGTGATAGTGTTGAAAAACCACTTTTTGCACTTGTGATAGTGTTGAAAAACGACTTTTTGCACTTGTGATAGTGTTGAAAAACGACTTTTCCCACTTGTGTTAGTGTTGAAAAACCACTTTTCGCACTTGTGTTGGTGCAGGAAACCACTTTTGCACTTGTATTAGTGTGGAAAAAACACTTTTTGCACTTGTGATAGTGTTGAAAAATCACTTTTTGCACTTGTGATAGTGTTGAAAAACGACTTTTCGCACTTGTGTTAGTGTTGAAAAACCACTTTTCGCACTTGTGTTGGTGCAGGAAACCACTTTTGCACTTGTATTAGTGTGGAAAAACCACTTTTCGCACTTGTGTTAGTGTTGAAAAACCACTTTTCGCACTTGTGTTAGTGTTGAAAAACCACTTTTTGCACTTGTGTTAGTGTTGAAAAACCACTTTTGCACTTGTATTAGTGTGGAAAAAACACTTTTCGCACTTGTGTTAGTGTTGAAAACCCACTTTTCGCACTTGTGTTAGGGTTGAAAATCCACTTTTCGCACTTGTGTTGGTGCAGGAAACCACTTTTGCACTTGTATTCGTGTGGAAAAACCACTTTTCGCACTTGTGTTAGTGTTGAAAAACCACTTTTCGCACTTGTGTTAGTGTTGAAAAACCACTTTTCGCACTTGTGTTGGTGCAGGAAACCACGTTTGCACATGTATTAGTGTGGAAAAAACACTTTTTGCACTTGTGATAGTGTTGAAAAACCACTTTTCGCACTTGTGTTAGTGTTGAAAAACCACTTTTCGCACTTGTGTTGGTGCAGGAAACCACTATTGCACTTGTATTAGTGTGGAAAAACCACTTTTCGCACTTGTGTTAGTGTTGAAAAACCACTTTTCGCACTTGTGTTAGTGTTGAAAAACCACTTTTCGCACTTGTGTTAGTGTTGAAAAACCACTTTTCGCACTTGTGTTGGTGCAGGAAACCACTTTTGCACTTGTATTAGTGTGGAAAAACGACTTTTCGCACTTGTGTTAGTGTTGAAAAACCACTTTTCGCACTTGTGTTAGTGTTGAAAAACCACTTTTCCCACTTGTGTTAGTGTTGAAAAAACACTTTTCGCACTTGTGTTAGTGTGGAAAAAACACTTTTTGCACTTGTGATAGTGTTGAAAAACCACTTTTCGCACTTGTGTTAGTGTTGAAAAACCACTTTTCGCACTTGTGTTGGTGCAGGAAACCACTTTTGCACTTGTATTAGTGTGGAAAAACCACTTTTCGCACTTGTGTTAGTGTTGAAAAACCACTTTTCGCACTTGTGTTAGTGTTGAAAAACCACTTTTCCCACTTGTGTTAGTGTTGAAAAAACACTTTTCGCACTTGTCTTAGTGTTGAAAAAACACTTTTGCACTTGTATTAGTGCGGAAAAAACACTTTCCGCACTTGTGGTAGTGTTGAAAACCCACTTTTCGCACTTGTGTTAGTGTTGAAAAACCACTTTTCGCACTTGTGTTGGTGCAGGAAACCACTTTTGCACTTGTATTAGTGTGGAAAAAACACTTTTTGCACTTGTGTTAGTGTTGAAAAACCACTTTTTGCAGTTGTGTTAGTGTTGAAAAACCACTTTTCGCACTTGTGTTAGTGTTGAAAAACCACTTTTCGCACTTGTGTTGGTGCAGGAAACCACTTTTGCACTTGTATTAGTGTGGAAAATACACTTTTCGCACTTGTGTTAGTGTTGAAAAACCACTTTTCGCACTTGTGTTAGTGTTGAAAAACCACTTTTCGCACTTGTGTTGGTGCAGGAAACCACTTTTGCACTTGTATTAGTGTGGAAAAATCACTTTTCGCACTTGTGTTAGTGTTGAAAAACCACTTTTCGCACTTGTGTTAGTGTTGAAAAACCACTTTTCGCACTTGTGTTAGTGTTGAAAAACTACTTTTTGCACTTGTATTAGTGTTGAAAAACCACTTTTCGCACTTGTGTTATGTTGAAAAACCACTTTTCGCACTTGTGTTCGTGCAGGAAACCACTTTTGCACTTGTATTAGTATGGAAAAACCACTTTTCGCACTTGTGTTAAAGTTGAAAAACCAATTTTCGCACTTGTGTTCGTGTTGAAAAACCACTTTTCGCACTTGTGTTAGTGTTGAAAAACCACTTTTGCACTTGTATTAGTGTGGAAAAAACACTTTTCGCACTTGTGTTAGTGTTGAAAACCCACTTTTCGCACTTGTGTTGGTGCAGGAAACCACTTTTGCACTTGTATTAGTGTGGAAAAAACACTTTTTGCACTTGTGATAGTGTTGAAAAACGACTTTTTGCACTTGTGATAGTGTTGAAAAACCACTTTTCGCACTTGTGTTAGTGTTGAAAAACCACTTTTTGCACTTGTGTTGGTGCAGGAAACTACTTTTACACTTGTATTAGTGTGGAAAAAGCACTTTTCGCACTTGTGTTAGTGTTGAAAAACCTCTTTTCGCACTTGTGTTAGTGTTGAAAAACCACTTTTCGCACTTGCGTTAGTGTTGAAAAACCACTTTTCGCACTTGTGTTAGTGTTGAAAAACCACTTTTCGCACTTATGTTGGTGCAGGAAACCACTTTTGCACTTGTATTAGTGTGGAAAAAACACTTTTTGCACTTGTGTTGGTGCAGGAAACCACTTTTGCACTTGTATTAGTGTGGAAAAACCACTTTTCGCACTTGTGTTAGTGTTGAAAAACCACTTTTCGCACTTGTGTTAGTGTTGAAAAACCACTTTTCGCACTTATGTTGGTGCAGGAAACCACTTTTGCACTTGTATTAGTGTGGAAAAAACACTTTTTGCACTTGTGTTGGTGCAGGAAACCACTTTTGCACTTGTATTAGTGTGGAAAAACCACTTTTCGCACTTGTGTTAGTGTTGAAAAACCACTTTTCGCACTTGTGTTAGTGTTGAAAAACCACTTTTCGCACTTGTGTTGGTGTTGAAAAACCACTTTTCGCACTTGTGTTGGTGCAGGAAACCACTTTTGCACTTGTATTAGTGTGGAAAATACACCTTTCACACTTGTGTTAGTGTTGAAAAACCACTTTTCGCACTTGTGTTAGTGTTGAAAAACCACTTTTCGCACTTGTGTTAGTGTTGAAAAACCACTTTTCGCACTTGTGTTGGTGCAGGAAACCACTTTTGCACTTGTATTAGTGTGGAAAAAACACTTTTTGCAGTTGTGTTAGTGTTGAAAAACCACTTTTCGCACTTGTGTTAGTGTTGAAAAACCACTTTTCGCACTTGTGTTGGTGTTGAAAAACCACTTTTCGCACTTGTGTTGGTGCAGGAAACCACTTTTGCACTTGTATTAGTGTGGAAAATACACCTTTCACACTTGTGTTAGTGTTGAAAAACCACTTTTCGCACTTGTGTTAGTGTTGAAAAACCACTTTTCGCACTTGTGTTAGTGTTGAAAAACCACTTTTCGCACTTGTGTTGGTGCAGGAAACCACTTTTGCACTTGTATTAGTGTGGAAAAAACACTTTTTGCACTTGTGTTAGTGTTGAAAAACCACTTTTTGCAGTTGTGTTAGTGTTGAAAAACCACTTTTCGCACTTGTGTTAGTGTTGAAAAACCACTTTTCGCACTTGTGTTGGTGCAGGAAACCACTTTTGCACTTGTATTAGTGTGGAAAATACACTTTTCGCACTTGTGTTAGTGTTGAAAAACCACTTTTCGCACTTGTGTTAGTGTTGAAAAACCACTTTTCGCACTTGTGTTGGTGCAGGAAACCACTTTTGCACTTGTATTAGTGTGGAAAATACACCTTTCACACTTGTGTTAGTGTTGAAAAACCACTTTTCGCACTTGTGTTAGTGTTGAAAAACCACTTTTCGCACTTGTGTTAGTGTTGAAAAACCACTTTTCGCACTTGTGTTGGTGCAGGAAACCACTTTTGCACTTGTATTAGTGTGGAAAAAACACTTTTTGCACTTGTGTTAGTGTTGAAAAACCACTTTTTGCAGTTGTGTTAGTGTTGAAAAACCACTTTTCGCACTTGTGTTAGTGTTGAAAAACCACTTTTCGCACTTGTGTTGGTGCAGGAAACCACTTTTGCACTTGTATTAGTGTGGAAAATACACTTTTCGCACTTGTGTTAGTGTTGAAAAACCACTTTTCGCACTTGTGTTAGTGTTGAAAAACCACTTTTCGCACTTGTGTTGGTGCAGGAAACCACTTTTGCACTTGTATTAGTGTGGAAAAATCACTTTTCGCACTTGTGTTAGTGTTGAAAAACCACTTTTCGCACTTGTGTTAGTGTTGAAAAACCACTTTTCGCACTTGTGTTAGTGTTGAAAAACCACTTTTTGCACTTGTATTAGTGTTGAAAAACCACTTTTCGCACTTGTGTTATGTTGAAAAACCACTTTTCGCACTTGTGTTCGTGCAGGAAACCACTTTTGCACTTGTATTAGTATGGAAAAACCACTTTTCGCACTTGTGTTAAAGTTGAAAAACCAATTTTCGCACTTGTGTTCGTGTTGAAAAACCACTTTTCGCACTTGTGTTAGTGTTGAAAAACCACTTTCGCACTTGTGTTCGTGTTGAAAAACCACTTTTCGCACTTGTGTTAGTGTTGAAAAACCACTTTTGCACTTGTATTAGTGTGGAAAAAACACTTTTCGCACTTGTGTTAGTGTTGAAAACCCACTTTTCGCACTTGTGTTGGTGCAGGAAACCACTTTTGCACTTGTATTAGTGTGGAAAAAACACTTTTTGCACTTGTGATAGTGTTGAAAAACGACTTTTTGCACTTGTGATAGTGTTGAAAAACCACTTTTCGCACTTGTGTTAGTGTTGAAAAACCACTTTTTGCACTTGTGTTGGTGCAGGAAACCACTTTTGCACTTGTACTAGTGTGGAAAAAACACTTTTTGCACTTGTGATAGTGTTGAAAAACCACTTTTCGCACTTGTGTTAGTGTTGAAAAACCACTTTTCGCACTTGTGTTGGTGCAGGAAACCACTTTTGCACTTGTATTAGTGTGGAAAAACCACTTTTCGCACTTGTGTTAGTGTTGAAAAACCACTTTTCACACTTGTGTTAGTGTTGAAAAACCACTTTTCGCACTTGTGTTAGTGTTGAAAAACCACTTTTGCACATGTATTAGTGGGGAAAAAACACTTTCCGCACTTGTGGTAGTGTTGAAAAACCACTTTTCGCACTTGTGATAGTGTTGAAAAACCACTTTTTGCACTTGTGATAGTGTTGAAAAACGACTTTTTGCACTTGTGATAGTGTTGAAAAACGACTTTTCCCACTTGTGTTAGTGTTGAAAAACCACTTTTCGCACTTGTGTTGGTGCAGGAAACCACTTTTGCACTTGTATTAGTGTGGAAAAAACACTTTTTGCACTTGTGATAGTGTTGAAAAATCACTTTTTGCACTTGTGATAGTGTTGAAAAACGACTTTTCGCACTTGTGTTAGTGTTGAAAAACCACTTTTCGCACTTGTGTTGGTGCAGGAAACCACTTTTGCACTTGTATTAGTGTGGAAAAACCACTTTTCGCACTTGTGTTAGTGTTGAAAAACCACTTTTCGCACTTGTGTTAGTGTTGAAAAACCACTTTTTGCACTTGTGTTAGTGTTGAAAAACCACTTTTGCACTTGTATTAGTGTGGAAAAAACACTTTTCGCACTTGTGTTAGTGTTGAAAACCCACTTTTCGCACTTGTGTTAGGGTTGAAAATCCACTTTTCGCACTTGTGTTGGTGCAGGAAACCACTTTTGCACTTGTATTCGTGTGGAAAAACCACTTTTCGCACTTGTGTTAGTGTTGAAAAACCACTTTTCGCACTTGTGTTAGTGTTGAAAAACCACTTTTCGCACTTGTGTTGGTGCAGGAAACCACGTTTGCACATGTATTAGTGTGGAAAAAACACTTTTTGCACTTGTGATAGTGTTGAAAAACGACTTTTTGCACTTGTGTTAGTGTTGAAAAACCACTTTTCGCACTTGTGTTGGTGCAGGAAACCACTTTTGCACTTGTATTAGTGTGGAAAAACCACTTTTCGCACTTGTGTTAGTGTTGAAAAACCACTTTTCGCACTTGTGTTAGTGTTGAAAAACCACTTTTTGCACTTGTGTTAGTGTTGAAAAACCACTTTTGCACTTGTATTAGTGTGGAAAAAACACTTTTCGCACTTGTGTTAGTGTTGAAAACCCACTTTTCGCACTTGTGTTAGGGTTGAAAATCCACTTTTCGCACTTGTGTTGGTGCAGGAAACCACTTTTGCACTTGTATTAGTGTGGAAAAACCACTTTTCGCACTTGTGTTAGTGTTGAAAAACCACTTTTCGCACTTGTGTTAGTGTTGAAAAACCACTTTTCGCACTTGTGTTGGTGCAGGAAACCACGTTTGCACATGTATTAGTGTGGAAAAAACACTTTTTGCACTTGTGATAGTGTTGAAAAACCACTTTTCGCACTTGTGTTAGTGTTGAAAAACCACTTTTCGCACTTGTGTTGGTGCAGGAAACCACTATTGCACTTGTATTAGTGTGGAAAAACCACTTTTCGCACTTGTGTTAGTGTTGAAAAACCACTTTTTGCACTTGTGTTAGTGTTGAAAAACCACTTTTCGCACTTGTGTTAGTGTTGAAAAACCACTTTTCGCACTTGTGTTGGTGCAGGAAACCACTTTTGCACTTGTATTAGTGTGGAAAAACCACTTTTCGCACTTGTGTTAGTGTTGAAAAACCACTTTTCGCACTTGTGTTAGTGTTGAAAAACCACTTTTCCCACTTGTGTTAGTGTTGAAAAAACACTTTTCGCACTTGTGTTAGTGCGGAAAAAACACTTTTTGCACTTGTGATAGTGTTGAAAAACCACTTTTCGCACTTGTGTTAGTGTTGAAAAACCACTTTTCGCACTTGTGTTGGTGCAGGAAACCACTTTTGCACTTGTATTAGTGTGGAAAAACCACTTTTCGCACTTGTGTTAGTGTTGAAAAACCACTTTTCGCACTTGTGTTAGTGTTGAAAAACCACTTTTCCCACTTGTGTTAGTGTTAAAAAACACTTTTCGCACTTGTCTTAGTGTTGAAAAAACACTTTTGCACTTGTATTAGTGCGGAAAAAACACTTTCCGCACTTGTGGTAGTGTTGAAAACCCACTTTTCGCACTTGTGTTAGAGTTGAAAATCCACTTTTCGCACTTGTGTTGGTGCAGGAAACCACTTTTGCACTTGTGTTAGTGTGGAAAAACCACTTTTCGCACTTGTGTTAGTGTTGAAAAACCACTTTTCGCACTTGTGTTGGTGCAGGAAACCACTTTTGCACTTGTATTAGTGTGGAAAAAACACTTTTTGCACTTGTGATAGTGTTGAAAAACCACTTTTCGCACTTGTGTTAGTGTTGAAAAACCACTTTTCGCACTTGTGTTGGTGCAGGAAACCACTTTTGCACTTGTATTAGTCTGGAAAAACCACTTTTCGCACTTGTGTTAGAGTTGAAAAACCAATTTTCGCACTTGTGTTCGTGTTGAAAAACCACTTTTCGCACTTGTGTTAGTGTTGAAAATCCACTTTTCGCACTTGTGTTGGTGCAGAAAACCACTTTTGCACTTGTATTAGTGTGGAAAAAACACTTTTTGCACTTGTGATAGTGTTGAAAAACCACTTTTCGCACTTGTGTTGGTGCAGGAAACCACTTTTGCACTTGTATTAGTGTGGAAAAACCACTTTTCGCACTTGTGTTAGTGTTGAAAAACCACTTTTGCACTTGTATTAGTATGGAAAAACCACTTTTCGCACTTGTGTTAAAGTTGAAAAACCAATTTTCGCACTTGTGTTCGTGTTGAAAAACCACTTTTCGCACTTGTGTTAGTGTTGAAAAACCACTTTTGCACTTGTATTAGTGTGGAAAAAACACTTTTCGCACTTGTGTTAGTGTTGAAAACCCACTTTTCGCACTTGTGTTGGTGCAGGAAACCACTTTTGCACTTGTATTAGTGTGGAAAAAACACTTTTTGCACTTGTGATAGTGTTGAAAAACCACTTTTTGCACTTGTGATAGTGTTGAAAAACCACTTTTCGCACTTGTGTTAGTGTTGAAAAACCACTTTTTGCACTTGTGTTGGTGCAGGAAACCACTTTTACACTTGTATTAGTGTGGAAAAAGCACTTTTCGCACTTGTGTTAGTGTTGAAAAACCTCTTTTCGCACTTGTGTTAGTGTTGAAAAACCACTTTTCGCACTTGTGTTAGTGTTGAAAAACCACTTTTCGCACTTATGTTGGTGCAGGAAACCACTTTTGCACTTGTATTAGTGTGGAAAAAACACTTTTTGCACTTGTGTTGGTGCAGGAAACCACTTTTGCACTTGTATTAGTGTGGAAAAACCACTTTTCGCACTTGTGTTAGTGTTGAAAAACCACTTTTCGCACTTGTGTTAGTGTTGAAAAACCACTTTTCGCACTTGTGTTAGTGTTGAAAAGCCACTTTTCGCACTTGTGTTAGTGTTGAAAAACCACTTTTCGCACTTGTGTTGGTGCAGGAAACCACTTTTGCACTTGTATTAGTGTGGAAAAAACACTTTTTGCAGTTGTGTTAGTGTTGAAAAACCACTTTTCGCACTTGTGTTAGTGTTGAAAAACCACTTTTCGCACTTGTGTTGGTGTTGAAAAACCACTTTTCGCACTTGTGTTGGTGCAGGAAACCACTTTTGCACTTGTATTAGTGTGGAAAATACACCTTTCACACTTGTGTTAGTGTTGAAAAACCACTTTTCGCACTTGTGTTAGTGTTGAAAAACCACTTTTCGCACTTGTGTTAGTGTTGAAAAACCACTTTTCGCACTTGTGTTGGTGCAGGAAACCACTTTTGCACTTGTATTAGTGTGGAAAAAACACTTTTTGCACTTGTGTTAGTGTTGAAAAACCACTTTTTGCAGTTGTGTTAGTGTTGAAAAACCACTTTTCGCACTTGTGTTAGTGTTGAAAAACCACTTTTCGCACTTGTGTTGGTGCAGGAAACCACTTTTGCACTTGTATTAGTGTGGAAAATACACTTTTCGCACTTGTGTTAGTGTTGAAAAACCACTTTTCGCACTTGTGTTAGTGTTGAAAAACCACTTTTCGCACTTGTGTTGGTGCAGGAAACCACTTTTGCACTTGTATTAGTGTGGAAAATACACCTTTCACACTTGTGTTAGTGTTGAAAAACCACTTTTCGCACTTGTGTTAGTGTTGAAAAACCACTTTTCGCACTTGTGTTAGTGTTGAAAAACCACTTTTCGCACTTGTGTTGGTGCAGGAAACCACTTTTGCACTTGTATTAGTGTGGAAAAAACACTTTTTGCACTTGTGTTAGTGTTGAAAAACCACTTTTTGCAGTTGTGTTAGTGTTGAAAAACCACTTTTCGCACTTGTGTTAGTGTTGAAAAACCACTTTTCGCACTTGTGTTGGTGCAGGAAACCACTTTTGCACTTGTATTAGTGTGGAAAATACACTTTTCGCACTTGTGTTAGTGTTGAAAAACCACTTTTCGCACTTGTGTTAGTGTTGAAAAACCACTTTTCGCACTTGTGTTGGTGCAGGAAACCACTTTTGCACTTGTATTAGTGTGGAAAAATCACTTTTCGCACTTGTGTTAGTGTTGAAAAACCACTTTTCGCACTTGTGTTAGTGTTGAAAAACCACTTTTCGCACTTGTGTTAGTGTTGAAAAACCACTTTTTGCACTTGTATTAGTGTTGAAAAACCACTTTTCGCACTTGTGTTATGTTGAAAAACCACTTTTCGCACTTGTGTTCGTGCAGGAAACCACTTTTGCACTTGTATTAGTATGGAAAAACCACTTTTCGCACTTGTGTTAAAGTTGAAAAACCAATTTTCGCACTTGTGTTCGTGTTGAAAAACCACTTTTCGCACTTGTGTTAGTGTTGAAAAACCACTTTCGCACTTGTGTTCGTGTTGAAAAACCACTTTTCGCACTTGTGTTAGTGTTGAAAAACCACTTTTGCACTTGTATTAGTGTGGAAAAAACACTTTTCGCACTTGTGTTAGTGTTGAAAACCCACTTTTCGCACTTGTGTTGGTGCAGGAAACCACTTTTGCACTTGTATTAGTGTGGAAAAAACACTTTTTGCACTTGTGATAGTGTTGAAAAACGACTTTTTGCACTTGTGATAGTGTTGAAAAACCACTTTTCGCACTTGTGTTAGTGTTGAAAAACCACTTTTTGCACTTGTGTTGGTGCAGGAAACCACTTTTGCACTTGTACTAGTGTGGAAAAAACACTTTTTGCACTTGTGATAGTGTTGAAAAACCACTTTTCGCACTTGTGTTAGTGTTGAAAAACCACTTTTCGCACTTGTGTTGGTGCAGGAAACCACTTTTGCACTTGTATTAGTGTGGAAAAACCACTTTTCGCACTTGTGTTAGTGTTGAAAAACCACTTTTCACACTTGTGTTAGTGTTGAAAAACCACTTTTCGCACTTGTGTTAGTGTTGAAAAACCACTTTTGCACATGTATTAGTGGGGAAAAAACACTTTCCGCACTTGTGGTAGTGTTGAAAAACCACTTTTCGCACTTGTGATAGTGTTGAAAAACCACTTTTTGCACTTGTGATAGTGTTGAAAAACGACTTTTTGCACTTGTGATAGTGTTGAAAAACGACTTTTCCCACTTGTGTTAGTGTTGAAAAACCACTTTTCGCACTTGTGTTGGTGCAGGAAACCACTTTTGCACTTGTATTAGTGTGGAAAAAACACTTTTTGCACTTGTGATAGTGTTGAAAAATCACTTTTTGCACTTGTGATAGTGTTGAAAAACGACTTTTCGCACTTGTGTTAGTGTTGAAAAACCACTTTTCGCACTTGTGTTGGTGCAGGAAACCACTTTTGCACTTGTATTAGTGTGGAAAAACCACTTTTCGCACTTGTGTTAGTGTTGAAAAACCACTTTTCGCACTTGTGTTAGTGTTGAAAAACCACTTTTTGCACTTGTGTTAGTGTTGAAAAACCACTTTTGCACTTGTATTAGTGTGGAAAAAACACTTTTCGCACTTGTGTTAGTGTTGAAAACCCACTTTTCGCACTTGTGTTAGGGTTGAAAATCCACTTTTCGCACTTGTGTTGGTGCAGGAAACCACTTTTGCACTTGTATTCGTGTGGAAAAACCACTTTTCGCACTTGTGTTAGTGTTGAAAAACCACTTTTCGCACTTGTGTTAGTGTTGAAAAACCACTTTTCGCACTTGTGTTGGTGCAGGAAACCACGTTTGCACATGTATTAGTGTGGAAAAAACACTTTTTGCACTTGTGATAGTGTTGAAAAACCACTTTTCGCACTTGTGTTAGTGTTGAAAAACCACTTTTCGCACTTGTGTTGGTGCAGGAAACCACTATTGCACTTGTATTAGTGTGGAAAAACCACTTTTCGCACTTGTGTTAGTGTTGAAAAACCACTTTTCGCACTTGTGTTAGTGTTGAAAAACCACTTTTCGCACTTGTGTTAGTGTTGAAAAACCACTTTTCGCACTTGTGTTGGTGCAGGAAACCACTTTTGCACTTGTATTAGTGTGGAAAAACGACTTTTCGCACTTGTGTTAGTGTTGAAAAACCACTTTTCGCACTTGTGTTAGTGTTGAAAAACCACTTTTCCCACTTGTGTTAGTGTTGAAAAAACACTTTTCGCACTTGTGTTAGTGTGGAAAAAACACTTTTTGCACTTGTGATAGTGTTGAAAAACCACTTTTCGCACTTGTGTTAGTGTTGAAAAACCACTTTTCGCACTTGTGTTGGTGCAGGAAACCACTTTTGCACTTGTATTAGTGTGGAAAAACCACTTTTCGCACTTGTGTTAGTGTTGAAAAACCACTTTTCGCACTTGTGTTAGTGTTGAAAAACCACTTTTCCCACTTGTGTTAGTGTTGAAAAAACACTTTTCGCACTTGTCTTAGTGTTGAAAAAACACTTTTGCACTTGTATTAGTGCGGAAAAAACACTTTCCGCACTTGTGGTAGTGTTGAAAACCCACTTTTCGCACTTGTGTTAGTGTTGAAAAACCACTTTTTGCACTTGTGTTGGTGCAGGAAACCACTTTTGCACTTGTATTAGTGTGGAAAAAACACTTTTTGCACTTGTGTTAGTGTTGAAAAACCACTTTTTGCAGTTGTGTTAGTGTTGAAAAACCACTTTTCGCACTTGTGTTAGTGTTGAAAAACCACTTTTCGCACTTGTGTTGGTGCAGGAAACCACTTTTGCACTTGTATTAGTGTGGAAAATACACTTTTCGCACTTGTGTTAGTGTTGAAAAACCACTTTTCGCACTTGTGTTAGTGTTGAAAAACCACTTTTCGCACTTGTGTTGGTGCAGGAAACCACTTTTGCACTTGTATTAGTGTGGAAAAATCACTTTTCGCACTTGTGTTAGTGTTGAAAAACCACTTTTCGCACTTGTGTTAGTGTTGAAAAACCACTTTTCGCACTTGTGTTAGTGTTGAAAAACTACTTTTTGCACTTGTATTAGTGTTGAAAAACCACTTTTCGCACTTGTGTTATGTTGAAAAACCACTTTTCGCACTTGTGTTCGTGCAGGAAACCACTTTTGCACTTGTATTAGTATGGAAAAACCACTTTTCGCACTTGTGTTAAAGTTGAAAAACCAATTTTCGCACTTGTGTTCGTGTTGAAAAACCACTTTTCGCACTTGTGTTAGTGTTGAAAAACCACTTTTGCACTTGTATTAGTGTGGAAAAAACACTTTTCGCACTTGTGTTAGTGTTGAAAACCCACTTTTCGCACTTGTGTTGGTGCAGGAAACCACTTTTGCACTTGTATTAGTGTGGAAAAAACACTTTTTGCACTTGTGATAGTGTTGAAAAACGACTTTTTGCACTTGTGATAGTGTTGAAAAACCACTTTTCGCACTTGTGTTAGTGTTGAAAAACCACTTTTTGCACTTGTGTTGGTGCAGGAAACTACTTTTACACTTGTATTAGTGTGGAAAAAGCACTTTTCGCACTTGTGTTAGTGTTGAAAAACCTCTTTTCGCACTTGTGTTAGTGTTGAAAAACCACTTTTCGCACTTGCGTTAGTGTTGAAAAACCACTTTTCGCACTTGTGTTAGTGTTGAAAAACCACTTTTCGCACTTATGTTGGTGCAGGAAACCACTTTTGCACTTGTATTAGTGTGGAAAAAACACTTTTTGCACTTGTGTTGGTGCAGGAAACCACTTTTGCACTTGTATTAGTGTGGAAAAACCACTTTTCGCACTTGTGTTAGTGTGGAAAATACACCTTTCACACTTGTGTTAGTGTTGAAAAACCACTTTTCGCACTTGTGTTAGTGTTGAAAAACCACTTTTCGCACTTGTGTTAGTGTTGAAAAACCACTTTTCGCACTTGTGTTGGTGCAGGAAACCACTTTTGCACTTGTATTAGTGTGGAAAAAACACTTTTTGCACTTGTGTTAGTGTTGAAAAACCACTTTTTGCAGTTGTGTTAGTGTTGAAAAACCACTTTTCGCACTTGTGTTAGTGTTGAAAAACCACTTTTCGCACTTGTGTTGGTGCAGGAAACCACTTTTGCACTTGTATTAGTGTGGAAAATACACTTTTCGCACTTGTGTTAGTGTTGAAAAACCACTTTTCGCACTTGTGTTAGTGTTGAAAAACCACTTTTCGCACTTGTGTTGGTGCAGGAAACCACTTTTGCACTTGTATTAGTGTGGAAAATACACCTTTCACACTTGTGTTAGTGTTGAAAAACCACTTTTCGCACTTGTGTTAGTGTTGAAAAACCACTTTTCGCACTTGTGTTAGTGTTGAAAAACCACTTTTCGCACTTGTGTTGGTGCAGGAAACCACTTTTGCACTTGTATTAGTGTGGAAAAAACACTTTTTGCACTTGTGTTAGTGTTGAAAAACCACTTTTTGCAGTTGTGTTAGTGTTGAAAAACCACTTTTCGCACTTGTGTTAGTGTTGAAAAACCACTTTTCGCACTTGTGTTGGTGCAGGAAACCACTTTTGCACTTGTATTAGTGTGGAAAATACACTTTTCGCACTTGTGTTAGTGTTGAAAAACCACTTTTCGCACTTGTGTTAGTGTTGAAAAACCACTTTTCGCACTTGTGTTGGTGCAGGAAACCACTTTTGCACTTGTATTAGTGTGGAAAAATCACTTTTCGCACTTGTGTTAGTGTTGAAAAACCACTTTTCGCACTTGTGTTAGTGTTGAAAAACCACTTTTCGCACTTGTGTTAGTGTTGAAAAACCACTTTTTGCACTTGTATTAGTGTTGAAAAACCACTTTTCGCACTTGTGTTATGTTGAAAAACCACTTTTCGCACTTGTGTTCGTGCAGGAAACCACTTTTGCACTTGTATTAGTATGGAAAAACCACTTTTCGCACTTGTGTTAAAGTTGAAAAACCAATTTTCGCACTTGTGTTCGTGTTGAAAAACCACTTTTCGCACTTGTGTTAGTGTTGAAAAACCACTTTCGCACTTGTGTTCGTGTTGAAAAACCACTTTTCGCACTTGTGTTAGTGTTGAAAAACCACTTTTGCACTTGTATTAGTGTGGAAAAAACACTTTTCGCACTTGTGTTAGTGTTGAAAACCCACTTTTCGCACTTGTGTTGGTGCAGGAAACCACTTTTGCACTTGTATTAGTGTGGAAAAAACACTTTTTGCACTTGTGATAGTGTTGAAAAACGACTTTTTGCACTTGTGATAGTGTTGAAAAACCACTTTTCGCACTTGTGTTAGTGTTGAAAAACCACTTTTTGCACTTGTGTTGGTGCAGGAAACCACTTTTGCACTTGTACTAGTGTGGAAAAAACACTTTTTGCACTTGTGATAGTGTTGAAAAACCACTTTTCGCACTTGTGTTAGTGTTGAAAAACCACTTTTCGCACTTGTGTTGGTGCAGGAAACCACTATTGCACTTGTATTAGTGTGGAAAAACCACTTTTCGCACTTGTGTTAGTGTTGAAAAACCACTTTTCACACTTGTGTTAGTGTTGAAAAACCACTTTTCGCACTTGTGTTAGTGTTGAAAAACCACTTTTGCACATGTATTAGTGGGGAAAAAACACTTTCCGCACTTGTGGTAGTGTTGAAAAACCACTTTTCGCACTTGTGATAGTGTTGAAAAACCACTTTTTGCACTTGTGATAGTGTTGAAAAACGACTTTTTGCACTTGTGATAGTGTTGAAAAACGACTTTTCCCACTTGTGTTAGTGTTGAAAAACCACTTTTCGCACTTGTGTTGGTGCAGGAAACCACTTTTGCACTTGTATTAGTGTGGAAAAAACACTTTTTGCACTTGTGATAGTGTTGAAAAATCACTTTTTGCACTTGTGATAGTGTTGAAAAACGACTTTTCGCACTTGTGTTAGTGTTGAAAAACCACTTTTCGCACTTGTGTTGGTGCAGGAAACCACTTTTGCACTTGTATTAGTGTGGAAAAACCACTTTTCGCACTTGTGTTAGTGTTGAAAAACCACTTTTCGCACTTGTGTTAGTGTTGAAAAACCACTTTTTGCACTTGTGTTAGTGTTGAAAAACCACTTTTGCACTTGTATTAGTGTGGAAAAAACACTTTTCGCACTTGTGTTAGTGTTGAAAACCCACTTTTCGCACTTGTGTTAGGGTTGAAAATCCACTTTTCGCACTTGTGTTGGTGCAGGAAACCACTTTTGCACTTGTATTCGTGTGGAAAAACCACTTTTCGCACTTGTGTTAGTGTTGAAAAACCACTTTTCGCACTTGTGTTAGTGTTGAAAAACCACTTTTCGCACTTGTGTTGGTGCAGGAAACCACGTTTGCACATGTATTAGTGTGGAAAAAACACTTTTTGCACTTGTGATAGTGTTGAAAAACCACTTTTCGCACTTGTGTTAGTGTTGAAAAACCACTTTTCGCACTTGTGTTGGTGCAGGAAACCACTATTGCACTTGTATTAGTGTGGAAAAACCACTTTTCGCACTTGTGTTAGTGTTGAAAAACCACTTTTCGCACTTGTGTTAGTGTTGAAAAACCACTTTTCGCACTTGTGTTAGTGTTGAAAAACCACTTTTCGCACTTGTGTTGGTGCAGGAAACCACTTTTGCACTTGTATTAGTGTGGAAAAACGACTTTTCGCACTTGTGTTAGTGTTGAAAAACCACTTTTCGCACTTGTGTTAGTGTTGAAAAACCACTTTTCCCACTTGTGTTAGTGTTGAAAAAACACTTTTCGCACTTGTGTTAGTGTGGAAAAAACACTTTTTGCACTTGTGATAGTGTTGAAAAACCACTTTTCGCACTTGTGTTAGTGTTGAAAAACCACTTTTCGCACTTGTGTTGGTGCAGGAAACCACTTTTGCACTTGTATTAGTGTGGAAAAACCACTTTTCGCACTTGTGTTAGTGTTGAAAAACCACTTTTCGCACTTGTGTTAGTGTTGAAAAACCACTTTTCCCACTTGTGTTAGTGTTGAAAAAACACTTTTCGCACTTGTCTTAGTGTTGAAAAAACACTTTTTGCACTTGTGGTAGTGTTGAAAACCCACTTTTCGCACTTGTGTTAGGGTTGAAAATCCACTTTTCGCACTTGTGTTGGTGCAGGAAACCACTTTTGCACTTGTGTTAGTGTGGAAAAACCACTTTTCGCACTTGTGTTAGTGTTGAAAAACCACTTTTCGCACTTGTGTTGGTGCAGGAAACCACTTTTGCACTTGTATTAGTGTGGAAAAAACACTTTTTGCACTTGTGATAGTGTTGAAAAACCACTTTTCGCACTTGTGTTAGTGTTGAAAAACCACTTTTCGCACTTGTGTTGGTGCAGGAAACCACTTTTGCACTTGTATTAGTCTGGAAAAACCACTTTTCGCACTTGTGTTAGAGTTGAAAAACCAATTTTCGCACTTGTGTTCGTGTTGAAAAACCACTTTTCGCACTTGTGTTAGTGTTGAAAATCCACTTTTCGCACTTGTGTTGGTGCAGAAAACCACTTTTGCACTTGTATTAGTGTGGAAAAAACACTTTTTGCACTTGTGATAGTGTTGAAAAACCACTTTTCGCACTTGTGTTAGTGTTGAAAAACCACTTTTCGCACTTGTGTTGGTGCAGGAAACCACTTTTGCACTTGTATTAGTGTGGAAAAAACCACTTTTCGCACTTGTGTTAGTGTTGAAAAACCACTTTTCACACTTGTGTTAGTGTTGAAAAACCACTTTTCGCACTTGTGTTAGTGTTGAAAAACCACTTTTGCACATGTATTAGTGGGGAAAAAACACTTTCCGCACTTGTGGTAGTGTTGAAAATGCACTTTTCGCACTTGTGTTCGTGTTGAAAAACCACTTTTCGCACTTGTGATAGTGTTGAAAAACCACTTTTTGCACTTGTGATAGTGTTGAAAAACGACTTTTTGCACTTGTGATAGTGTTGAAAAACGACTTTTCCCACTTGTGTTAGTGTTGAAAAACCACTTTTCGCACTTGTGTTGGTGCAGGAAACCACTTTTGCACTTGTATTAGTGTGGAAAAAACACTTTTTGCACTTGTGATAGTGTTGAAAAATCACTTTTTGCACTTGTGATAGTGTTGAAAAACGACTTTTTGCACTTGTGTTAGTGTTGAAAAACCACTTTTCGCACTTGTGTTGGTGCAGGAAACCACTTTTGCACTTGTATTAGTGTGGAAAAACCACTTTTCGCACTTGTGTTAGTGTTGAAAAACCACTTTTCGCACTTGTGTTAGTGTTGAAAAACCACTTTTTGCACTTGTGTTAGTGTTGAAAAACCACTTTTGCACTTGTATTAGTGTGGAAAAAACACTTTTCGCACTTGTGTTAGTGTTGAAAACCCACTTTTCGCACTTGTGTTAGGGTTGAAAATCCACTTTTCGCACTTGTGTTGGTGCAGGAAACCACTTTTGCACTTGTATTAGTGTGGAAAAACCACTTTTCGCACTTGTGTTAGTGTTGAAAAACCACTTTTCGCACTTGTGTTAGTGTTGAAAAACCACTTTTCGCACTTGTGTTGGTGCAGGAAACCACGTTTGCACATGTATTAGTGTGGAAAAAACACTTTTTGCACTTGTGATAGTGTTGAAAAACCACTTTTCGCACTTGTGTTAGTGTTGAAAAACCACTTTTCGCACTTGTGTTGGTGCAGGAAACCACTATTGCACTTGTATTAGTGTGGAAAAACCACTTTTCGCACTTGTGTTAGTGTTGAAAAACCACTTTTTGCACTTGTGTTAGTGTTGAAAAACCACTTTTCGCACTTGTGTTAGTGTTGAAAAACCACTTTTCGCACTTGTGTTGGTGCAGGAAACCACTTTTGCACTTGTATTAGTGTGGAAAAACCACTTTTCGCACTTGTGTTAGTGTTGAAAAACCACTTTTCGCACTTGTGTTAGTGTTGAAAAACCACTTTTCCCACTTGTGTTAGTGTTGAAAAAACACTTTTCGCACTTGTGTTAGTGCGGAAAAAACACTTTTTGCACTTGTGATAGTGTTGAAAAACCACTTTTCGCACTTGTGTTAGTGTTGAAAAACCACTTTTCGCACTTGTGTTGGTGCAGGAAACCACTTTTGCACTTGTATTAGTGTGGAAAAACCACTTTTCGCACTTGTGTTAGTGTTGAAAAACCACTTTTCGCACTTGTGTTAGTGTTGAAAAACCACTTTTCCCACTTGTGTTAGTGTTAAAAAACACTTTTCGCACTTGTCTTAGTGTTGAAAAAACACTTTTGCACTTGTATTAGTGCGGAAAAAACACTTTCCGCACTTGTGGTAGTGTTGAAAACCCACTTTTCGCACTTGTGTTAGAGTTGAAAATCCACTTTTCGCACTTGTGTTGGTGCAGGAAACCACTTTTGCACTTGTGTTAGTGTGGAAAAACCACTTTTCGCACTTGTGTTAGTGTTGAAAAACCACTTTTCGCACTTGTGTTGGTGCAGGAAACCACTTTTGCACTTGTATTAGTGTGGAAAAAACACTTTTTGCACTTGTGATAGTGTTGAAAAACCACTTTTCGCACTTGTGTTAGTGTTGAAAAACCACTTTTCGCACTTGTGTTGGTGCAGGAAACCACTTTTGCACTTGTATTAGTCTGGAAAAACCACTTTTCGCACTTGTGTTAGAGTTGAAAAACCAATTTTCGCACTTGTGTTCGTGTTGAAAAACCACTTTTCGCACTTGTGTTAGTGTTGAAAATCCACTTTTCGCACTTGTGTTGGTGCAGAAAACCACTTTTGCACTTGTATTAGTGTGGAAAAAACACTTTTTGCACTTGTGATAGTGTTGAAAAACCACTTTTCGCACTTGTGTTGGTGCAGGAAACCACTTTTGCACTTGTATTAGTGTGGAAAAACCACTTTTCGCACTTGTGTTAGTGTTGAAAAACCACTTTTGCACTTGTATTAGTATGGAAAAACCACTTTTCGCACTTGTGTTAAAGTTGAAAAACCAATTTTCGCACTTGTGTTCGTGTTGAAAAACCACTTTTCGCACTTGTGTTAGTGTTGAAAAACCACTTTTGCACTTGTATTAGTGTGGAAAAAACACTTTTCGCACTTGTGTTAGTGTTGAAAACCCACTTTTCGCACTTGTGTTGGTGCAGGAAACCACTTTTGCACTTGTATTAGTGTGGAAAAAACACTTTTTGCACTTGTGATAGTGTTGAAAAACCACTTTTTGCACTTGTGATAGTGTTGAAAAACCACTTTTCGCACTTGTGTTAGTGTTGAAAAACCACTTTTTGCACTTGTGTTGGTGCAGGAAACCACTTTTACACTTGTATTAGTGTGGAAAAAGCACTTTTCGCACTTGTGTTAGTGTTGAAAAACCTCTTTTCGCACTTGTGTTAGTGTTGAAAAACCACTTTTCGCACTTGTGTTAGTGTTGAAAAACTACTGTTGCACTTGTATTAGTGTGGAAAACCACTTTACGCACTTGTGTTGGTGCAGGAAACCACTTTTGCACTTGTATTAGTGTGGAAAAAACACTTTTTGCACTTGTGATAGTGTTGAAAAACCACTTTTCGCACTTGTGTTAGTGTTGAAAAACCACTTTTCGCACTGGTGTTGGTGCAGGAAACCACTTTTGCACTTGTATTCGTGTGGAAAAACCACTTTTCGCACTTGTGTTAGTGTTGAAAAACCACTTTTCGCACATGTGTTAGTGTTGAAAAACCACTTTTGCACTTGTATTAGTGGGGAAAAAACACTTTCCGCACTTGTGGTAGTGTTGAAAATGCACTTTTCGCACTTGTGTTAGTGTTGAAAAACCACTTTTCGCACTTGTGTTGGTGCAGGAAACCACTTTTGCACTTGTATTAGTGTGGAAAAAACACTTTTTGCACTTGTGATAGTGTTGAAAAACCACTTTTTGCACTTGTGATAGTGTTGAAAAACGACTTTTCGCACTTGTGTTAGTGTTGAAAAACCACTTTTCCCACTTGTGTTGGTGCAGGAAACCTCTTTTGCACTTGTATTAGTGTGGAAAAACCACTTTTCGCACTTGTGTTAGTGTTGAAAAACCACTTTTCGCACTTGTGTTAGTGTTGAAAAACCACTTTTCGCACTTGTGTTAGTGTTGAAAAACCACTTTTCGCACTTGTGTTAGTGTTGAAAAACCACTTTTCGCACTTGTGTTAGTGTTGAAAAACCACTTTTCGCACTTGTGTTAGTGTTGAAAAACCACTTTTCGCACTTGTGTTGGTGCAGGAAACCACTTTTGCACTTGTATTAGTGTGGAAAAAACACTTTTTGCACTTGTGTTAGTGTTGAAAAACCACTTTTTGCAGTTGTGTTAGTGTTGAAAAACCACTTTTCGCACTTGTCTTAGTGTTGAAAAACCACTTTTCGCACTTGTGTTGGTGCAGGAAACCACTTTTGCACTTGTATTAGTGTGGAAAATACACTTTTCGCACATGTGTTAGTGTTGAAAAACCACTTTTCGCACTTGTGTTGGTGCAGGAAACCACATTTGCACTTGTGTTGGTGCAGGAAACCACATTTGCACTTGTATTAGTGTGGAAAAACCACTTTTCGCACTTGTGTTAGTGTTGAAAAACCACTTTTCGCACTTGTGTTAGTGTTGAAAAACCACTTTTCGCACTTGTGTTGGTGCAGGAAACCACTTTTGCACTTGTATTAGTGTGGAAAAATCACTTTTCGCACTTGTGTTAGTGTTGAAAAACCACTTTTCGCACTTGTGTTAGTGTTGAAAAACAACTTTTCGCACTTGTGTTAGTGTTGAAAAACCACTTTTCGCACTTGTGTTGGTGCAGGAAACCACTTTTGCACTTGTATTAGTGTGGAAAAAACACTTTTTGCACTTGTGTTAGTGTTGAAAAACCACTTTTCGCACTTGTGTTAGTGTTGAAAAACCACTTTTTGCACTTGTGTTGGTGCAGGAAACCACTTTTGCACTTGTATTAGTGTGGAAAATACACTTTTCGCACTTGTGTTAGTGTTGAAAAACCACTTTTCGCACTTGTGTTAGTGTTGAAAAACCACTTTTCGCACCTGTGTTGGTGCAGGAAACCACTTTTGCACTTGTATTAGTGTGGAAAAACCACATTTCGCACTTGTGTTAGTGTTGAAAAACCACTTTTCGCACTTGTGTTAGTGTTGAAAAACCACTTTTCGCACTTGTGTTAGTGTTGAAAAACCACTTTTCGCACTTGTGTTAGTGTTGAAAAACCACTTTTCGCACTTGTGTTAGTGTTGAAAAACCACTTTTCGCACTTGTGTTAGTGTTGAAAAACCACTGTTCGCACTTGTGTTGGTGCAGGAAACCAGTTTTGCACTTGTATTAGTGTGGAAAATACACTTTTCGCACTTGTGTTAGTGTTGAAAAACGACTTTTCGCACTTGTGTTAGTGTTGAAAAACCACTTTTCGCACTTGTGTTGGTGCAGGAAACCACTTTTGCACTTGTATTAGTGTGGAAAAACCACTTTTCGCACTTGTGTTAGTGTTGAAAAACCACTTTTCGCACTTGTGTTAGTGTTGAAAAACCACTTTTCGCACTTGTGTTGGTGCAGGAAACCACTTTTGCACTTGTATTAGTGTGGAAAAAACACTTTTTGCACTTGTGTTAGTGTTGAAAAACCACTTTTCGCACTTGTGTTAGTGTTGAAAAACCACTTTTCGCACTTGTGTTAGTGTTGAAAAACCACTTTTCGCACTTGTGTTGGTGCAGGAAACCACTTTTGCACTTGTATTAGTGTGGAAAAACCACTTTTCGCACTTGTGTTAGTGTTGAAAAACCACTTTTCGCACTTGTGTTAGTGTTGAAAAACCACTTTTCGCACTTGTGTTGGTGCAGGAAAACACTTTTGCACTTGTATTAGTGTGGAAAAACCACTTTTCGCACTTGTGTTAGTGTTGAAAAACCACGTTTCGCACTTGAGTTAGTGTTGAAAAACCACTTTTCGCACTTGTGTTAGTGTTGAAAAACCACTTTTCGCACTTGTGTTGGTGCAGGAAACCACTTTTGCACTTGTATTAGTGTGGAAAAAACATTTTTGCACTTGTGTTAGTGTTGAAAAACCACTTTTCGCACTTGTGTTAGTGTTGAAAAACCACTTTTCGCACTTGTGTTAGTGTTGAAAAACCACTTTTCATACTTGCGTTAGTGTTGAAAAACCACTTTCCGCGCTTGTGTTGGTGCAGGAAAGCACTTTTGCACTTGTATTAGTGTGGAAAATACACTTTTCGCACTTGTGTTAGTGTTGAAAAACCACTTTTCGCACTTGTGTTAGTGTTGAAAAACCACTTTTCGCACTTGTGTTAGTGTTGAAAAACCACTTTTCGCACTTGTATTAGTGTTGAAAAACCACTTTTCGCACTTGTGTTAGTGTTGAAAAACCACTTTTCGCACTTGGGTTAGTGTTGAAAAACCACTTTTCACACTTGTGTTAGTGTTGAAAAACCACTTTTCGCACTTGTGTTGGTGCAGGAAACCACTTTTGCACTTGTATTAGTGTGGAAAATACACTTTTCGCACTTGTGTTAGTGTTGAAAAACCACTTTTCACACTTGTGTTAGTGTTGAAAAACCACTTTTCACACTTGTGTTAGTGTTGAAAAACCACTTTTCGCACTTGGGTTAGTGTTGAAAAACCACTTTTCGCACTTGGGTTAGTGTTGAAAAACCACTTTTCGCACTTGTGTTAGTGTTGAAAAAGCACTTTTCGCACTTGTGTTAGTGTTGAAAAAGCACTTTTTGCACTTGTGTTGGTGCAGGAAACCACTTTTGCACTTGTATTCATGTGGAAAAAACACTTTTCACACTTGTGTTATTGTTGAAAAACCACTTTTCGCACTTCTGTTAGTGTTGAAAAACCACTTTTCGCACTTGTGTTAGTGTTGAAAAACCACTTTTCGCACTTGTGTTGGTGCAGGAAACCACTTTTGCACTTGTATTAGTGTGGAAAATACACTTTTCGCACTTGTGTTAGTGTTGAAAAACCACTTTTCGCACTTGTGTTAGTGTTGAAAAACCACTTTTCGCACTTGTGTTAGTGTTGAAAAACCACTTTTCGCACTTGTGTTAGTGTTGAAAAACCACTTTTCGCACCTGTGTTGGTGCAGGAAACCACTTTTGCACTTGTATTAGTGTGGAAAAAACACTTTTTGCACTTGTGTTCGTGTTGAAAAACCACTTTTCGCACTTGTGTTAGTGTTGAAAAACCACTTTTCGCACTTGTGTTAGTGTTGAAAAACCACTTTTCGCACTTGTGTTAGTGTTGAAAAACCACTTTTCGCACTTGTGTTAGTGTTGAAAAACCACTTTTCGCACTTGTGTTGGTGCAGGAAACCACTTTTGCACTTGTATTAGTGTGGAAAATACACTTTTCGCTCTTGTGTTAGTGTTGAAAAACCACTTTTGGCACTTGTGTTAGTGTTGAAAAACAAACTTTTCGCACTTGTGTTGGTGCAGGAAACCACTTTTGCACTTGTATTAGTGTGGAAAAATCACTTTTCGCACTTGTGTTAGTGTTGAAAAACCACTTTTCGCACTTGTGTTAGTGTTGAAAAACCACTTTTGCACTTGTATTAGTGTGGAAAATACACTTTTCCCACTTGTGTTAGTGTTGAAAAACCACTTTTCGCACTTGTGTTAGTGTTGAAAAACCACTTTTCGCACTTGTGTTAGTGTTGAAAAACCACTTTTCGCACTTATGTTGGTGCAGGAAACCACTTTTGCACTTGTATTAGTGTGGAAAAACACTTTTTGCACTTGTGTTGGTGCAGGAAACCACTTTTGCACTTGTATTAGTGTGGAAAAACCACTTTTCGCACTTGTGTTAGTGTTGAAAAACCACTTTTCGCACTTGTGTTAGTGTTGAAAAACCACTTTTCGCACTTGTGTTAGTGTTGAAAAACCACTTTTCGCACTTGTGTTGGTGCAGGAAACCACTTTTGCACTTCTATTAGTGTGGAAAAAACACTTTTTGCACTTGTGTTAGTGTTGAAAAACCACTTTTCGCACTTGTGTTAGTGTTGAAAAACCACTTTTCGCACTTGTGTTAGTGTTGAAAAACCACTTTTCGCACTTGTGTTAGTGTTGAAAAACCACTTTTCGCACTTGTGTTAGTGTTGAAAATGCACTTTTCGCACTTGTGTTAGTGTTGAAAAACCACTTTTCGCACTTGTGATAGTGTTGAAAAACGACTTTTTGCACTTGTGATAGTGTTGAAAAACGACTTTTTGCACTTGTGATAGTGTTGAAAAACGACTTTTCCCACTTGTGTTAGTGTTGAAAAACCACTTTTCGCACTTGTGTTAGTGTTGAAAAACCACTTTTCGCACTTGTATTAGTGTTGAAAAACCACTTTTCGCACTTGTGTTAGTGTTGAAAAACCACTTTTCGCACTTGTGTTGGTGTTGAAAAACCACTTTTCGCACTTGGGTTAGTGTTGAAAAACCACTTTTCACACTTGTGTTAGTGTTGAAAAACCACTTTTCGCACTTGTGTTGGTGCAGGAAACCACTTTTGCACTTGTATTAGTGTGGAAAATACACTTTTCGCACTTGTGTTAGTGTTGAAAAACCACTTTTCACACTTGTGTTAGTGTTGAAAAACCACTTTTCACACTTGTGTTAGTGTTGAAAAACCACTTTTCGCACTTGGGTTAGTGTTGAAAAACCACTTTTCGCACTTGGGTTAGTGTTGAAAAACCACTTTTCGCACTTGTGTTAGTGTTGAAAAAGCACTTTTCGCACTTGTGTTAGTGTTGAAAAAGCACTTTTTGCACTTGTGTTGGTGCAGGAAACCACTTTTGCACTTGTATTCATGTGGAAAAAACACTTTTCGCACTTGTGTTATTGTTGAAAAACCACTTTTCGCACTTCTGTTAGTGTTGAAAAACCACTTTTCGCACTTGTGTTAGTGTTGAAAAACCACTTTTCGCACTTGTGTTGGTGCAGGAAACCACTTTTGCACTTGTATTAGTGTGGAAAATACACTTTTCGCACTTGTGTTAGTGTTGAAAAACCACTTTTCGCACTTGTGTTAGTGTTGAAAAACCACTTTTCGCACTTGTGTTAGTGTTGAAAAACCACTTTTCGCACTTGTGTTAGTGTTGAAAAACCACTTTTCGCACCTGTGTTGGTGCAGGAAACCACTTTTGCACTTGTATTAGTGTGGAAAAAACACTTTTTGCACTTGTGTTAGTGTTGAAAAACCACTTTTCGCACTTGTGTTAGTGTTGAAAAACCACTTTTCGCACTTGTGTTAGTGTTGAAAAACCACTTTTCGGACTTGTGTTGGTGCAGGAAACCACTTTTGCACTTGTATTAGTGTGGAAAAAACACTTTTTGCACTTGTGTTAGTGTTGAAAAACCACTTTTCGCACTTGTGTTAGTGTTGAAAAACCACTTTTTGCACTTGTGTTGGTGCAGGAAACCACTTTTGCACTTGTATTAGTGTGGAAAATACACTTTTCGCACTTGTGTTAGTGTTGAAAAACCACTTTTCGCACTTGTGTTAGTGTTGAAAAACCACTTTTCGCACCTGTGTTGGTGCAGGAAACCACTTTTGCACTTGTATTAGTGTGGAAAAACCACATTTCGCACTTGTGTTAGTGTTGAAAAACCACTTTTCGCACTTGTGTTAGTGTTGAAAAACCACTTTTCGCACTTGTGTTAGTGTTGAAAAACCACTTTTCGCACTTGTGTTAGTGTTGAAAAACCACTTTTCGCACTTGTGTTAGTGTTGAAAAACCACTTTTCGCACTTGTGTTAGTGTTGAAAAACCACTGTTCGCACTTGTGTTGGTGCAGGAAACCAGTTTTGCACTTGTATTAGTGTGGAAAATACACTTTTCGCACTTGTGTTAGTGTTGAAAAACGACTTTTCGCACTTGTGTTAGTGTTGAAAAACCACTTTTCGCACTTGTGTTGGTGCAGGAAACCACTTTTGCACTTGTATTAGTGTGGAAAAACCACTTTTCGCACTTGTGTTAGTGTTGAAAAACCACTTTTCGCACTTGTGTTAGTGTTGAAAAACCACTTTTCGCACTTGTGTTGGTGCAGGAAACCACTTTTGCACTTGTATTAGTGTGGAAAAAACACTTTTTGCACTTGTGTTAGTGTTGAAAAACCACTTTTCGCACTTGTGTTAGTGTTGAAAAACCACTTTTCGCACTTGTGTTAGTGTTGAAAAACCACTTTTCGCACTTGTGTTGGTGCAGGAAACCACTTTTGCACTTGTATTAGTGTGGAAAAACCACTTTTCGCACTTGTGTTAGTGTTGAAAAACCACTTTTCGCACTTGTGTTAGTGTTGAAAAACCACTTTTCGCACTTGTGTTGGTGCAGGAAAACACTTTTGCACTTGTATTAGTGTGGAAAAACCACTTTTCGCACTTGTGTTAGTGTTGAAAAACCACGTTTCGCACTTGAGTTAGTGTTGAAAAACCACTTTTCGCACTTGTGTTAGTGTTGAAAAACCACTTTTCGCACTTGTGTTGGTGCAGGAAACCACTTTTGCACTTGTATTAGTGTGGAAAAAACATTTTTGCACTTGTGTTAGTGTTGAAAAACCACTTTTCGCACTTGTGTTAGTGTTGAAAAACCACTTTTCGCACTTGTGTTAGTGTTGAAAAACCACTTTTCATACTTGCGTTAGTGTTGAAAAACCACTTTCCGCGCTTGTGTTGGTGCAGGAAAGCACTTTTGCACTTGTATTAGTGTGGAAAATACACTTTTCGCACTTGTGTTAGTGTTGAAAAACCACTTTTCGCACTTGTGTTAGTGTTGAAAAACCACTTTTCGCACTTGTGTTAGTGTTGAAAAACCACTTTTCGCACTTGTATTAGTGTTGAAAAACCACTTTTCGCACTTGTGTTAGTGTTGAAAAACCACTTTTCGCACTTGGGTTAGTGTTGAAAAACCACTTTTCACACTTGTGTTAGTGTTGAAAAACCACTTTTCGCACTTGTGTTGGTGCAGGAAACCACTTTTGCACTTGTATTAGTGTGGAAAATACACTTTTCGCACTTGTGTTAGTGTTGAAAAACCACTTTTCACACTTGTGTTAGTGTTGAAAAACCACTTTTCACACTTGTGTTAGTGTTGAAAAACCACTTTTCGCACTTGGGTTAGTGTTGAAAAACCACTTTTCGCACTTGGGTTAGTGTTGAAAAACCACTTTTCGCACTTGTGTTAGTGTTGAAAAAGCACTTTTCGCACTTGTGTTAGTGTTGAAAAAGCACTTTTTGCACTTGTGTTGGTGCAGGAAACCACTTTTGCACTTGTATTCATGTGGAAAAAACACTTTTCGCACTTGTGTTATTGTTGAAAAACCACTTTTCGCACTTCTGTTAGTGTTGAAAAACCACTTTTCGCACTTGTGTTAGTGTTGAAAAACCACTTTTCGCACTTGTGTTGGTGCAGGAAACCACTTTTGCACTTGTATTAGTGTGGAAAATACACTTTTCGCACTTGTGTTAGTGTTGAAAAACCACTTTTCGCACTTGTGTTAGTGTTGAAAAACCACTTTTCGCACTTGTGTTAGTGTTGAAAAACCACTTTTCGCACTTGTGTTAGTGTTGAAAAACCACTTTTCGCACCTGTGTTGGTGCAGGAAACCACTTTTGCACTTGTATTAGTGTGGAAAAAACACTTTTTGCACTTGTGTTCGTGTTGAAAAACCACTTTTCGCACTTGTGTTAGTGTTGAAAAACCACTTTTCGCACTTGTGTTAGTGTTGAAAAACCACTTTTCGCACTTGTGTTAGTGTTGAAAAACCACTTTTCGCACTTGTGTTAGTGTTGAAAAACCACTTTTCGCACTTGTGTTGGTGCAGGAAACCACTTTTGCACTTGTATTAGTGTGGAAAATACACTTTTCGCTCTTGTGTTAGTGTTGAAAAACCACTTTTGGCACTTGTGTTAGTGTTGAAAAACAAACTTTTCGCACTTGTGTTGGTGCAGGAAACCACTTTTGCACTTGTATTAGTGTGGAAAAATCACTTTTCGCACTTGTGTTAGTGTTGAAAAACCACTTTTCGCACTTGTGTTAGTGTTGAAAAACCACTTTTGCACTTGTATTAGTGTGGAAAATACACTTTTCCCACTTGTGTTAGTGTTGAAAAACCACTTTTCGCACTTGTGTTAGTGTTGAAAAACCACTTTTCGCACTTGTGTTAGTGTTGAAAAACCACTTTTCGCACTTATGTTGGTGCAGGAAACCACTTTTGCACTTGTATTAGTGTGGAAAAACACTTTTTGCACTTGTGTTGGTGCAGGAAACCACTTTTGCACTTGTATTAGTGTGGAAAAACCACTTTTCGCACTTGTGTTAGTGTTGAAAAACCACTTTTCGCACTTGTGTTAGTGTTGAAAAACCACTTTTCGCACTTGTGTTAGTGTTGAAAAACCACTTTTCGCACTTGTGTTGGTGCAGGAAACCACTTTTGCACTTCTATTAGTGTGGAAAAAACACTTTTTGCACTTGTGTTAGTGTTGAAAAACCACTTTTCGCACTTGTGTTAGTGTTGAAAAACCACTTTTCGCACTTGTGTTAGTGTTGAAAAACCACTTTTCGCACTTGTGTTAGTGTTGAAAAACCACTTTTCGCACTTGTGTTGGTGCAGGAAACCACTTTTGCACTTGTATTAGTGTGGAAAATACACTTTTCACACTTGTGTTAGTGTTGAAAAACCACTTTTCGCACTTGTGTTAGTGTTGAAAATGCACTTTTCGCACTTGTGTTAGTGTTGAAAAACCACTTTTCGCACTTGTGATAGTGTTGAAAAACGACTTTTTGCACTTGTGATAGTGTTGAAAAACGACTTTTTGCACTTGTGATAGTGTTGAAAAACGACTTTTCCCACTTGTGTTAGTGTTGAAAAACCACTTTTCGCACTTGTGTTAGTGTTGAAAAACCACTTTTCGCACTTGTATTAGTGTTGAAAAACCACTTTTCGCACTTGTGTTAGTGTTGAAAAACCACTTTTCGCACTTGTGTTGGTGTTGAAAAACCACTTTTCGCACTTGGGTTAGTGTTGAAAAACCACTTTTCACACTTGTGTTAGTGTTGAAAAACCACTTTTCGCACTTGTGTTGGTGCAGGAAACCACTTTTGCACTTGTATTAGTGTGGAAAATACACTTTTCGCACTTGTGTTAGTGTTGAAAAACCACTTTTCACACTTGTGTTAGTGTTGAAAAACCACTTTTCACACTTGTGTTAGTGTTGAAAAACCACTTTTCGCACTTGGGTTAGTGTTGAAAAACCACTTTTCGCACTTGGGTTAGTGTTGAAAAACCACTTTTCGCACTTGTGTTAGTGTTGAAAAAGCACTTTTCGCACTTGTGTTAGTGTTGAAAAAGCACTTTTTGCACTTGTGTTGGTGCAGGAAACCACTTTTGCACTTGTATTCATGTGGAAAAAACACTTTTCGCACTTGTGTTATTGTTGAAAAACCACTTTTCGCACTTCTGTTAGTGTTGAAAAACCACTTTTCGCACTTGTGTTAGTGTTGAAAAACCACTTTTCGCACTTGTGTTGGTGCAGGAAACCACTTTTGCACTTGTATTAGTGTGGAAAATACACTTTTCGCACTTGTGTTAGTGTTGAAAAACCACTTTTCGCACTTGTGTTAGTGTTGAAAAACCACTTTTCGCACTTGTGTTAGTGTTGAAAAACCACTTTTCGCACTTGTGTTAGTGTTGAAAAACCACTTTTCGCACCTGTGTTGGTGCAGGAAACCACTTTTGCACTTGTATTAGTGTGGAAAAAACACTTTTTGCACTTGTGTTAGTGTTGAAAAACCACTTTTCGCACTTGTGTTAGTGTTGAAAAACCACTTTTCGCACTTGTGTTAGTGTTGAAAAACCACTTTTCGCACTTGTGTTAGTGTTGAAAAACCACTTTTCGCACTTGTGTTAGTGTTGAAAAACCACTTTTCGCACTTGTGTTGGTGCAGGAAACCACTTTTGCACTTGTATTAGTGTGGAAAATACACTTTTCGCACTTGTGTTAGTGTTGAAAAACCACTTTTGGCACTTGTGTTAGTGTTGAAAAACAAACTTTTCGCACTTGTGTTGGTGCAGGAAACCACTTTTGCACTTGTATTAGTGTGGAAAAATCACTTTTCGCACTTGTGTTAGTGTTGAAAAACCACTTTTCGCACTTGTGTTAGTGTTGAAAAACCACTTTTGCACTTGTATTAGTGTGGAAAATACACTTTTCCCACTTGTGTTAGTGTTGAAAAACCACTTTTCGCACTTGTGTTAGTGTTGAAAAACCACTTTTCGCACTTGTGTTAGTGTTGAAAAACCACTTTTCGCACTTATGTTGGTGCAGGAAACCACTTTTGCACTTGTATTAGTGTGGAAAAACACTTTTTGCACTTGTGTTGGTGCAGGAAACCACTTTTGCACTTGTATTAGTGTGGAAAAACCACTTTTCGCACTTGTGTTAGTGTTGAAAAACCACTTTTCGCACTTGTGTTAGTGTTGAAAAACCACTTTTCGCACTTGTGTTAGTGTTGAAAAACCACTTTTCGCACTTGTGTTGGTGCAGGAAACCACTTTTGCACTTCTATTAGTGTGGAAAAAACACTTTTTGCACTTGTGTTAGTGTTGAAAAACCACTTTTCGCACTTGTGTTAGTGTTGAAAAACCACTTTTCGCACTTGTGTTAGTGTTGAAAAACCACTTTTCACACTTGTGTTGGTGCAGGAAACCACTTTTGCACTTGTATTAGTGTGGAAAATACACTTTTCACACTTGTGTTAGTGTTGAAAAACCACTTTTCGCACTTGTGTTAGTGTTGAAAATGCACTTTTCGCACTTGTGTTAGTGTTGAAAAACCACTTTTCGCACTTGTGATAGTGTTGAAAAACCACTTTTTGCACTTGTGATAGTGTTGAAAAACGACTTTTTGCACTTGTGATAGTGTTGAAAAACGACTTTTCCCACTTGTGTTAGTGTTGAAAAACCACTTTTCGCACTTGTGTTGGTGCAGGAAACCACTTTTGCACTTGTATTAGTGTGGAAAAAACACTTTTTGCACTTGTGATAGTGTTGAAAAACCACTTTTTGCACTTGTGATAGTGTTGAAAAACGACTTTTCGCACTTGTGTTAGTGTTGAAAAACCACTTTTCACACTTGTGTTGGTGCAAGAAACCACTTTTGCACTTGTATTAGTGTGGAAAAACCACTTTTCGCACTTGTGTTAGTGTTGAAAAACCACTTTTCGCACTTGTGTTAGTGTTGAAAAACCACTTTTCGCACTTGTGTTGGTGCAGGAAACCACATTTGCACTTATATTAGTGTGGAAAAACCACTTTTCGCACTTGTGTTAGTGTTGAAAAACCACTTTTCGCACTTGTGTTAGTGTTGAAAAACCACTTTTCGCACTTGTGTTAGTGTTGAAAAACCACTTTTCGCACTTGTGTTAGTGTTGAAAAACCACTTTTCGCACTTGTGTTGGTGCAGGAAACCACTTTTGCACTTGTATTAGTGTGGAAAAACCACTCTTCGCACTTGTGTTAGTGTTGAAAAACCACTTTTCGCACTTGTGTTAGTGTTGAAAAACCACTTTTCGCACTTGTGTTAATGTTGAAAAACCACTTTTCGCACTTGTGTTAGTGTTAAAAAACCACTTTTCGCACTTGTGTTAGTGTTGAAAAACCACTTTTCGCACTTGTGTTGGTGCAGGAAACCACTTTTGCACTTGTATTAGTGTGGAAAATACACTTTTCGCACTTGTGTTAGTGTTGAAAAACCACTTTTCGCACTTGTGTAAGTGTTGAAAACCACTTTTCGCACTTGTGTTGGTGCAGGAAACCACTTTTGCACTTGTATTAGTGTGGAAAAATCACTTTTTGCACTTGTGTTAGTGTTGAAAAACCACTTTTCGAACTTGTGTTAGTGTTGAAAAACCACTTTTCGCACTTGTGTTAGTGTTGAAAAACCACTTTTCGCACTTGTGTTAGTGTTGAAAAACCACTTTTTGCACTTGTATTAGTGTTGAAAAACCACTTTTCGCACTTGTGTTAGTGTTGAAAAACCACTTTTCGCACTTGTGTTGGTGCAGGAAACCACTTTTGCACTTGTATTAGTGTGGAAAATACACTTTTCGCACTTGTGTTAGTGTTGAAAAACCACTTTTCGCACTTGTGTTAGTGTTGAAAAACCACTTTTCGCACTTGTGTTGGTGCAGGAAACCACTTTTGCACTTGTATTAGTGTGGAAAAACCACTTTTCGCACTTGTGCTATTGTTGAAAAACCACTTTTCGCACTTGTGTTAGTGTTGAAAAACCACTTTTCGCACTTGTGTTGGTGCAGGAAACCACTTTTGCACTTGTATTAGTGTGGAAAATACACTTTTCGCACTTGTGCTATTGTTGAAAAACCACTTTTCGCACTTGTGTTAGTGTTGAAAAACCACTTTTCGCACTTGTGTTGGTGCAGGAAACCACTTTTGCACTTGTATTAGTGTGGAAAATACACTTTTCGCACTTGTTAGTGTTGAAAAACCACTTTTCGCACTTGTGTTAGTGTTGAAAAACCACTTTTCGCACTTGTGTTGGTGCAGGAAACCACTTTTGCACTTGTATTAGTGTGGAAAAACCACTTTTCGCACTTGTGTTAGTGTTGAAAAACCACTTTTCACACTTGTGCTAGTGTTGAAAAACCACTTTCCGCACTTGTGTTAGTGTTGAAAAACCACTTTTCGCACTTGTGTTGGTGCAGGATACCACTTTTGCACTTGTATTAGTGTGGAAAAAACCCTTTTTGCACTTGTGATAGTGTTGAAAAACCACTTTTCGCACTTGTGTTAGTGTTGAAAAACCACTTTTCGCACTTGTGTTAGAGTTGAAAAACCACTTTTCGCACTTGTGTTAGTGTTGAAAAACCACTTTTCGCACTTGTGTTAATGTTGAAAAACCACTTTTCGCACCTGTGTTGGTGCAGGAAACCACTTTTGCACTTGTATTAGTGTGGAAAAAACACTTTTTGCACTTGTGTTGGTGCAGGAAACCACTTTTGCACTTGTATTAGTGTGGAAAAACCACATTTCGCACTTGTGTTAGTGTTGAAAAACCACTTTTCGCACTTGTGTTAGTGTTGAAAAACCACTTTTCGCACTTGTGTTAGTGTTGAAAAACCACTTTTC
>NC_136266.1:146899006-147037623 GCF_964187855.1 Myxine glutinosa
TCGCACTTTTGTTAGTGTTGAAAAACCACTTTTCGCACTTGTGATAGTGTGGAAAAACCACTTTTGCACTTGTATTAGTGTGGAAAAAACACTTTTTGCACTTGTGATAGTGTTGAAAAACCACTTTTCGCACTTGTGTTAGGGTTGAAAAACCACTTCGCACTTGTGTTGGTGCAGGAAACCACTTTTGCACTTGTATTAGTGTGGAAAAACAACTTTTCGCACTTGTGTTAGTGTTGAAAAACCACTTTTCGTACTTGTGTTAGTGTTGAAAAACCACTTTTCGCACTTGTGTTGGTGCAGGAAACCACTTTTGCACTGTATTAGTGTGGAAAAAACACTTTTTGCACTTGTGATAGTGTTGAAAAACCACTTTTCGCACTTGTGTTAGTGTTGAAAAACCACTTTTCGCACATGTGTTGGTGCAGGAAACCACTTTTGCACTTGTATCAGTGTGGAAAAACCACTTTTCGCACTTGTGTTAGTGTTGAAAAACCACTTTTGCACTTGTATTAGTGTGGAAAAACACTTTTTGCACTTGTGATAGTGTTGAAAAACCACTTTTCGCACTTGTGTTAGTGTTGAAAAACCACTTTTCGCACTTGTGTTAGTGTTGAAAAACCACTTTTCGCACATGTGTTGGTGCAGGAAACCACTTTTGCACTTGTATTAGTGTGGAAAAAACACTTTTTGCACTTGTGATAGTGTTGAAAAACCACTTTTCGCAATTGTGTTAGTGTTGAAAAACCACTTTTCGCACTTGCGTTGGTGCAGGAAACCACTTTTGCACTTGTATTAGTGTGGAAAAACCACTTTTCGCACTTGTGTTAGTGTTGAAAAACCACTTTTCGCACTTGTGTTGGTGCAGGAAACCACTTTTGCACTTGTATTAGTGTAGAAAAAACACTTTTTGCACTTGTGATAGTGTTGAAAAACCACTTTTTGCACTTGTGTTAGTGTTGAAAAACCACTTTTCGCACTTGTGTTAGTGTTGAAAAACCACTTTTCGCAATTGTATTAGTGTGGAAAAACCACTTTTCGCACTTGTGTTAGTGTTGAAAAACCACTTTTCGCACTTGTGTTAGTGTTGAAAAACCACTTTTCGCACTTGTGTTAGTGTTGAAAAACCACTTTTCGCACTTGTATCAGTGTGGAAAAACCACTTTTCGCACTTCCGTTGGTGCAGGAAACCACTTTTGCACTTGTATTAGTGTGGAAAAATCGCTTTTCGCACTTGTGTTAGTGTTGAAAAACCACTTTTGCACTTGTATTAGTGTGGAAAAAACACTTTTTGCACTTGTGATAGTGATGAAAAACCACTTTTCGCACTTGTGTTAGTGTTGAAAAACCACTTTTTGCACTTGTGTTAGTGTTGAAAAACCACTTTTCGCACTTGTCTTGGTGCAGGAAACCACTTTTGCACTTGTATTAGTGTGGAAAAAAACCACTTTTCGCACTTGTGTTAATGTTGAAAAACCACTTTTCGCACTTGTGTTGGTGCAGGAAACCACTTTTGCACTTGTATCAGTGTGGAAAAACCACTTTTCGCACTTGTGTTAGTGTTGAAAAACGACTTTTCGCACTTGTGTTAGTGTTGAAAAACCACTTTTCGCACTTGTGTTGGTGCAGGAAACCACTTTTGCACTTGTATTAGTGTGGAAAAAACACTTTTTGCACGTGTGATAGTGTTGAAAAACCACTTTTCGCACTTGTGTTGGTGCAGGAAACCACTTTTGCACTTGTATCAGTGTGGAAAAACCACTTTTCGCACTTGTGTTAGTGTTGAAAAACGACTTTTCGCACTTGTGTTAGTGTTGAAAAACCACTTTTCGCACTTGTGTTAGTGTTGAAAAACCACTTTTCGCACTTGTGTTGGTGCAGGAAACCACTTTTGCACTTGTATCAGTGTGGAAAAAACACTTTTTGCACTTGTGATAGTGCTGAAAAACCACTTTTCGCACTTGTGTTAGTGTTGAAAAACCACTTTTCGCACATGTGTTGGTGCAGGAAACCACTTTTGCACTTGTATTAGTGTGGAAAAAACACTTTTTGCACTTGTGATAGTGTTGAAAAACCACTTTTCGCACTTGTGTTAGTGTTGAAATCCCACTTTTCGCACTTGTGTTAGTGTTGAAAAACTACTTTTCACACATGTGTTGGTGCAGGAAACCACTTTTGCACTTGTATTAGTGTTTAAAAAACACTTTTTGCACTTGTGATAGTGTTGAAAAACCACTTTTCGCACTTGTGTTGGTGCAGGAAACCACTTTTGCACTTGTATCAGTGTGGAAAAACCACTTTTCGCACTTGTGTTAGTGTTGAAAAACGACTTTTCGCACTTGTGTTAGTGTTGAAAAACCACTTTTCGCACTTGTGTTGGTGCAGGAAACCACTTTTGCACTTGTATTAGTGTGGAAAAAACACTTTTCGCACTTGTGTTAGTGTTGAAAAACCACTTTTCGCACTTGTGTTGGTGCAGGAAACCACTTTTGCACTTGTATCAGTGTGGAAAAACCACTTTTCTCACTTGTGTTAGTGTTGAAAAACGACTTTTCGCACTTGTGTTAGTGTTGAAAAACCACTTTTCGCACTTGTGTTAGTGTTGAAAAACCACTTTTCGCACTTGTGTTGGTGCAGGAAACCACTTTTGCACTTGTATCAGTGTGGAAAAAACACTTTTTGCACTTGTGATAGTGCTGAAAAACCACTTTTCGCACTTGTGTTAGTGTTGAAAAACCACTTTTCGCACATGTGTTGGTGCAGGAAACCACTTTTGCACTTGTATTAGTGTGGAAAAAACACTTTTTGCACTTGTGATAGTGTTGAAAAACCACTTTTCGCACTTGTGTTAGTGTTGAAATCCCACTTTTCGCACTTGTGTTAGTGTTGAAAAACTACTTTTCACACATGTGTTGGTGCAGGAAACCACTTTTGCACTTGTATTAGTGTTTAAAAAACACTTTTTGCACTTGTGATAGTGTTGAAAAACCACTTTTCGCACTTGTGTTAGTGTTGAAAAACCACTTTTCGCACTTCCGTTGGTGCAGGAAACCACTTTTGCACTTGTATTAGTGTGGAAAAATCGCTTTTCGCACTTGTGTTAGTGTTGAAAAACCACTTTTGCACTTGTATTAGTGTGGAAAAAACACTTTTTGCACTTGTGATAGTGATGAAAAATCGCTTTTCGCACTTGTGTTAGTGTTGAAAAACCACTTTTGCACTTGTATTAGTGTTGAAAAACCACTTTTTGCACTTGTGATAGTGATGAAAAACCACTTTTCGCACTTGTGTTAGTGTTGAAAAACCACTTTTTGCACTTGTGTTAGTGTTGAAAAACCACTTTTCGCACTTGTCTTGGTGCAGGAAACCACTTTTGCACTTGTATTAGTGTGGAAAAAACACTTTTTGCACTTGTGATAGTGTTGAAAAACCACTTTTCGCACTTGTGTTAGTGTTGAAAAACCACTTTTCGCACTTGTGTTAGTGTTGAAAAACCACTTTTCACACTTGTGTTGGTGCAGGAAACCACTTTTGCACTTGTATTAGTGTGGAAAAAAATACTTTTTGCACTTGTGATAGTGTTGAAAAACCACTTTTCGCACTTGTGTTAGTGTTGAAAAACCACTTTTTGCACTTGTGTTAGTGTTGAAAAACCACTTTTCGCACTTGTGTTGGTGCAGGAAACCACTTTTGCACTTGTATTAGTGTGGAAAAAACCACTTTTCGCACTTGTGTTAATGTTGAAAAACCACTTTTCGCACTTGTGTTGGTGCAGGAAACCACTTTTGCACTTGTATCAGTGTGGAAAAACCACTTTTCGCACTTGTGTTAGTGTTGAAAAACGACTTTTCGCACTTGTGTTAGTGTTGAAAAACCACTTTTCGCACTTATGTTGGTGCAGGAAACCACTTTTGCACTTGTATTAGTGTGGAAAAAACACTTTTTGCACTTGTGATAGTGTTGAAAAACCACTATTCGCACTTGTATTAGTGTTGAAATACCACTTTTTGTACATGTGTTGGTGCAGGAAACCACTTTTGCACTTGTATTAGTGTGGAAAAAACATTTTTTGCACTTGTGATAGTGTTGAAAAACCACTTCTCGCACTTGTGTTAGTGTTGAAAAACCACTTTCGCACTTGCGTTGGTGCAGGAAACCACTTTTGCACTTGTATTAGTGTGGAAAAACCACTTTTCGCACTTGTGTTAGTGTTGAAAAACCACTTTTGCACTTGTATTAGTGTGGAAAAACACTTTTTGCACTTGTGATAGTGTTGAAAAACCACTTTTCGCACTTGTGTTAGTGTTGAAAAACCACTTTTCGCAATTGTATTAGTGTGGAAAAACCACTTTTCGCACTTGTGTTAGTGTTGAAAAACCACTTTTCGCACTTGTGTTAGTGTTGAAAAACCACTTTTCGCACTTGTGTTAGTGTTGAAAAACCACTTTTCGCACTTGTGTTTGTGCAGGAAACCACTTTTGCACTTGTATTAGTGTGGAAAAAACACTTTTCGCACTTGTGTTAGTGTTGAAAAACCACTTTTCGCACTTGTGTTAGTGTTGAAAAACCACTTTTCGCACTTGTGTTGGTGCAGGAAACCACTTTTGCACTTTTATTAGTGTTGAAAAACCACTTTTCGCACTTGTGTTGGTGCAGGAAACCACTTTTGCACTTGTATTACTGTGGAAAAAACACTTTTTGCACTTATGATAGTGTTGAAAAACCACTTTTCGCACTTGTGTTAGTGTTGAAAAACCACTTTTCGCACTTGTGTTGGTGCAGGAAACCACTTTTGCACTTGTATTAGTGTGGAAAAAACACTTTTTGCACTTGTGATAGTGTTGAAAAACCACTTTTCGCACTTGTGTTAATGTTGAAAAACCACTTTTCGCACTTGTGTTAGTGTTGAAAAACCACTTTTTGCACTTGTGTTGGTGCAGGAAACCACTTTTGCACTTGTATTAGTGTGGAAAAAACACTTTTTGCACTTGTGATAGTGTTGAAAAACCACTTCTCGCACTTGTGTTAGTGTTGAAAAACCAATTTCGCACTTGTGTTGGTGCAGGAAACCACTTTTGCACTTGTATTAGTGTGGAAAAACCACTTTTCGCACTTGTGTTAGTGTTGAAAAACCACTTTTGCACTTGTATTAGTGTGGAAAAACACTTTTTGCACTTGTGATAGTGTTGAAAAACCACTTTTCGCACTTGTGTTAGTGTTGAAAAACCACTTTTCGCACTTGTGTTAGTGTTGAAAAACCACTTTTCGCACATGTGTTGGTGCAGGAAACCACTTTTGCACTTGTATTAGTGTGGAAAAAACACTTTTTGCACTTGTGATAGTGTTGAAAAACCACTTTTCGCAATTGTGTTAGTGTTGAAAAACCACTTTTCGCACTTGCGTTGGTGCAGGAAACCACTTTTGCACTTGTATTAGTGTGGAAAAACCACTTTTCGCACTTGTGTTAGTGTTGAAAAACCACTTTTCGCACTTGTGTTGGTGCAGGAAACCACGTTTGCACTTGTATTAGTGTGGAAAAAACACTTTTTGCACTTGTGATAGTGTTGAAAAACCACTTTTTGCACTTGTGTTAGTGTTGAAAAAACACTTTTTGCACTTGTGATAGTGTTGAAAAACCACTTTTTGCACTTGTGTTAGTGTTGAAAAACCACTTTTCGCACTTGTGTTAGTGTTGAAAAACCACTTTTCGCAATTGTATTAGTGTGGAAAAACCACTTTTCGCACTTGTGTTAGTGTTGAAAAACCACTTTTCGCACTTGTGTTAGTGTTGAAAAACCACTTTTCGCACTTGTGTTAGTGTTGAAAAACCACTTTTCGCACTTGTGTTAGTGTTGAAAAACCACTTTTCGCACTTGTGTTTGTGCAGGAAACCACTTTTGCACTTGTATTAGTGTGGAAAAAACACTTTTCGCACTTGTGTTAGTGTTGAAAAACCACTTTTCGCACTTGTGTTAGTGTTGAAAAACCACTTTTCGCACTTGTGTTGGTGCAGGAAACCACTTTTGCACTTTTATTAGTGTTGAAAAACCACTTTTCGCACTTGTGTTGGTGCAGGAAACCACTTTTGCACTTGTATTAGTGTGGAAAAAAATACTTTTTGCACTTGTGATAGTGTTGAAAAACCACTTTTCGCACTTGTGTTAGTGTTGAAAAACCACTTTTTGCACTTGTGTTAGTGTTGAAAAACCACTTTTCGCACTTGTGTTGGTGCAGGAAACCACTTTTGCACTTGTATTAGTGTGGAAAAAACCACTTTTCGCACTTGTGTTAATGTTGAAAAACCACTTTTCGCACTTGTGTTGGTGCAGGAAACCACTTTTGCACTTGTATCAGTGTGGAAAAACCACTTTTCGCACTTGTGTTAGTGTTGAAAAACGACTTTTCGCACTTGTGTTAGTGTTGAAAAACCACTTTTCGCACTTATGTTGGTGCAGGAAACCACTTTTGCACTTGTATTAGTGTGGAAAAAACACTTTTTGCACTTGTGATAGTGTTGAAAAACCACTATTCGCACTTGTATTAGTGTTGAAATACCACTTTTTGTACATGTGTTGGTGCAGGAAACCACTTTTGCACTTGTATTAGTGTGGAAAAAACATTTTTTGCACTTGTGATAGTGTTGAAAAACCACTTCTCGCACTTGTGTTAGTGTTGAAAAACCACTTTCGCACTTGCGTTGGTGCAGGAAACCACTTTTGCACTTGTATTAGTGTGGAAAAACCACTTTTCGCACTTGTGTTAGTGTTGAAAAACCACTTTTGCACTTGTATTAGTGTGGAAAAACACTTTTTGCACTTGTGATAGTGTTGAAAAACCACTTTTCGCACTTGTGTTAGTGTTGAAAAACCACTTTTCGCAATTGTATTAGTGTGGAAAAACCACTTTTCGCACTTGTGTTAGTGTTGAAAAACCACTTTTCGCACTTGTGTTAGTGTTGAAAAACCACTTTTCGCACTTGTGTTAGTGTTGAAAAACCACTTTTCGCACTTGTGTTTGTGCAGGAAACCACTTTTGCACTTGTATTAGTGTGGAAAAAACACTTTTCGCACTTGTGTTAGTGTTGAAAAACCACTTTTCGCACTTGTGTTAGTGTTGAAAAACCACTTTTCGCACTTGTGTTGGTGCAGGAAACCACTTTTGCACTTTTATTAGTGTTGAAAAACCACTTTTCGCACTTGTGTTGGTGCAGGAAACCACTTTTGCACTTGTATTAGTGTGGAAAAAACACTTTTTGCACTTATGATAGTGTTGAAAAACCACTTTTCGCACTTGTGTTAGTGTTGAAAAACCACTTTTCGCACTTGTGTTGGTGCAGGAAACCACTTTTGCACTTGTATTAGTGTGGAAAAAACACTTTTTGCACTTGTGATAGTGTTGAAAAACCACTTTTCGCACTTGTGTTAGTGTTGAAAAACCACTTTTCGCACTTGTGTTAGTGTTGAAAAACCACTTTTTGCACTTGTGTTGGTGCAGGAAACCACTTTTGCACTTGTATTAGTGTGGAAAAAACACTTTTTGCACTTGTGATAGTGTTGAAAAACCACTTCTCGCACTTGTGTTAGTGTTGAAAAACCAATTTCGCACTTGTGTTGGTGCAGGAAACCACTTTTGCACTTGTATTAGTGTGGAAAAACCACTTTTCGCACTTGTGTTAGTGTTGAAAAACCACTTTTGCACTTGTATTAGTGTGGAAAAACACTTTTTGCACTTGTGATAGTGTTGAAAAACCACTTTTCGCACTTGTGTTAGTGTTGAAAAACCACTTTTCGCACTTGTGTTAGTGTTGAAAAACCACTTTTCGCACATGTGTTGGTGCAGGAAACCACTTTTGCACTTGTATTAGTGTGGAAAAAACACTTTTTGCACTTGTGATAGTGTTGAAAAACCACTTTTCGCAATTGTGTTAGTGTTGAAAAACCACTTTTCGCACTTGTGTTGGTGCAGGAAACCACTTTTGCACTTGTATTAGTGTGGAAAAACCACTTTTCGCACTTGTGTTAGTGTTGAAAAACCACTTTTCGCACTTGTGTTGGTGCAGGAAACCACTTTTGCACTTGTATTAGTGTGGAAAAAACACTTTTTGCACTTGTGATAGTGTTGAAAAACCACTTTTTGCACTTGTGTTAGTGTTGAAAAAACACTTTTTGCACTTGTGATAGTGTTGAAAAACCACTTTTTGCACTTGTGTTAGTGTTGAAAAACCACTTTTCGCACTTGTGTTAGTGTTGAAAAACCACTTTTCGCAATTGTATTAGTGTGGAAAAACCACTTTTCGCACTTGTGTTAGTGTTGAAAAACCACTTTTCGCACTTGTGTTAGTGTTGAAAAACCACTTTTCGCACTTGTGTTAGTGTTGAAAAACCACTTTTCGCACTTGTGTTAGTGTTGAAAAACCACTTTTCGCACTTGTGTTTGTGCAGGAAACCACTTTTGCACTTGTATTAGTGTGGAAAAAACACTTTTCGCACTTGTGTTAGTGTTGAAAAACCACTTTTCGCACTTGTGTTAGTGTTGAAAAACCACTTTTCGCACTTGTGTTGGTGCAGGAAACCACTTTTGCACTTTTATTAGTGTTGAAAAACCACTTTTCGCACTTGTGTTGGTGCAGGAAACCACTTTTGCACTTGTATTAGTGTGGAAAAAACACTTTTTGCACTTATGATAGTGTTGAAAAACCACTTTTCGCACTTGTGTTAGTGTTGAAAAACCACTTTTCGCACTTGTGTTGGTGCAGGAAACCACTTTTGCACTTGTATTAGTGTGGAAAAAACACTTTTTGCACTTGTGATAGTGTTGAAAAACCACTTTTCGCACTTGTGTTAGTGTTGAAAAACCACTTTTCGCACTTGTGTTAGTGTTGAAAAACCACTTTTCGCACTTGTGTTGGTGCAGGAAACCACTTTTGCACTTGTATTAGTTTGGAAAAAACACTTTTTCCACTTGTGATAGTGTTGAAAAACCACTTTTCGCACTTCTGTTAGTTTTGAAAAACCACTTTTCGCACTTGTTTTAGTGTTGAAAAACCACTTTTTGCACTTGTGTTGGTGCAGGAAACCACTTTTCGCAATTGTATTAGTGTGGAAAACCACTTTTCGCACTTGTGTTAGTGTTGAAAAACCACTTTTCGCACTTGTGTTAGTGTTGAAAAACCACTTTACGCACTTGTGTTAGTGTTGAAAAACCACTTTTCGCACTTGTGTTAGTGTTGAAAAACCACTTTTCGCACTTGTGTTTGTGCAGGAAACCACTTTTGCACTTGTATTAGTGTGGAAAAAACACTTTTCGCACTTGTGTTAGTGTTGAAAAACCACTTTTCGCACTTGTGTTAGTGTTGAAAAACCACTTTTCGCACTTGTGTTGGTGCAGGAAACCACTTTTGCACTTTTATTAGTGTTGAAAAACCACTTTTCGCACTTGTGTTGGTGCAGGAAACCACTTTTGCACTTGTATTAGTGTGGAAAAAACACTTTTTGCACTTATGATAGTGTTGAAAAACCACTTTTCGCACTTGTGTTAGTGTTGAAAAACCACTTTTCGCACTTGTGTTGGTGCAGGAACCCACTTTTGCACTTGTATTAGTGTGGAAAAAACACTTTTTGCACTTGTGATAGTGTTGAAAAACCACTTTTCACACTTGTGTTAGTGTTGAAAACCACTTTTCGCACTTGTGTTAGTGTTGAAAAACCACTTTTCGCACTTGTGTTGGTGCAGGAAACCACTTTTGCACTTGTATTAGTTTGGAAAAAACACTTTTTGCACTTGTGATAGTGTTGAAAAACCACTTTTCGCACTTGTGTTAGTTTTGAAAAACCACTTTTCGCACTTGTATTAGTGTTGAAAAACCACTTTTCGCACTTGTGTTGGTGCAGGAAACCACTTTTGCACTTGTATTAGTGTGGAAAAAACACTTTTTGCACTTGTGATAGTGTTGAAAAACCACTTTTCGCACTTGTGTTGGTGCAGGACACCACTTTTGCACTTGTATTAGTGTGTAAAAAACACTTTTTGCACTTGTGTTAGTGTTGAAAAACCACTTTTCACACTTGTGTTAGTGTTGAAAAACCACTTTTCGCATTTGTGTTAGTGTTGAAAAACCACTTTTCGCACTTGTGTTGGTGCAGGAAACCACTTCTGCACTTGTATTAGTGTGGAAAAAACACTTTTTGCACTTGTGATAGTGTTGAAAAACCACTTTTCGCACTTGTGTTAGTGTTGAAAAACCACTTTTCGCAGTTGTGTTAGTGTTGAAAAACCACTTTTCGCACTTGTGTTGGTGCAGGAAACCACTTTTGCACTTGTATTAGTGTGGAAAAAACACTTTTCGCACTTGTGTTAGTGTTGAAAATCCACTTTTCGCACTTTTGTTAGTGTTGAAAAACCACTTTTCGCACTTGTGTTGGTGCAGGAAACCACTTTTGCACTTGTATTAGTGTGGAAAAAACACTTTTTGCACTTGTGATAGTGTTGAAAAACCACTTTTCGCACTTGTGTTAGGGTTGAAAAACCACTTCGCACTTGTATTGGTGCAGGAAACCACTTTTGCACTTGTATTAGTGTGGAAAAACAACTTTTCGCACTTGTGTTAGTGTTGAAAAACCACTTTTCGTACTTGTGTTAGTGTTGAAAAACCACTTTTCGCACTTGTGTTGGTGCAGGAAACCACGTTTGCACTGTATTAGTGTGGAAAAAACACTTTTTGCACTTGTGATAGTGTTGAAAAACCACTTTTCGCACTTGTGTTAGTGTTGAAAAACCACTTTTCGCACATGTGTTGGTGCAGGAAACCACTTTTGCACTTGTATTAGTGTGGAAAAACCACTTTTCGCACTTGTGTTATTTTGAAAAACCACTTTTCGCACTTGTGTTAGTGTTGAAAAACCACTTTTCGCACTTGTGTTGGTGCAGGAAACCACTTTTGCACTTGTATTAGTGTGGAAAAAACACTTTTTGCACTTGTGATAGTGTTGAAAAACCACTTTTCGCACTTGTGTTAGTGTTGATAACCCACTTTTCGCACTTGTGTTAATGTTGAAAAACCACTTTTCGCACTTGTGTTGGTGCAGGAAACCACTTTTGCACTTGTATTAGTGTGGAAAAACCACTTTTCGCACTTGTGTTATTTTGAAAAACCACTTTTCGCCCTTGTGTTAGTGTTGAACAACCACTTTTCGCACTAGTGTTGGTGCAGGAAACCACTTTTGCACTTGTATAAGTGTGGAAAAAACACTTTTTGCACTTGTGATAGTGTTGAAAAACGACTTTTCGCACTTGTGTTAGTGTTGAAAAACCACTTTTCGCACTTGTGTTAGTGTTGAAAAACCACTTTTCGCACTTGTGTTGGTGCAGGAAACCACTTTTGCACTTGCATTAGTGTGGAAAAAACACTTTTTGCACTTGTGATAGTGCTGAAAAACCACTTTTCGCACTTGTGTTAGTGTTGAAAAACCACTTTTCGCACTTGCGTTGGTGCAGGATTTGCGTTGGTGCACGTTGGTGCAACACTTGTATTAGTGTTGAAAAACCACTTTTCGCACTTGTGTTGGTGCAGGAAACCACTTTTGCACTTGTATTAGTGTGGAAAAAACACTTTTTGCACTTGTGATAGTGTTGAAAAACCACTTTTCGCACTTGTGTTAGTGTTGAAAAACCACTTTTCGCACTTGTGTTGGTGCAGGACACCACTTTTGCACTTGTATTAGTGTGTAAAAAACACTTTTTGCACTTGTGTTAGTGTTGAAAAACCACTTTTCACACTTGTGTTAGTGTTGAAAAACCACTTTTCGCATTTGTGTTAGTGCTGAAAAACCACTTTTCGCACTTGTGTTGGTGCAGGAAACCACTTTTGCACTTGTATTAGTGTGGAAAAAACACTTTTTGCACTTGTGATAGTGTTGAAAACCCACTTTTCGCACTTGTGTTAGTGTTGAAAAACCACTTTTCGCACTTGTGTTAGTGTTGAAAAACCACTTTTCGCACTTGTGATGGTGCAGGAAACCACTTTTGCACTTGTATTAGTGTGGAAAAAACACTTTTCGCACTTGTGTTAGTGTTGAAAATCCACTTTTCGCACTTTTGTTAGTGTTGAAAAACCACTTTTCGCACTTGTGTTGGTGCAGGAAACCACTTTTGCACTTGTATTAGTGTGGAAAAAACACTTTTTGCACTTGTGATAGTGTTGAAAAACCACTTTTCGCACTTGTGTTAGGGTTGAAAAACCACTTCGCACTTGTGTTGGTGCAGGAAACCACTTTTGCACTTGTATTAGTGTGGAAAAACAACTTTTCGCACTTGTGTTAGTGTTGAAAAACCACTTTTCGTACGTGTGTTAGTGTTGAAAAACCACTTTTCGCACTTGTGTTGGTGCAGGAAACCACATTTGCACTGTATTAGTGTGGAAAAAACACTTTTTGCACTTGTGATAGTGTTGAAAAACCACTTTTCGCACTTGTGTTAGTGTTGAAAAACCACTTTTCGCACATGTGTTGGTGCAGGAAACCACTTTTGCACTTGTATTAGTGTGGAAAAACCACTTTTCGCACTTGTGTTAGTGTTGAAAAACCACTTTTCGCACTTGTGTTAGTGTTGAAAAACCACTTTTCGCACTTGTGTTGGTGCAGGAAACCACTTTTGGACTTGTATTAGTGTGGAAAAAACACTTTTTGCACTTGTGATAGTGTTGAAAAACCACTTTTCGCACTTGTGTTAGTGTTGATAACCCACTTTTCGCACTTGTGTTAATGTTGAAAAACCACTTTTCGCACTTGTGTTGGTGCAGGAAACGACTTTTGCACTTGTATTAGTGTGGAAAAACCACTTTTCGCACTTGTGTTATTTTGAAAAACCACTTTTCGCCCTTGTGTTAGTGTTGAACAACCACTTTTCGCACTTGTGTTGGTGCAGGAAACCACTTTTGCACTTGTATTAGTGTGGAAAAAACACTTTTTGCACTTGTGATAGTGTTGAAAAACGACTTTTCCCACTTGTGTTAGTGTTGAAAAACCACTTTTCGCACTTGTGTTAGTGTTGAAAAACCACTTTTCGCACTTGTGTTGGTGCAGGAAACCACTTTTGCACTTGCATTAGTGTGGAAAAAACACTTTTTGCACTTGTGATAGTGTTGAAAAACCACTTTTCGCACTTGTGTTAGTGTTGAAAAACCACTTTTCGCACATGTGTTGGTGCAGGAAACCACTTTCGCACTTGTATTAGTGTGGAAAAAACACTTTTTGCACTTGTGATAGTGCTGAAAAACCACTTTTCGCACTTGCGTTAGTGTTGAAAAACCACTTTTCGCACTTGCGTTGGTGCAGGAAACCACTTTTGCACTTGTATTAGTGTGGAAAAACCACTTTTCGCACTTGTGTTCGTGTTGAAAAACCACTTTTGCACTTGTATTAGTGTGGAAAAAACACTTTTTGCACTTGTGATAGTGTTGAAAAACCACTTTTCGCACTTGTGTTAGTGTTGAAATCCCACTTTTCGCACTTGTGTTAGTGTTGAAAAACTACTTTTCGCACATGTGTTGGTGCAGGAAACCAATTTTGCACTTGTATTAGTGTTGAAAAAACACTTTTTGCACTTGTGATAGTGTTGAAAAACCACTTTTCGCACTTGTGTTAGTGTTGAAAAACCACTTTTCGCACTTGCGTTGGTGCAGGAAACCACTTTTGCACTTGTATTAGTGTGGAAAAATCACTTTTCGCACTTGTGTTAGTGTTGAAAAACCACTTTTGCACTTGTATTAGTGTGGAAAAAACACTTTTTGCACTTGTGATAGTGATGAAAAACCACTTTTCGCACTTGTGTTAGTGTTGAAAAACCACTTTTTGCACTTGTGTTAGTGTTGAAAAACCACTTTTCGCACTTGTGTTGGTGCAGGAAACCACTTTTGCACTTGTATTAGTGTGGAAAAAACACTTTTTGCACTTGTGATAGTGTTGAAAAACCACTTTTCGCACTTGTGTTAGTGTTGAAAAACCACTTTTCGCACTTGTGTTAGTGTTGAAAAACCACTTTTCGCACTTGTGTTGGTGCAGGAAACCACTTTTGCACTTGTATTAGTGTGGAAAAAACCACTTTTCGCACTTGTGTTAGTGTTGAAAAAACACTTTTCGCACTTGTGTTAGTGTTGAAAAACCACTTTTCGCACTTGTGTTGGTGCAGGAAACCACTTTTGCAGTTGTATTAGTGTGGAAAAAACACTTTTTGAACTTGTGATAGTGTTGAAAAACCACTTTTCGCACTTGTGTTAGTGTTGAAAAAACACTTTTCGCACTTGTGTTGGTGCAGGAAACCACTTTTGCACTTGTATTAGTGTGGAAAAACCACTTTTCGCACTTGTGTTAGTGTTGAAAAACAACTTTTCACACTTGTGTTAGTGTTGAAAAACCACTTTTCGCACTTGTGTTGGTGCAGTAAACCACTTTTGCACTTGTATTAGTGTTGAAAAAACACTTTTCGCACTTGTGTTAGTGTTGATAAACCACTTTTCGCACTTGTGTTAATGTTGAAAAACCACTTTTCGCACTTGTGTTGGTGCAGGAAACCACTTTTGCACTTGTATTAGTGGGGAAAAAACACTTTTTGCACTTGTGATAGTGTTGAAAAACCACTTTTCGCACTTGTGTTAGTGTTGAAAAACCACTTTTCGCACTTGTGTTGGTGCAGGAAACCACTTTTGCACTTGTAGTAGTGTGGAAAAACCACTTTTCGCACTTGTGTTAGTGTTGAAAAACCACTTTTCGCACTTGTGTTAGTGTTGAAAAACCACTTTTCGCACTTGTGTTGGTGCAGGAAACCACTTTTGCACTGGTATTAGTGTGGAAAAAACACTTTTTGCATTTGTGATAGTGTTGAAAAACCACTTTTAGCCCTTGTGTTACTGTCGAAAAACCACTTTTCGTGCTTGTGTTGGTGCAGGAAACCACTTTTGCACTTGTAGTAGTGTGGAAAAAACACTTTTTGCACTTGTGATAGTGTTGAAAAACCACTTTTAGCCCTTGTGTTAGTGTTGAAAAACCACTTTTCGTGCTTGTGTTGGTGCAGGAAACCACTTTTGCACTTGTAGTAGTGTGGAAAAAACACTTTTTGCACTTGTGGTAGTGTTGAAAAACCACTTTTCGCACTTGTGTTAGTGTTGAAAAACCACTTTTCGCACTTGTGTTGGTGCAGGAAACCACTTTTGCACTGGTATTAGTGTGGAAAAACACTTTTTGCACTTGTGATAGTGTTGAAAAACCACTTTTAGCCCTTGTGTTCGTGTTGAAAAACCACTTTTCGTGCTTGTGTTGGTGCAGGAAACCACTTTTGCACTTGTAGTAGTGTGGAAAAAACACTTTTTGCACTTGTGATAGTGTTGAAAAACCACTTTTAGCCCTTGTGTTAGTGTTGAAAAACCACTTTTCGTGCTTGTGTTGGTGCAGGAAACCACTTTTGCACTTGTAGTAGTGTGGAAAAAACACTTTTTGCACTTGTGATAATGTTGAAAAACCACTTTTCGCACTTGTGTTAGTGTTGAAAAACCACTTTTTGCACTTGTGTTAGTGTTGAAAAACCACTTTTCGCACTTGTGTTGGTGCAGGAAACCACTTTTGCACTTGTATTAGTGTGGAAAAAACACTTTTTGCACTTGTGATAGTGTTGAAAAACCACTTTTCGCACTTGAGTTAGTGTTGAAAAACCACTTTTCGCACTTGTGTTGGTGCAGGAAACCACTTTTGCACTTGTATTAGTGTGGAAAAAACACTTTTTTCACTTGTGATAGTGTTGAAAAACCACTTTTTGCACTTGTGTTAGTGTTGAAAAACTACTTTTCGCACATGTGTTGGTGCAGGAAACCACTTTTGCACTTGTATTAGTGTGGAAAAAACACTTTTTGCACTTGTGATAGTGTTGAAAAACCACTTTTCGCACTTGTGTTAGTGTTGAAAAACCAAATTTCGCACTTGTGTTGGTGCAGGAAACCACTTTTGCACTTGTGATAGTGTTGAAAAACCATTTTTCGCACTTGTGTTAGTGTTGATAAATCACTTTTCGCACTTGTGTTAATGTTGAAAAACCACTTTTCGCACTTGTGTTGGTGTAGGAAACCACTTTTGCACTTGTATTAGTGTGGAAAAACCACTTTTCGCACTTGTGTTAGTGTTGAAAAACCACTTTTCGCACTTGTGTTAGTGTTGAAAAACCACTTTTCGCACATGTGTTGGTGCAGGAAACCACTTTTGCACTTGTATTAGTGTGGAAAAAACTCTTTTTGCACTTGTGATAGTGTTGAAAAACCACTTTTCGCACTTGTGTTAGTGTTGAAAAACCACTTTTCGCACTTGCGTTGGTGCAGGAAACCACTTTTTCCCTTGTATTAGTGTGGAAAAACCACTTTTCGCACTTGTGTTAGTGTTGAAAAACCACTTTTGCACTTGTATTAGTGTGGAAAAAACACTTTTTGCACTTGTGATAGTGTTGAAAAACCACTTTTCGCACTTGTGTTAGTGTTGAAAAAACACTTTTCGCATTTGTTTTGGTGCAGGAAACCACTTTTGCACTTGTATTGGTGTGGAAAACCACTTTTCGCACTTGTGTTAGTGTTGAAAAAACACTTTTCGCCCTTGTGATAGTAGTAGTGTATATATGTTGCTTCTGGGACACTCTCATTTTCCCATTGACTTACATGTTAATTTTTCCCCTCCCTCATTGCCCCTAAACACCTCTATTTCTCTCACCCTGTTCTTTACGAACCTTCTAACCTTTTGACATGTTATCCTTATTCATTAGACCACTTAAACAATGGTCCTTCTGTGTGAACCTGTGATCCTTCTGACCTTATGGACCTTTTAACCTTTTACTCTTAATATCATCTGGTGAATCATCTTTGACCCACTCACACAACGACCCTACAAATATTTGTTTATGTGTGGGAAATAATTTAATTCTCCTCCAACTTCCATCACCATACTCAAACCTTTTTTAAATTAATTATTCGCTTTTGAGAAATGACGTTGTTTCACTGACTTGGATAACTTCCCAGAAAGTTTTCATTGTTTCGTTTCCTGTTTTCACACACGCCTTGACACACGGTTTTGAAAATGACCTGGTCTTGGCAGAAAATGAAGTTTTTCCGAAAGAGATTTACAACGAGGCGAATGAGCATTTAAACCATTTGCCTGTTTCACCGTTCTTGGAAGATTCATATGCAAGGTAAGATACTGTTGCGGATATGGGATTTGGATCCATCCATATCCACTTGTAAATATTCCCCTATTTCCCCAATACTTCCCAACTATCCCCAATCCCCCATTCCCTAGTCCCATTTTCTGTAAACAACACTCTGTAGACCCGACCTTCCCCTATTTCCTCCATTAAATGTCGCATCCAGGTCCACCGCATCTCACGTAGACAACTATAGGACATCTTGCTAGTTATTCTTAGTCTATGTCAGTTAAGGCCTCGTTTCCATTAATTCTGACTCTTCGTTGCACCAGAATGTGATTGTATGGCACCGTTAGAAAGTTTAGGACCTCCCAATACCTCCCCGCAGCTCTTCCTCATGGTACAACAACAACAACAACAACAACGCAGGAAGAGGGAGGGAGGTGACGGGAAGAGGGAGGTGACGTGAGATGCGCTCCTCAGCTTGCAGAGAGAAGACGCCACCTCCGAGCGCTGAAATACCTCCCCGCATCTCTGGACCGGACCGCGTTTGATTCTGCCCCTGAGCCAAGGTGCACCTTGTGCTATCGACTGCCTGTCCTTCCTTGCCATCCTCTCTATCTCTTTGCTGATGACTCCACTCTCTGCCGCTCCATTCCTCTTCCCTCAGATCGGCAGTCTGCTGCCTCCTCACTCTCTGAAGACCTGGACAAAATCACAGACTGGTCAAACAAGTGGAACATGTCTTTCAATCCTGACAAATCTCACACTCTTACTATGTCTCTCCGAAAAGATCGACTGGACAACCCTCCCATCTACTTTCTCAACAATCCTCTCCAAGAAGTTCTGTCGCTCAAGATTTTGGGTCTCACTATCTGCCATGATCTTTCTTGGGAAAACCACATTTCCAAGCTGGCCTCCAAAGCCAGTCGCCGACTGGGCATCCTCCGTCGTGCGAAGTCCTTCCTCGGCACACCTGAGCTCCTCACCACATACAAGGCTTTCATCCGCAGCTCAATGGAATACTGTTCTCCCCTATGGGCCGGTGCTCCTGCCTCACACCTAGCTCGGCTTCACGCTGTTGAAACCAAAGCTTTCAGAATTATTGGAATCTCCCGCGATGAAGCTATCTCTGAGGGCCTTTCACTCACTCACCGCAGGCAGGTAGGTGGTCTTTCTGTCTTCTACCGACTCCTCTCCGGCCTTGCACCCCCAGCTCTCTCTGTGCTCTGTCCCCCAAATATTCCTACAGGTCGCACAAGATCTGCCAGCAACCCTCTGATGGTTAAACTGCCGAAATCTCGGCTCTCTGCTCACCTTCACTCTTTCATTCCTCTTTTCTCCCGCCTCTGGAACAAACTCCCTCACTCCCTTCAATCCCACTCCTCCCTCCAGGTCTTTAAAACAGCTGTTCACCACCATCTCTTATCTTCCGCCATCCAAAACCTTGATCTTTTCTACCCCCGCTAATTCACCCCAGATCCACCTTGTTTGAAATTCCAACTTCTTTCCTGGAAGTCCTGGCAGTGTCCATATGTTTTATACCTCTCCCACCGCCCCCTTCCCACGCCCCCCCCCCCCTAAAGCCCTCGCCCTCTCTCAGATCTCTCGATGTCTCCATGTCTCTCGGTCCCTGCTCTCAAATGTTGTGTTTGTGTCCTTCCCCCTCTCTCCCCATCTTGTCTACCGCTCCCTATGTTATATGTTTTATGTGTCGGTTTGTCTTTCTGTGTGATTAATGTTCGCTCTTTCACGAGCCTCGACCTTGTATACAAAAAAAAAAAAAAAAAAAAAAAAAAAAAAAACAGCGGCGGCGGCGCGGGGAGTGTGCGTCCTCACTCCGGCTTGGTTAGCCGCCATTGAACATGTGCTCCGACGGGGTTACCACGCAGGGGCTCGCTGTCAGCTCCTCGTCAAGGGCAGAGCCCGGTAACCCCCCGCACCCAATAGAAGCGGCGGACCGATCCCATCTGGGGCGGGGCCAACGAGCCGAGGGCGTGTGACTCCCCGCTGAGCATGCGCAGGAAGAGGGAGGTGACGTGAGATGCGCTCCTCAGCTTGCAGAGAGAAGACGCCACCTCCGAGCGCTGAAATACCTCCCCGCATCTCTGGACCGGACCGCGTTTGATTCTGCCCCTGAGCCAAGGTGCACCTTGTGCTATCGACTGCCTGTCCTTCCTTGCCATCAATCCCTGTGTAAGTCAGTCTTGTCCCCTTTGTCTGTGGTCTGTCGGGGATAAGATAAGACTGTGTCTAAGTGCCCATCTTTTCTGTGCTTTACCTCTTACCGTGTAATCTACCCGTTTCTGCATCACCAATTATATCCTCCTCCGGAGGTCTTGAGAACTGTACCCCTTGTGTCATTGCATTTATCCCAGCCGTTGTGTCCTTTCCTTCATTGATTTAGCGTAGCGCGATTCGGCCAACGTTCGAGTGGAATCGGGCGGGATCGGGTTCTAATCGGGGAGTAACTGTTCGGACGCGGTAATACCAAACCGCTCGGTAAACTAACATCTAAAACCGCGTCTGTAACAATTGGTGTCGGGAAGTGGGATTGGACCTGAAGCGCGCTTCACACACTCGAAATTATTAACGGCGAAATTTGATTTTGTTTTACAAAAATAAAACCCCGAATTTTGAAAGTCGCGCTATGGCGGATCAAGACGGCTGGGTTCCGGTAGAGGAGAGTGAGGCAGGGTCGATCCAGGACCAAATTGAGGGACAAGAGGAGAGCGAAGCAGTGAGGGCGGCAGGTTCGCAAAATGGCGCCTCGCACATGGCTGCGGCGGCCGCACCCGCTGCACAAGTGGGAGGGATGGCCCAAATGCAGGCCCTCATGGAGCAATTTATGGCGCAAATGCAGGCGTCCCTCAAACTGCAGAGTGAGCAATTGGGGGTAATGGGGTCCAATAGCGAGAAATTGAGGGAGGACATGGGGTCCAATAGCGAGAAATTGAGGGAGGACATGGGGGCCAATAGCCAACGGTTAGAACAAAGGATGGGGGCCCAGATCGGAGGGTTAGGGAGTAGAATATAGGGATTAGACAATAGATTAGGGGAAATACAGGAGGGGTTAATGGGGGTAGAAAACAGAATGGCCGCTCAAGAGAATCAAATGGAAGGGATGCAAAATGGGTTAGAGGGGTTAGAAAACAGTATGGAAGGCAAATTGAGGGACATGAGGGACCAAGTGGAAAGGGAAGTTAAACAAATGGGGCAGCAGATAGAGGGGGTTAGAATGGGGGTAGAAACTAAATTGGATGCTCACAGGGAGGAAATGGAGCAGATGAGGGTGGCATCTGGGCAGGAGATGCAAGTGATGGGAGAGGAGATCAGAAGAGGTGTGAGTGAGGAGGTCGGAGGAGTGTGCGAGGAGGTGAGGCACTGTAAGGAGCGCATGGAGAAGGAGGTGAGAAAGGGGACTGTAAAATTGCAAGGTGGTATAGAGGAGTTGACGCTGGGAGTGGAACAGCTGACGGAGGGACAAAAAGAACTAACGGGCCAGGTAAAGAAGAACACAGCGGTAATAGGAGGGTTAAAAGCGACACAAAATGACCTAAAAATTACTTAATAGCGACACAGAGGCAATGTCAGATGGTACGTGAGGGACTGACAACGAGGTTGGACGAGGTGACAGAGGTAATGGAGACGAAGGACCGGCAGGTGAGGACGCACATGGAAACGGTCAAGGTAGCCTTAGAGGACGAACTTGAGGAGACGCACCGGGAAATAAAAGAGGTGAAGCAGAAATTAGAAGAAGTGGAAGAAGGGGTGAGCGAAATTAAGAAGCGACGGAGAGGGGATAAGAAAGAGATAAAAGAGGAGATAAAAGAATTGGTCCAAAGTCTGTGTTCGGATCGTGATGATGTGCTCATTAACCGGATGAGGGATTCGCAGGTGATGGAGGAGAAGCGAAGAGGAAGAGGACCCGGTGTAAGTGGTGACCAATATGGTCGTGCGTATGATGCGCCAGGTGATTTAAGAAGCTTGGGGGTCGAGATGGACCCGGGTGTTCGTGAGAGGCCGTTGGTGAAGTGTGCGACAGGTCTGGTGTGCGAAAAAGGAGGTGTGCGAGAAAGTCCGACTCTGGGGTGTGTGAGGAAAAAGTGCGTGCCAAGGAGTGAGGGTGCTGTCGAGAGTGAGTCGGTCGTAGCGCGTGTGCGAGGGAGCACATGGAAGCGCGTAGTGAGGAGTGTTACGGAGGGTGTAAAGGGAGAATGCACACCTGTGGTGAGTGTTACGGAGGATGTAACGGGAGAGGGTGTGCGAGAAAGATGTGTGACGGACAGGTGCATGGGGAAAGAGTGCGCTGTCAAAAGTAAGGAAGAGTGTACACCTGTGGTGAGTGTTACAGAGGGTGTAACGGGAGAGTGTGCGCGAGAAAGGTGTGTAACGGACGGGTGCATGAGGAAAGAGTGCGCTGTCAAGAGTAAGGGTGAGTGCGCTGTCAAGAGTGGAGGTGAGAGTAGTAAGAGTGACACGGAGCGTGAGTTGGTTGTGACAGGTGAGCGAGGATGTACACCTGGAATGGAAGGAAGCACACCTGGAATGGTAGAGCGTGTGTGGGAATGCACGCTGGAATTGGTCGTGAGGCACGTGGTTGGGTGTGCGAGTGGAAGCACACCTGTGATTGTCACAGAGGAGGTGACCGAGGAAGGGGCGCGAAGAGGTGTGTTGGTGAGGTGTGCGAGCGACGAATGTGTGCCAAGGTGTTCGGTGGTCAGGTGTGTGACCAAGTCGGTGAGCGGAATGAGTGTACCTGGGTGTGTTAGAGAAGGTACGACGAGGAGCATGGAAACGGCTGGATGTGTGAGCAAGGAACGGGCTGCGGGGTGTAAGCATGCAGGTGAGGCATCGACGGTAACCGGGTTAGAGGTTAGAACGACTTATAGCCGAATCGGGCCCTCGGTGCGCGTCGGGCAGCTTCGCGTGCCGCAAGGACCAGCGGGGATCCGAACCACGGCGGTTTCGAAAGAACCGCCGTACGCGATCCACGCCGGGCCGCGCTTTGAACGGCCGCGTCCGTGCTCCATTAGGCGGAGCGGGCAGCCCGATAGGAAGGGTCGTCATGGCGACCACTTTCTATTGAGACATGCCGGCAGGTCGAGATCGGGACATTGGATGGCTCCACGCCGAGGTGGTGCGTGGGATCTCGGCCCGGCTACGCCCCCGTCCCTGCACCGAGTGCCGGACGCATCCAGCCGCCGGCACCAAAGAACCCGCAATCATGGCTTGGCTGTACGGAGCCGGGCTGTAGACGTGAATTGGCGCACCGAGAGGCATTAGTAAGTAGACTGTGTGATGAGGTTAGTGTTTTGGACCCAAAATTAGGAAAAAAAACAAAATTTGATGATTGGCAAAGGATTGGCAGTGATGATTGGCAGATGATGAGTAGTGATTGGCAAATTTTTGCTTTGTTGAAATTTGATGTGCAAAATTGGTAGTGGGAGATGCCCGATGTGGTGGGATGGCAACTCTGTCATCCCTCACAAACGTGGGGGCAAAGGAGCTATAGTTTATGGGGTGTATGGCAGTGAAAACTAGCCCGGGTGGGTTAGGATATTGATAGGGCCCTAGAAGATGAAATTAGGTAACGTTAAGATTAGTTAGTGACAAGGATACCTGTAGTGGGGACGCAGGTAGATTAGTGTGGATTATAATGACGAGGGAGCGCAATAGTTTAAAGGGGCGACTGGGAAGCGTAAGTTTCAGAGGGGAGTAGTTAGATGAGATGATGCCGTGTGGTTGAGAATTGAACAGGTGTGATTGCACAGGTGTGCAACTGAACAGGTGTGTGGAGCAGGGTATGAGTAGTGAGTGTTGTGGATCAGCGTGAATGCGCTTGGGGGAGAGAAGGGTGCAGGTGGCACCAGGTGTGAGAGCACAGGTGTGCAAGTACAGGTGTGTGGAATATATGGAGCAGAGAACGAGTGGTGTGGAGAGAGTTGGAGTAAGTGGTACGGAGTGGTGTGCATGGTGCGAAGGTGTGGATGGGGGAAGAGTGGACCCCTTTCACGAGTACCCGGGGCGGGTAGTGTAAGTGTTAGGTAGAGGGTATAGGTAAATTGTGGTTGGATATTGGCATTTGTGGTGCGGGTGAAAGAATGGTCTTTGGATGGGTGCATTAGTGTTGTGGAAATGGCTGGGCGTGTAGCCTGTTAGTGAGTGTACAGTAGTTGGTTTGGGCACTCCACCACTGTGAGGATGTCGGCCAGGTGAGGCCGCAGGTGGGCTCTGGGAGCCGTTAGTGTCAGTGGGTGCCTGAGGATCCCGGGTGTGGATCGGGCAGCCCGTGCCAGAGAGGGCACTGAGGGGGTGAGAGTGCGAGAGGGCCTTCCCCAGTTAGTTAGGTTAGGGTGAGGAGCAGGTAAGCTCGGGTGGCAACTACAGTGGTGGAGGTGTGCAGGTGGGTAGACCTGCTGGGAGAGCTACACGTCACAGCCCAGAAATTGTGCGAGGGCACCGGGAGATGAATCGGGGGAGTGAGACCCCAAATTGAGAAGCACCACAGTTTGGTCAATGGGAATTGGTTTTTAGAACCCATAGTGTAGGTTGGCCAATGGATTGGCAGGGAAAGACCCCAGGTAATGTAAACTTGTTAAAGTCATTTAGGAAATAGTTAAGAATGACGAACCTGTCGCACCATACGCAGCCACTTACCTGAGGTGATGATGATGACTCCACACCTGTGTTTCTTTGTTTTGTGTTGCAGGAAATGAGAATTGCTGTTGGATTTGTGAGACGCATCACGACGTGGATGAGACATTGGGGTGATTCCATCTCTCCCTCCTTCGGAGGGACTGATGATGAATTGGTGATGGCAAATTTTGATGTTGAGTTGGAGATGGCAAATTTTGATGAGAGTTGGAAATGGCAAATTTGATTGGTTAGGAGGGAGAGAAGACGAATTTGGTATATGGGAGGAACGGGGAAGACAGTAGGGACGTTGGTTGATGTGTAAAGTAGATGTTTATGGGTAGTGTTGTGTTTTGTGGATACCGTAAGGGGTAAGGGAGGGGCAATGTAGGTTACCTGGTGGGGGGGGCGTACGGTAGGAACGTACCTGTCTCACCTGGTTCCCATGTGCCCCCAGTGTGCATTACCTTGTATTGCGTGCACTTTTGCGCCCTTACCACCTTACTCAATTGTCTTCTTTTGTCTCCCACCTCCGAGGATCTGGCTTTGGGGCAGAGAGAGAGGAGAGAGAGGTGCTGGCTCCGCAGTTGTGGGCCTGTACTTTCGCTGCTTGCTGCCTGGATCGATACACCATATGGACCGCAATTTTTGTGGCCGCCCACCATGGACCGCAGTTCTTCTGCGGGCAAGCACCACCCGTGGATGGACCTATGGGTCAACGTGGCACCTATGCCATACAGGTGAACCACTTTTAGTTGGCCCCCTGACGGCCACAATTTAGAAATGGACGCGGTTGGCGCCTTTCTTTATCTTTAAAGAAGCCAGAAGGCCAAGTACACCACATGAAGGCAAGACCAGCGGCAGAACATCGGCCGGCTGCGACACCACCAGTGACCATGGACACTTGATTGTGCATTATTGTTGAACACTTTATTGGTGCACCGGATGATGCTGACTGTACATGATGGGGTGGTGCTTTTGGTGCTTGGATGGGGTGCTCTGCACATTATTAAAGGCCGTAGGGCCACAGAGCACTCGTGGGTTGGTGTATCGATGCTGGCATGCGTGCTCTCTCTCTATGCATAACATCTGCATGTGTTCCTCAAAGAACAGGTCCTGGCTCGTAGTGTAAATATCAGTCTTGTATAAATGATGCTCCCTACCGGCTGTATGTTTAGTTTGAGGATTCTTTCCGCGATTCGGTTATCCTGTGGGTGTGTTTCTGTGAGGAGAAGGGTGCAACGTCGCAGGGGGACATATTTACTCATTTGTGAACATCTGTAAAACTGTCGCACTCAGGGTTGAGTTAATAGTAGAGGGAACTACATCTGAGTGCCACACTAACGTAGGTAAAAATTTATCGGGTTGGAACGCCCCGAGGTAGAGAAGGGTGCAATGTTGCGGATATGGGATTTGGACCCATCCATATCCGCTTGTAAATATTCCCCTATTTCCCCAATATTTCCCAACTATCCCCAATCCCCCATTCCCTAGTCCCATTTTCTGTAAACAACACTCTGTAGACCCGACCTTCCCCTATTTCCCCCATTAAATGTCGCATCCAGGTCCACCGCATCTCACGTAGACAACTATAGGACATCTTGCTAGTTATTCTTAGTCTATGTCAGTTAAGGACTCGTTTCCATTAATTCTGACTCTTCGTTGCACCAGAATGTGATTGTATGGCACCGTTAGAAAGTTTAGGACCTCCCAATACCTCCCCGCAGCTCTTCCTCATGGTACAACAACAACAACAACAACAGCGGCGGCGGCGTGGGGAGTGTGCGTCCTCACTCTGGCTTGGTTAGCCGCCATTGAACATGTGCTCCGACGGGGTTACCACGCAGGGGCTCGCTGTCAGCTCCTCGTCAAGGGCGGAGCCCGGTAACCCCCCGCACCCAATAGAAGCGGCGGACCGATCCCATCTGGGGCGGGGCCAACGAGCCGAGGGCGTGTGACTCCCCGCTGAGCATGCGCAGGAAGAGGGAGGTGACGTGAGATGCGCTCCTCAGCTTGCAGAGAGAAGACGCCACCTCCGAGCGCTGAAATACCTCCCCGCATCTCTGGACCGGACCGCGTTTGATTCTGCCCCTGAGCCAAGGTGCACCTTGTGCTATCGACTGCCTGTCCTTCCTTGCCATCAATCCCTGTGTAAGTCAGTCTTGTCCCGTTTGTCTGTGGTCTGTCGGGGATAAGATAAGACTGTGTCTGAGTGCCCATCTTTTCTGTGCTTTACCTCTTACCGTGTAATCTACCCGTTTCTGCATCACCAATTATATCCTCCTCCGGAGGTCTTGAGAACTGTACCCCTTGTGTCGTTGCATTTATCCCAGCCGTTGTGTCCTTTCCTTCATTGATTTAGCGTAGCGCGATTCGGCCAACGTTCGAGTGGAATCGGGCGGGATCGGGTTCTAATCGGGGAGTAACTGTTCGGACGCGGTAATACCAAACCGCTCGGTAAACTAACATCTAAAACCGCGTCTGTAACAATACTAAATATTAATACATTTGTGTTAAACGACACTGCCTTAGTGTGTGTGTGTGTGTTCGTGTGTGTATGTGTTTGTGTGTGTTCGTGTGTGTATGTGTGTGTGTGTGTATGTATCTGTGAATGTGTGTGTGTATGTGTATGTGTGTGTTCTTGTGTGTGTGTGTGTATGTGTGTGTGTGTATGTATCTGTGAATGTGTGTGTGTGTATGTGTATGTGTGTATGTGTGTGTGTGTATGTATGTGTGTGTGTGTGTATGTGTGTATGTGTGAATGTGTATGTGTGTGTATGTGTGTGTATGTGTGTGTGTGTGTGCGTGTGTGTGATGTTTTGTCAAGCTTACTTCAGCATAGTAATTTCTCCTTATTTTGTTTGCAGCCTCGAAGACCAAAGCTTGGAGTGGGACGATTTTGGACTCCATAGGAATGGTTATTTCCTGTCATCCTATGATATCCTTAATTTTCATCTCAACGATCTGAACGCTAAGCTTGATTTTTTTGGAGGTAAGCATGTGTGTATGTATTGTATTTTGGCCATGTGTGTGTCAATGTGTGGGTACACCGTTTCGAATAGGTACACCATATCCCTGTGCATTGTGGGAGGTGATTCAGGGTATATCATTCATTTATTTCTCTCCTTGTTTTACCCCTCTTGCCTTTGACAGAAAGAGATTCCAAACCTAAAGATATCTGCTGCTGTTGAAACTACCTTTGACTTATGTTGGGAAGAGATTGATGATTTGTGCTGGGAAGAAGTTAAATGTGTAATACCTCAAGAAAAATGTCTTAAAAATATAAAGATTTTGTTTAAAATATTATTTATATATATATGCTTTGTCCAGAATTATTTAATTATTAATTACAAGAAAAGAATAAAGGTTAGAAGGAAGGGAGTAGGTGTTCCCCCACCCTTGATTCCCCCCATCCCACCCCTCCCCTCCCCCTGTGTGTGTGGGGAAGGTGGGGGTGGGATGAGGGGGGATCAAGGGTGGGGGAACGCACGGGGGGTGGGGGGTGATGGGTGTGGGCGGGGTCTGTGTGGGCGGGGTCTGTGTGGGTGGGGTCTGTGTGGGTGGGGTCGGTGTGGGCGTGGCTTATGATTTTTTATTTATTTAATTTTTTTTATTATTACCACGAATTAAATTAGCTAATCTGGGTGGGGTGAATAGAAATGTTGTTTAATGAATTATTAGCTTTGTTTTTTGTAATTCTTGCGAGTAAAATGAACCCAAGATTTCTTCTCCATTTAAATCATATAATTTGTAGGTCCAAGGGACTGTATCCATTACATCAATGATTTTAAATAATTCACGAGTCCATTTTTGTGTATAACCTTTCTCAAAATGACTTTTCCATTTGTATATTCTTACAATATCACCAACTTTAAACTTGGGCTTTCTCAAATTAATCTCCTTTTCATATTCTAATTTTGTAAATGTTTCCGATGGTTTTGATTTTGTTGATGAATGAACTGTATTATTGTAATTATCTACAATATCCTGAATTAAATACACCCATTTTTAAGAACTGAGTTGTGTGAATTTTTTATATAGTCTCTCTTTCAAAGTACGATTAAAACGCTCAATAACAACTGCTTTTCCTTCATTAAAGGTGCTGTATAATTTAATACCCTTCCCCTTAAGAAATTTCATGAATATTTTGTTATAGAACTCTGTTCCCTCATCAGTCCATAACTTCTTTGGTTTCCTTTTATCCCGATCAAATATTAGCTTAAAGGCTAACATTAAAGTATCACCCCTTTTATTTTTTAAAGGGACAACCCAGGCAAATCTACTCCTCAAATCAATAACGGTTAAAGCATACCTGTATCCCCTGTCATTATTCAATTCAATTAAATCAGCGGACCATATGTGGTCGGTGTATTTAGAATAAACCTTCCTTCTTTTAAACTTTGTGATTATAGGTTTGTGTAATTCTTCAGCCAAAAGCTCCTCAGTCTTGATGACATCATTAGAGCCTAATAGTTTTTTGAGGAATAACCAAGACCAAGTTTCAATTTAGCATTTATCAAATTTCTCACAATAAACCTATCAACTTTCTCTCTCAACGTTGGATTTTGTATCAAAGACAAATTATACAACATTTCGCTGTCGGCTTTATGTTTTTCAGTCAACGTAGTGGTTTTCCCATAAGCAATATCATGCTTCATACACACTTCGTCAACCCTATTTGTAGGTTTAGACCAAGGTTTAGGATTGTCAGCCTCATCTAATCTTTTATCCAAGTTTGTTCCTGGACCACAGAAAGAATACCCTGGAAGGTGTAATTCCCCTGGAATTCCAGTTGTTGTAAATTTACTTCCTGACAGAAACTTTTGTATGTCTCCTCCTCTTTTAGGAGAGATGAATTGGCACTTTTTAGAGCCACATACTTGACATAATTCCTTTTTGATAAACTCTATTATTTTTAGCTTTAACATAAGAGATATTTTTAGATTTAGTTTTCTTTTTACATTTGAGACAATAACTCATATTTATTTATCAGAAAAATTCCGACAGAGTATCAAAACCTTTTTGGTTTTCAACATATACATTTCAATCTTTATTTTTAAAACATAAAGAATCCTAAGGAATGCCTTCACTCTCTCCTCCATTTATTTACAAATAAAAACTAACTAAAGTCAATGACACCAACATCATCAATCACATAATCTTTCCTTCTTCTTCTTCTTCTTCACCACTTTCTCGTTTAAATCTCCTCCCTGAAATTGAAGACATTGACATTGTTATTTTTGAAACCATTATCTTCATAAGAGTTGTTAATTCTTTAATTTCCTCTTCGGTGCGTTGAGATTGATTTATTTGCTGTAATACACTCAATCTTTTACGAATCTCACTGATTTCCATCTTTTTATATTTTTCCTCCCTCTCTCTTTGCTCCCTTTCCTCCCTCTCCTCCTTCTCCTTTTTCTCCCTCTCTTCCTTCTCTCTTTTCTCCCTTTCCTCCCTCTCCTTTTTCTCCCTTTCCTCCCTCTCCTTTTTCTCCCTTTCCTCCTCCTTTTTCTCCCTTTCCTCCTTCTTCTTTTTCTCCCTTTCCTCCTTCTCCTCCTTCTCTCTTTCCTCCTTCTCTTCTTTAACTCCTTCCTCATTTATCTTAGCAATTTTTGATATCAATATTTTCACAGCATTCATTCTTTCTTTATTTTCCTCTTCGGTGAGTTGAGATTGATCTTCTTGCTGTAATACATCCACTCTTTTTTGAATCGCTCTGATTTCCATCTCCCTCTCCTCCCTCTCTCTTTGTTCCCTCTCCTCCTTCTCTCTTTTCTCTCTTTTCTCCTTCTCTTCTTCAACTCCTTCCTCATCCCTTGCTACCCTTGAGTTTAAACCCCAAAGAATATTATACATATACTCATCTGGATTTTGAGATATTCTTGTATCTATAATTATTTTTCTCATAATAGGATACCAATAAGATTTGTTGACGATTTCTAAAAGAGTTTTATATTTCATAACTTTGAGAAGTTCATTTTTATTTAATACTTTAAACAAGTCTCTATTTGTGGGTTTAACAATATCAGTATAAGGCCAGTTTTTTATGACAAAATTCCCATGTATATGCTCCAAATCATAAGGTATGTAATACCGAGCACCCTTTTCTTGTAGGTATCCTTGAATACAAAAATTATAATTCTCTTGTAGTCTTCTTCCTGCCATTTATGTATCAGAAATATATGTGAGATTAATATTATGACAGGTAATACCACCCCATCTTCCCACTACCAAATTGGTTTGTATTCCTTGGCTTTCTATCCTTATCTCATGACCTTCCTTCTTTGTCATGCTAACCATCGCTATACTATCATATATTTTTCTTTTCTTAAAACCATGTATTTGTTGTTTATTAATTGTACTTCCACATAAATCCTTATCCTCACCAAGTGGATAATATTCTTCTTTACGAGACTGATTAAAATCATGTAGGTCTTCGAAGTTTATTGAAAAAGACCAATTATACCCTAAATCAGGCATATCGTACCCCCATTTATTAATTCGCATATTAACTATATGTCCTTCTTTATAAAATTCAATTGTAAGCAGGTAGTTAAATTCAATGAGGAAAGGTGTATGGGCAGTATAACCAGGTGTTGTGGTTGTAAATTTTACTTGTTTAACAAAACGTGCTGTTTTCTTTAAAAATATATATTGTGATAAATCACTAAATCTAATTAAGTCATTTGCATCTGTAGGGTTTGGATAATTGATTAATTTATAAGTATTCTTCATATTAATATTTTTACTTACGCTATAATTTTGTCGTTCAGCCTGTGCCTTTGTATAATAATTTGATAAATCAATATCCTGAGAGGATTTTCCAAAGATAGAACCATCTTTTCCAACATAAGTCATTTATATTAGATTAAAAATGGTATCATAAAAATTTTCATTATTGTTGAGTTGAAATAATACATATAAACATAATTGACCACAACATTTAGAATTAATTTCTTGAACTTGAAATGTTTGATAAACACCATTCTGTAAGAATTGTATTACTTCAACAGGTGGTGGCATACCATAACTATCAAAATAATATTTATCCTGACTATTATGAATACAAACCCAATGAGAACCATTCTGTGTGTCTAAATTCATAATAATATTCTTTGTATTCTTATTTATATGTATTAATTCATCTCTCATACAAATAACCACATTATCAATTTTTAGTGTTTTACAATACTTAGTAAGTTCTATATTTGACGTTGTATTCTTTCCAAATTGTTTAAACCATTTATCCATTTATTTATGAGAAAGATACAATCCATTACCCCGTTTAGTTAGTTTAACACCCGCTTGAGCGATAGAGGAAAGCATATCTCTAACCAACAATCTAGCTTTATCAGGTAGACTTTCAAGTTTTTGAGCAAAATCTACAATTACACCACTTCCACTAATTTGTTTCTCCAACTCCTTGTTATGTCTTTCCAATTCTTTTTGAGCTTTTAGTTGTGCCTTCCTTTCGTTAGCAGTTTTTACCGCTGCTGAAATACCACCAGTCAATGCTCCCGCCGCACTTAAACCAGCAAATAAAGGAATTAGAAACGGGAGAAATCCTCCTCTTGACTCGTCTATTGAATATTTCTTTAACATAGGTTTCGTCATTTTAATTTTAAGAGATCCAACATCATTTAGTGTTTTTACTTGTGTGTGTGTGAGTAAAACATCAATTCTTACAGCTCCTTTTCTTTGAATTGTATTAACATTAATAATACAAGGCTTTTGATTTTGAATACAAGATGTTAATTTATTAAGATTGATTTGATTAACATATACCCCAACCATTTATTTATGAGAAAAAACCTATGTGATATTAATCATAACACCATTATCTGTATTAATCTGTAATTCTGTTTCCTCCAAAAGCAAACAATATGCATTAACCTCTTCACTCTCCCCTCTTTCAATGTATAGAGAAGTATCCACTCGATTAGACTTTATAGTTTCCTTTTGAGAACTCAGGTCAATTGCGTAGATTGTATAAAGTTTTTGAAACGCAACCATATCCAAAATAGGATCATTATTACCATTACTTTCACACACCTTTTGGTAGGACTTGTAGGCTTCCGCATAATCATTTTTTTCCCAATCAATTTCCAATCTATCTCGCGGATAAAATGTGCCATCAAGAGAAACCCGAAGTTGTTTCACCTTAGCATTATCACTCAGGGCATTATTCTTATTAGTACCGTCCTCTCCATCTGGTTTTTTAAAAATGAGCCAGAGGTATCGTGGCTTTCCTTGAAGAACACCCAAATTCCAAGTGTAGGTAGTGTGTTCCAGTTTAACGTGTTGACATCTTCTTTTAAGGTATGATACATTTAGCGGTTTCTTTGAGTTAAGTCTTCCATTTAACATCTCTTCCATTTTAAGATTAGGAGTATATTCACTGATATACCAACACAAATCATTAATAACAAATTTATTGTTGTCTCCAAAAGCATTTTCAGCCCCAAAAAGCAACCTATTTACATTATCATTCCTTTGTAGTTGAAATCTAATTTTAAGACCATACAAAACTTTGTCATAATCACAAAATCCAAATATACCTTTCAGAGGTACTGCTACGGTAAAACTATTCTCTGGTTTTGTGTCATCATTATACATTGCCTTCCTTTGACTATAACCAGGGTCTGTGTTTGTACCCGTTGACATATCAGGAATAAAACCTTCAACAGCTCCCTTACCCATTCTATCACCAAACGAATATAGTGTAAATTTCATCATTTCAGATGTAGCAGAGACATAATCAACCGCTTCAACCTCTTGTGTTCCAATATACAGGCGGACACTGTCAAACATTTTCCAGAAGAAATCATTTACGAGTGTAGCATTAGTATTATTCGCAGCCTTAGTGAATTTAAATTTACACAGCAAGAAACTATCAGCTATATTCAAGTAAGTTTGTTGATTATTTATTTCAAAACTTTTTGTTCCGTTTGAATTCCAGTCTGTTCCTGTTATAGCATTTACCTTAAAATAGTCTTCCTTTTTAGTGGAGTTTGAAATGATAATCGTATCATCCAAATCATAGATACTATCAATCGCTTCCATACTTGTATTTATATAGCATTAAAATTGTTGAAACCCTGACCCAAGTATTTTAATGATTTTTTGTCGTTCTTGTGAAGATAGTTGAGTTTTACCTTTTTTTATTTCTTTGATTGCTTGTAATTTATGAGACTCCTTTTGAGCATCTTTTATACTCTTTATAGCACCCGCAACTGAACCCACGGCAGAAGCAGTTGAACCAATTAGGTCTTTATGTTTAAGGATGGTTGAACCAATACCCATTAGAGTATCAATTATCCCATCTCCTTTATTTCGAAATTGATGACCTACACCTCGTTGTCTCTTAGGTTTATAGTATCCTCTACCCACATACCTTGTATAGTATGGTGAAAGGTACATGCCCTCCCCTGTAATTATTTTATATTTTCCCAACTCGTGTTTTCTCACAATAACCATTATTTATTTATTGAAAAACTTCACGTAGGTGAATTCTGATGGATATAATTTCATCATTAAAGGATATCATACGATTATCTTGGTCGGTTATCCTAAAATTTACTCTGTATATGGTTTTTCCTGACACAGGTAAATAGACAAGATTTTTTGGTTCCATATTAAATTTATAACCAATCGGGGTTGAGTATGCACTGAATGAAAATATTGTATTTGTTCTTATTCCATCGTTATAAGCACCATCAATCAAATCACAATGAATTAATACTGAATTTATACCGGAGGATATTTGGATAACATTATCACTGTAAAATGTCCCGTTATTTTCAATCTTTTTTGAAGAGAAACCCAATAGCTCTCTAAACGAATTTTCAATCATGAAATCAACTTTATAATTATTTTTAAGTTTAATAGTTGATTTTGAAGTGTGTTTTTGAATATCTATTACAATATTTTTTGGTTCATCACCTTTTTCTTTCATAAGGCGAGAGACTTCTGAAGATATTTGAGAAATCTCGTAAGCTCCAGGTGAAACGGTTATAGTTTTATATCCACTTCCTGGATTATAACTAAACTTGTTGTTTTTCTCTGTGATATTAAACAAGGTATTATAAGTTTCCATCGACAATAAAGATGCCTCATATGAGGTAAGGGGGTCAAGTTGTAGTGGGTAAGGGAATGAAGCTGTGTAATCGCTCGTTGTGAAATTAAAACTAAGAATTGTGCTTCTCATCTTATTTAATATCTAATAAAATATCTTTGTATTGACATTTATTAATTATTTTCATATTCATCAACTGATCTAAAATGGCTGAGGATTCATTAAAACAATTGTTGTTTCCAGCCTTCTTACTACCTAACAACAATAATAGCCTATTAACTAATTGTGATGGGTCATTTGGAAGAAAACTAACACCTGAACCAAGCTTACTTAAAGCATCAATAATATGTTTCTCCTTCTCATTCTTCTTACTTTTACCAGCAACAGAAACTCCATAATCAAGTGCATTTAGCAACTCAATATATACCCTATCTTCCTCTCTTTCCATATCAAGTGGTTCCTCAAAATATTTTGAACCGCTGAATCCGAGGTTTGTTAGAAGAAACATTAATCTTGGAGTTAATTTAACATTTGGTTGAGTAGAACTCAAGAACATCAATTCATCATTAAATATCAATACCTTTTCTTCCACAAGATGGAACACTGCTGGTTCTTCTGTTGGAATGAGACCTGCTCTGGTTTTTGAATCTGCCAAATATTCATTGTTTTGAAGAGCTTCCACTACATAATTAGGGGGTTGATTTACCTCCTCAAGTTTCTGAAAGAATTCTTCATCATTATATTCTAATTTTCCAAGTTCTTGTTTTGTTATCTGACTAAAATCTTTGAGCATTTGAAGTTTTTTTGGAGTAAATTCTACCGTGGGAACTGTAGGGTGTTGAGTTTTTAAAAGCGGTTTAAAAAATTTCTCTTGTTTTCTTTCAAAGGCTTCTTCACCAGTTAGTTTCTGTCTCTGTTTCTTCTTTATCTCTTCCTGTTGCTTTACAACTTTTGAAACCAACTCTTGATGTTCTTTAAACTTTCTTGCTCTTTCTTCGGTATTCATTTTCTGTATTTATTTATTGAAAAATATCATTTAATGAATTGTAAAGGTCAATGGGAAAATTTTCCTTTTCTTTGTCATTATAGTAAATGTGTTGAAATAAATCCTTTTCTTTAAATATTTCATCAAATTCTTTATTGGTATTAATACGAGTTGTTATTTCTTCTTCACTAATACTTGTATCTCTGCTTTTCATATGTTTGCGTTGAGTCTCCTCATCGATATCAAAACCGAATGATAAAATCTTAACTCCATCACCACACAATTGTTTAATAATTTGTCTCATTCCTTCAGGATTAGTTTCTAAAATCCCAAGACCATTAGATTTTACTTTATTTAACTCACTCTTACAATGTGAATATTTTGTAGAACCAAGAGAGACCTCCTCAAATATTTGACCTTCGTTCCTCAATCGCATATGTTCCTCCATTGAAATGTAGTAATAATCTTTCCCTTCTACTTCTCCTGGTCGCTTTGCTCTGGTTGTAGTACTCACAAAACGAATCATAGGGTGTTTTTTTAAAAAACTTACAATCTTTTCATTTTTACTATTCAAGAGTTTAGATTTATGAAAGTTCTTTCCTGAAGCAGATTTACCCACAAGATTAATAATAATAGTTATCATTTATATATGTAATTATGTTTAAAATAAAAATACATCCTTTAATATCTCATCTTGTTTCACAACAATATATTTATATTTTTCAATCGTGTGTTTCATATAATTTTCAAATTCTTTTTTACTACATAACGTAGAGCAATTATCTCTCCAAAAATTATTTACATCTATTGAATTTAACTTAAATAAAATAAAAGTATTGGCATTGTTTCTTATTGAGCGTCGAGGGAGTTGAAAATATGATTGACTAAGATATATACAATTACAAGAAGAATGTCTCCCTCTTGTATAGTAGCTATCCATTACTGTTTGGTTTCTCTCATTAACACAATCATCAAAGATGACGAGGTTCTTTTTTGATTTATCTAAATCTTGAGGTGAAGGTATATCATCCATATTATCACTGAGAATAAAAGTTATGGGTTTTGGTTTCGATTTTGATTTCTGTGTATCACAAAATAATTGTATTATATCTTCAATATTATAATCATTTAGTTTGTTTTGAAGTTTAAATAAACCGATAATGTCTTCCTTTTTAAGACCTGCATTAAAACCCTGTGAGAGTAGTTGATACTCGGGTTGAAAACTAGACTTTGTAAAAATTATTAAATTATCATAATCTAAAAAATTAGGACCAAGGAGCATCTTTAAAAGTAAACAGGTTTTTCCACATCCGCTTGAACCAACTATTAGACATCTCAATGAATTTGGAATGTTTTTATGGTTATTAAATTTTATCTTATTTTCCCAAACGGGTAAAAAATCATTCATTTGTATATTTGGAAAACAAGTCATCTAACTTTTTTTGAGCTATTTTAGAAACTCTATATTTTATCCTGAGTTCGGGTTTAATTTCAAAATAATTCATTATTTTATTTATATAGTATCTTGTATTAACATTTCCATTAAAATTATTTTGAATAATAAATATCATTAAACCCTTATACATTTCCTCAATACAAATAGTCTCTTCCCTTGAAAGAAATGGTGTATTATCATCACAATACTTAACATTCATCTCTCTTATTAATCTTGTAAAGTAATTCATTTTTGGTTCTAATTTAAAAGAGTTATATGTTTTTTTATATTTCTTATTATCATTAATTAAAATTAAATCACAGAAAATACATTGTTTATATGAACCCTCATTATTAAGCCCTATTCTATCACAAGCCGGACAATTCTCTAATTTATCATATGGAGAGTCTGGAAATTCTAAATATCCTTCAGAACTTATCATATTTATATGGTAAATTTTTACTTAAACTAAACGCAAGTTTATTCATTAATAAATACAATGTTTCAAAGCACAAAAGACAAATTTCAATCAATCTCTACTTCGGTGAAAGATATAGAAAAATATGTCAAAGATGTTAAATTGAACAAAGATAAATATGGAAATTTTTGGGTAAAACCAGTTATGGAAAATAACATGAGCCCCTCTATTTCATTTAAAGGAAGAGCTCTAACTATACCTGGAAAGACATCCATTAAAGTAAATCTAACAAAAGTTTCTCCTCTACTCCTGGCAATTTATTCAAAGCTTGAAAAAGTGATTGACCACGATACTTTGAAAAAGAATGATAAGACCATCAACAATACTCGTGGAGAAATTTGTATTTACTTTAATAATCCAAAGGGTGTAGATCTAAGTAAAATGAATGATGTTAATATTTCTGGTGAAATGTCATTTCATTCTATGATAGTTAGAGATTATTTAAAGATAACTTTTGATATTAAAAATGTAGAGATTGAATCCGTTAATGAAAGAAAGTATATTGGTATAGATGGAAAGGTTTTTTCTGCTAATTAAATATGAGTCATTTACAGCAGTGAAGATTTTACTATTTCATTGAACTCGGACGATAGTGATGATAGTATTTCATTGAACTTGGACGATGGTGATGATAGTATTTCATTGAACACAGATGATAGTTATGATACTAATAGTTTGTGCTCAAATGATAGTTATGAGAGTAGCTTTATTGATGACTCTGAGTATGATTCTGAGTATTCATGTGATAGTTATGACTTAGATGATTCTGAGTGAAAAAGTGTTTTAGTTTAAGCACAGCGATATATATAAAACGGAGCTGTAAAGCTCAAAAGTGTTTTATTTTAAGCCCAGCGATATATATAAAACGGAGCTGTAAACCTCAAAAGTGTTTTATTTTAAGCACAGTGATATATATAAAACACCACGTTTTCTCACGCTATAAATATGGTTTATTGTGATACTTGCGAGAAGGAAGTAAAATATTATAAACAACATATTCTCACCGCAAAACATACATACAACATTCTTAACAAACTTTCCCCTCTTCCACCTAAAACAAAACATTGTAAGGTCTGTAAAACAACCATCCTCAAGAAGGGGTTTAAAGCCCATCTTAAAACTAACAAACACTTGTCAAAATTGTTTACTATTAAAAATACTGATGGTGCTTTCAAAAGACATATCAGGATTCGAATCTTTAACTTCAAACCTCCCGAACCAAAGTCTATAGTTGATGCTGTAGAAATAGTCAAACCTGCTGTTCAAACATTGATTGAAAAAACACTAAAAGAAATGAAACCACTTAAATTTTATATGGGGGTAAAATTAGAAATGACAAAGGATAAAGGAGTTATAGATACACCATACATGAGAACTGAGCCACACTTTATATCTTCATATCAAGATTTTAAAACATCAGGAGTCTATGATGAACTTATTAAACAAGAGCAAGATGTGGATAATTCAATCGTAGGAAGTAGATTCAATATAGGAAAAATTATTTACATAGACATTCATATTCTTAAATCAGATCCTCTAAAAGCTTCTTCTTACATTGATTTACCCAGTGTTATCAAAAATAGAAAAGCAGTTATCAATATCAAAAATAAAGACAACAAGTACAAATACATTCAAAGTACACCGCCCCATGCCAAATAATTGAATATGCTGCAGCGCGGCATTGCCGGGGCGCCTCCGGCGCCCGGCAATACCGCAGTGCAGCTCATTGAGGCTGCATTGGGAGTGAAAGGTGTACACTAATTGATTGATTAATTGTATAATTAAAATCAATAAAAGATTATCACAAAATATTTTCATAATCAATTGGCTAATCGCATAACTAAACCACTAGTGCTTCATCCGAAGATGTATCTTTTAGAAATTTAATTAAATAAGTCATTTATAAAAAATTAAATAATTAATTGATTACTCAATAAATAATATTATATAATAATATATAATAATCGATTAATCAATAAATACTTAATAGATGAAATGATTAATCAATAAATCAAAAATATCCTTGATAGCCACATCACTTGGTCACTCATGTCCAAATATTAGCTTTCCAGCTCAAAAGGTGCCTGAGATATTGGCCAAATGAGAAAGAAAATAAATAAATGATTAATAATGAAAATAAATAAATAATAATCATAAAAAAATTAAATTATTAATCAATTTGGTCAGAGAACACATAAACTACCACTATTTCATCAGAATCTGTAACTTTAAAAAAAAAATTTTTTTTGTCATTAATCGAATAATTAAATAATTAATCGATTAATTGATTAATTAATAAATCAAAAATATCCTTTGCAGCCAAATCACCTGGTCATTGGCATGTCCAAATATCAGCTTCCTAACTCAAAAGGTGCCTGAGTTAATAATGGTCAGAAGAGAAATGAAATTTAATTAATTAAATAAGTACTTAATTAAACGCTAATAATTAAATAACTCCTCAATTAATTGATTATTCAAAAAACAAAAAATACCGTATTTGACAAAGGACTTGCTCACTACTGTGCCGAAATTTCAGCTTCCTAGCTCAAAGGATGGCTGAGATATCGTCCGGACAACCAAGAAAGAAAACAAACAAACAAACAAGTACACATACATTCAAAGTACACCGCCCCATGCCAAATAATTAAATATGCTGCAGCGCGGCATTGCCGGGGCGCCTCCGGCGCCCGGCAATACCGCAGTGCAGCTCATTGAGGCTGCATTGGGAGGGAGAGGTGTACACTAATTGATTGATTAATTGTATAATTAAAATCAATAAAAGATTATCACAAAATATTTTCATAATCAATTGGCTAATCGCATAACTAAACCAGTAGTGCTTCATCCGAAGATGTATCTTTTAGAAATTTAATTAAATAAGTCATTTATAAAAAATTAAATAATTAATTGATTACTCAATAAATAATTAATCGATTAATCAATAAATACTTAATAGATGAAATGATTAATCAATAAATCAAAAATATCCTTGATAGCCACATCACTTGGTCACTCATGTCCAAATATTAGCTTCCCAGCTCAAAAGGTGCCTGAGATATTGGCCAAATGAGAAAGAAAATAAATAAATGATTAATAATGAAAATAAATAAATAATAATCATAAAAAAATTAAATTATTAATCAATTTGGTCAGAGAACACATAAACTACCACTATTTCATCAGAATCTGTAACTTAAAAAAAAAAAAAAATTTTGTCATTAATCGAATAATTAAATAATTAATCGATTAATTGATTAATTAATAAATCAAAAAATATCCTTTGCAGCCAAATCACCTGGTCATTGGCATGTCCAAATATCAGCTTCCTAACTCAAAAGGTGCCTGAGTTAATAATGGTCAGAAGATAAATGAAATTTAATTAATTAAATAAGTACTTAATTAAACGCTAATAATTAAATAACTCCTCAATTAATTGATTATTCAAAAAACAAAAAATACCGTATTTGACAAAGGACTTGCTCACTACTGTGCCGAAATTTCAGCTTCCTAGCTCAAAGGATGGCTGAGATATCGCCCGGACAACCAAGAAAGAAAACAAACAAGTACACATACATTCAAAGTACACCGCCCCATGCCAAATAATTAAATATGCTGCAGCGCGGCATTGCCGGGGCGCCTCCGGCGCCCGGCAATACCGCAGTGCAGCTCATTGAGGCTGCATTGGGAGGGAGAGGTGTACACTAATTGATTGATTAATTGTATAATTAAAATCAATAAAAGATTATCACAAAATATTTTCATAATCAATTGGCTAATCGCATAACTAAACCAGTAGTGCTTCATCCGAAGATGTATCTTTTAGAAATTTAATTAAATAAGTCATTTATAAAAAATTAAATAATTAATTGATTACTCAATAAATAATTAATCGATTAATCAATAAATACTTAATAGATGAAATGATTAATCAATAAATCAAAAATATCCTTGATAGCCACATCACTTGGTCACTCATGTCCAAATATTAGCTTCCCAGCTCAAAAGGTGCCTGAGATATTGGCCAAATGAGAAAGAAAATAAATAAATGATTAATAATGAAAATAAATAAATAATAATCATAAAAAAATTAAATTATTAATCAATTTGGTCAGAGAACACATAAACTACCACTATTTCATCAGAATCTGTAACTTAAAAAAAAAAAATTTTTTTGTCATTAATCGAATAATTAAATAATTAATCGATTAATTGATTAATTAATAAATCAAAAATATCCTTTGCAGCCAAATCACCTGGTCATTGGCATGTCCAAATATCAGCTTCCTAACTCAAAAGGTGCCTGAGTTAATAATGGTCAGAAGATAAATGAAATTTAATTAATTAAATAAGTACTTAATTAAACGCTAATAATTAAATAACTCCTCAATTAATTGATTATTCAAAAAACAAAAAATACCGTATTTGACAAAGGACTTGCTCACTACTGTGCCGAAATTTCAGCTTCCTAGCTCAAAGGATGGCTGAGATATCGTCCGGACAACCAAGAAAGAAAACAAACAAACAAGAAAACAAGTACAAATACATTCAAAGTACACCGCCCCATGCCAAATAATTAAATATGCTGCAGCGCGGCATTGCCGGGGCGCCTCTGGCGCCCGGCAATACCGCAGTGCAGCTCATTAAGGCTGCATTGGGAGGGAGGGGTGTACACTAATTGATTGATTAATTGTATAATTAAAATCAATAAAAGATTATCACAAAATATTTTCATAATCAATTGGCTAATCGCATAACTAAACCACTAGTGCTTCATCCGAAGATGTATCTTTTAGAAATTTAATTAAATAAGTCATTTATAAAAAATTAAATAATTAATTGATTACTCAATAAATAATTAATCGATTAATCAATAAATAATTAATAGATGAAATGATTAATCAATAAATCAAAAATATCCTTGATAGCCACATCACTTGGTCACTCATGTCCAAATATTAGCTTCCCAGCTCAAAAGGTGCCTGAGATATTGGCCAAATGAGAAAGAAAATAAATAAATGATTAATAATGAAAATAAATAAATAATAATCATAAAAAAATTAAATTATTAATCAATTTGGTCAGAGAACACATAAACTACCACTATTTCATCAGAATCTGTAACTTTAAAAAAAAAAAAATTTTTGTCATTAATCGAATAATTAAATAATTAATCGATTAATTGATTAATTAATAAATCAAAAATATCCTTTGCAGCCAAATCACCTGGTCATTGGCATGTCCAAATATCAGCTTCCTAACTCAAAAGGTGCCTGAGTTAATAATGGTCAGAAGAGAAATGAAATTTAATTAATTAAATAAGTACTTAATTAAACGCTAATAATTAAATAACTCCTCAATTAATTGATTATTCAAAAAACAAAAAATACCGTATTTGACAAAGGACTTGCTCACTACTGTGCCGAAATTTCAGCTTCCTAGCTCAAAGGATGGCTGAGATATCGTCCGGACAACCAAGAAAACAAACAAACAAGCAAGAAAACAAACAAGAAAACAAACAAGAAACCAGAGTGAAAACTGAGTACTCTCTTTCAGCGTGCGTCACTGCCGAGCCCCCTTTGGTGCCCGGCAATGACGATTTGCAATGCCTGGAGATGGCATAGGAAAGGAGCGGTGTACAACAAACAAACAAGAAAGAAACCAGAGTGAAAACTGAGTACTCTCTTTCAGCGTGCGTCACTGCCGAGCCCCCTTTGGTGCCCGGCAATGACGATTTGCAATGCCTGGAGATGGCATAGGAAAGGAGCGGTGTACAACAACCAAGAAAACAAACAAACAAGAAACCAGAGTGAAAACTGAGTACTCTCTTTCAGCGTGCGTCACTGCCGAGCCCCCTTTGGTGCCCGGCAATGACGATTTGCAATGCCTGGAGATGGCATAGGAAAGGAGCGGTGTACAATAAATGTTTTCTCTGGTCTATTTTAGCACACTTACATCCTCCACATTTTCATGATGAAAGAGTATCTCATTATAAAAAATATGAGAATACATTAAATACGAAAGATCTAAAGTTTCCGATGACTTTAAATGATATTCCTAAATTTGAAAAGATGAATAATTTATCAGTTAATGTTTATGGTCTAACAGAAACAAACAACATTCAGGTTTTAAAGCTTTCTGACAATTGTAAACAAACTCATATTAATCTTCTATATTTTAATTCAGAGGAAAATTCACATTATACATACATCAAAGATATTGCTAAATTAATAAAACCACAAGTATGTAAAAGAACAAATAAAATATATATTTGTATGCGTTGTCTTAACTTCTTCCATACACAAGAAAGATTAGATAAACATTCAAATTATTGTGGTGAACATAAATCAACGGTAATCAACATGCCTAAAAAAGACTCAAAGATCACATTCAAAGATGAAAAGAAAACAATAAAACATCCATTTGTTATATATGCTGATTTTGAAAGTATTTTAGAAAAAATTGATACTGCTTCTCCAGATCCAAAAGAATCATACACAAATAAATATCAAAAACATACTCCTTGTGGTTTTGTTATTATATCAATTCATCCGTTGGTGGTAAATATAAGAAGTTAGAGATGTATAGAGGCTCAAATACCCCAGAGGAGTTTGTGAAACGACTAGAAAAAGACTGTGTTCGATTAACCAAGATAATGAGAGAAACCAATAAACCAATGTCCTTAACAAGTAAAGAAAAAAGGGAATTTATAAAAAAACAATGTCTGTCATATTTGTGAGGAGAAAATTGGTAAAGGTCTAAAGGTTAGAGACCATTGTCATCTCACTGGTAAATATAGAGGTCCGGCTCATCAAAGTTGTAATATTAATTATCAACTCCCCTCTTTCATTCCTGTCTTTCTTCATAACAACGCTCATTATGATACACATCTATTTATCAAGGAACTCTCAAAGACTTCTGGAAGTATCTCAGCAATTCCAAACACGGATCAGAAATACATTTCATTCACAAAAACAATTCACACATCTCCTATTACTCATATCAGATTTCTTGATACATTTAAATTCATGGCAAGTCCATTGGCTAACTTGGTTCAAAATCTAAAAGAGTTTCCATGTCTTTCAGAGTATTTTTTAGATAAAGATTTTCTAACACAAAAGGGAATTTACCCCTATGACTATATGGACTCATTTGAGAGATTCAATGAAACACAACTTCCTTCAAAAAAAAATTTCTATAACAAATTAAACAACCCCAGAGGTTACCCCAGAGGTAATTAAATTAAACAACTCCCACACTCCCTTCAATCCCTCTCCTCCCTCCAGGTCTTTAAAACAGCTGTTCACCACCATCTCTTATCTTCCCCCATCCATAACCTTGATCTTTTCTACCCCCACTAATTCACCCCAGATCCACCTTGTTTGAAATTCCAACTTATTTCCTGGAAATCCTGGCAGTGTCCATATGTTTATACCTCTCCCCCCCCCCCTTCACATGCCTCCCCCCCTTCACATGCCTCCCCCCCTCCACATGCCTCCCCCCCAAAGCCCTCTCCCTCCCACAGATCTCTCGATGTCTCCATGTCTCTCGGTCCCTGCTCTCAAATGTTGTGTTTGTGTCCTTCCCCCTCTCTCCCCATCTTGTCTACCGCTCCCGATGTTATTTGTTTTATGTGTCTGTTTGTCTTTCTGTGTGATTAATGTTCGCTCTTTCACGAGCCTCGATCTTGTATACAAAAAAAAAAAAAAAAAAAAAAACAGTAATATATCTGATAAAGATTATGTACACGCACAAAATGTTTGGGAAAAATATAACATCAAGAATCTTGGCGAGTATCACGATTTGTATCTCAAAACTGATGTGCTTTTATTGGCCGATGTATTTGAAGCCTTTAGATCTGTTTGTCGCACTGGATATGGATTGGATCCTGCTCACTACTACACAGCACCTGGATTGGCCTGGAGTGCGATGTTGAAAATGACAAAACAAGGTTTGGATTTGATAACCGATGTTGATATGCTTTTGATGATTGAAAAGGCAAAAAGAGGTGGAATTTCACAAGTCTGCTCGAGTAGATACGCAAAAGCAAATAACAAATATCTTCCAAATTATGATCCAACGAAAGAGAGTTCTTACTTGATGTACTATGACGCGAACAACCTGTATGGCTGGGCAATGTCTCAGGCTCTTCCTTATGGAAAACTTAGATGGGTAAAGGAAAAAGACTACAAAAAGGTTTTACAAGATGTATGTATCTCTACACAAAAAGAATTGGATGAAGAAAAAGTTGGTTATTATTTTGAAATTGATTTAAAATATCCAGAGGAACTCCATAACCTACACAAAGATCTCCCATTTGCTTGTGAGAAAGAAAGTCCAAAGAAAGAATGGTTGAGTGATTATCAACGATCGTTTGATATAGGTGAATCAACAGAAAAATTACTTACTACATTATATAACAAGAAAAATTATGTTCTACACCAAAGAAATTTGCGACAATATTTATCAAAAGGTCTAAGAGTAGAGAAGATCCATAGGGTTCTAAAGTTCAAAGTCATTGGTTAAAGGGGTACATTGATTTTAATACACAAAGAAGAACAGAGTCAAAAACAGATTTTGAGAAAGACTTTTATAAATTGATGAATAATGCGGTCTTTGGTAAGACTATGGAGAATGTGAGGAAAAGACAAAATATCAGACTATCAACATCTTGGGAACAAGCATCAAAATTAATTAATAGACCGAGTTTTACTCGAGCTGAGGTCTTTACTGAGAACTTTTGTGCGATCCATTTGATTTTTTTTTTTTTTTTTTTTTTTTTTTTTATACAAGATCGAGGCTCGTGAAAGAGCGAAATTGATTAAAGAGATCCATTTGATTAAAGAGAGTATTGAAATGAACAAACCTATTTATATGGGAACAACAATTCTTGATTTATCAAAGTCATTAATGTATGATTACTTTTATAATAACTTGAGGAAGAAATATCAAAATGATGTTAATCTACTTTATATGGATACAGATAGTTTTATTTTGAAAATTAATACCAACGATGTTTATTCAGACATGAAAAGAGACATTAATATCTATGACACGAGTAATTACAGTCCAGAGAGTGAGTTGTTCTCTTCTAAAAATAAAAAGGTGATTGGAAAGTTCAAGGATGAATTAGGAGGAAATGTTATGAGTGAATTTGTGGGATTGAGGTCAAAGGCTTATGCTTATAAATACATTGTGAATAACGTTGAAAAGACTGATAAGAAGTTAAAAGGTGTAAAGAAAAATGTTATTAAAGAAACAATAAACTTTAAGGATTATTATAACTGTTTAACAACAAAGAAAGAAGAGTTTAGAAAGATTAATGGAATAAGAAGTTATAAACATCAATTATATTCAGAAGAGATAAATAAGAAAGCATTGGGGGCTTTTGATGATAAGAGGTTTATTTTAGAAAATGGAATTGATAGTCTCCCTTATGGTTATATAAGTATATAAGTGATAAGATATATATAAGTGATAAGATATACATAAGTGATAAGATATATATAAGTGATAAGATATATATAAGTGATAAGTTAAAAAGGGGGGGTTGGGGATTTTAACGGGCTACCGCCACCTTTTTTACTATTATATAAATGATAGAACCAAGTATCAACCAGACTAAAGAGTGGAGGTGTAATCAACCTTGGTATATAAATGGAAAACATAATGAATGTGAAAAATATCAAATAGGTATAATTGAAAAGGCAACTGGTAAAAAAGTTCACAAAACAAATAAGAGAATTAATTTAAATACCGGTGAGTTGGGTAAAAAAGATAAAAATATTTTTGAGTGGACGGAAAACTTTGATGGTTGTCAGGAAAATATATACATTAATTTAAAAATGGTATGTGGGAGAGGAGGCGCTCAGACAAGAACATTGAGGGAGGTTTATCATTTTATTTTAGCTCAGTTAAAATATCTTGATAAAGAACCAAACTCAAACATATTTTTTGTTAATGTATTAGACGGTGAGGAGAGTTGTAGGAGAATTAAATTATTTCCCACACATAAACAAATATTTGTAGGGTCGTTGTTTGAGTGGGTCAAAGATGATTCACCAGATGATATTAAGAGTAAACGGTTAAAAGGTCCATAAGGTCAGAAGGATCACAGGTTCACACAGAAGGACCATTGTTTAAGTGGTCTAATGAATAAGGATAACATGTCAAAAGGTTAGAAGGTTCGTAAAGAACAGGGTGAGAGAAATAGAGGTGTTTAGGGGCAATGAGGGAGGGGAAAAATTAACATGTAAGTCAATGGGAAAATGAGAGTGTCCCAGAAGCAACATATATACACTACTCTTATATCTTATTATGTGTTTTAGAGTAAGGCCTTGTCTTCCATTAGAATAACTAGGGCATGCCCGTACTATATATAAGCTAGGACGTGCCCGTACGTGGGTGCCCGTTCCTTGCCAAAAAAAAAAAAAAAAAAAATTTGTGTAGGGGTGTGTGTGTGTAAACATCCTAGGGCGTGCCCATACGTGGGTGCAAAAAAACATGCGTGCAAACAACAACAACAAAAAAAAACTTTGAAACCACGTGGCAGTAACGACCACAGAACCCCCCCCCCCCCCCCCTCTATTTACATGAATGGTTTGGTCCATTCGCAACGACCACAGAACCCCCCCCCTCTATTTACATGCAATGGTTTGGTCCATTCGCAACGCCAAAGCGAACGGCGAACGGCTAAATCGCCATAGCTCGGTAAGTACTTGTCCGATTAATTTCAAACCTTGAAAAGGCACATCCTCGGGTCCCCAGCAATATACCTGGCAAGTTGCAAGTATATCGGACCCGTGGTTGTCGAGAAACAGCGGTCACAGACAAACGTACAAACAAACAAACACACAGAGATTACTGGAATTATAGATAGATACTCCATTGCACCGAATCAATTAAGAATAGCTCCCATTCAATACTTCCATTTCCCAGCCAAACTCTCCATCTGCGGGTAAAGCAGTTCACGGGCGTGGGGTGCACGCCCTCTCATTTCGCTGCTATAGTGAATATGTGCTCCGTGCTCTGTTTGAACAGGAGGGGCGGGGTCGCCCGGGAGAGGCAAGCCCAGGGCGCGCCACGAAAGGCGGAGCTGTTCAGCCCCATGCCCAAATAAGGAAACAAGCCCATGGCTCGCCACGAGGGGCGTGCCGTCGGCGCGATGCCCAAATAAGGAGACAAGCCCATGGGATTACCATACAAGGTCACGAAACAGAGCACGGGAGAGAGGGCAGTACCGAAACCAAAAAGAGGGCGTGTCAGTCCCGCGCTGGAGAGAAGTGAGAGGGAGGGAATACGAGCTGAGCTGCATGGAGAGGGACACGACAAAGAAAGGGTCCAAGAGAAAGCAGAGGAACTTTTACGAACGAGTTGCAAAGAGATACGGCAGATGAGTCCAGCCCCGTTTCAACCAGCCGCGTGAAGCCCTGACGGGGCAGCGAGTGACCCTGCCGGCGTGCGCTGTAAAGCCGAATACCAGGAGCTGCCGGCGTGCGCTGTAAAGCGGATTACAAGGAGCTGCCGGCTCCCCGCTTCCCGCCCGGAGTGGACCTGCTCGCTGTGCCCTGTGATCCCACCTGCTCATCCTTTCCAGCCATTCCTGCCTGCAAGTTCCCCATTTGCGTACGTGAGTTTGTTTTGTTCGTGCTGTCCCGGGTAGTAACTAAGTCTGTATAAGCTATTAATTTTCACTGTGTCACCTGCGTTTTCATGTCCGCTGTAAATACCCGTGACTGCTCTTTTTGCTTATGTGTGTAAATAATAATAAACCCCGTTACTCTTCTGTACGTCTTCTTCTTCCTCTTTGCATTCGTCGTCTTAGTCTTTTCCCCATTGAATATCTGTGGCGCGATATGGCCAACGTTTGGGTGAATCGGGTTTAGTCGGGGAACAACTGTTCGGTCGCGGAGCCTTCGCTCGGCAAACAACATCCTTAACCGCGTACCGTAACAATTGGTGTCAGAAGTGTGGGATCGGACCCGAAGCGCACTTAACATGCTCAAAATTACAAGCTGCTGGAAATTTGTGTTGTTTTAAAGCAAAACCCGAATTTTGAAATCGCGCCATGGCTGGTCAAGGCGACGGGATGTCGGTGGGAGAGATAGACGGAGTAGAATCGACCCAGGACCTCGGGGAAATGTATATGGAGGATGTGGTTGAGGGGGTATCAGGCGCACAAAATGGCGTCCTCGCGCACGTGGGTGTAGCGGCACCAAATTTAGCGGCGCCCGCGACCGTAGCAGCGCCGCTGGTGGATTTGAACCTTTTTATGATACAAATGAAGGCCCTTATGGACAAGAATAGTGAGCAATTGGAAGCCAAAATGGGGAACCGGATGGATGCTCAGAGTGAGCGGATAAGGAACGAAGCGAGGGCTGATAGTGAGCGATTGGGGGGCAAAATGGGGAACCGAATGGATGCTCAGGGTGAGCAATTGGGGGTAATGAGGGACGAAGCGAGGGGTACCGGTGAGGGATTAGAAAAAAAATTTGGGAAGTTAGACAATAAATTTGAGGGGTTAGACAACGTGATAAAAGAGGTAAAGAATGGGTTAACGGGGGTGGAAAATAGAATGGCTGCCCAGGAGAATCAGATAGAGGGGGTGAAAAATGGGTTAGAGGGGCTAGAAAATAGGATGGAAGACAAATTGCGGGCAATAGGGGAGCAATCCGCCCGAGAAATTAAACAAATGGGAGAGCAGATAGAGGAGGTAAAAATCGGGGTAGAAACCAAATTGGATGCTCAGAGGGATGAATTGGGACAGATGAGGGCAGCATCTACAAAAGAGAGGGAGGAGATGAAAGAGTAGATACGACGAGGTGTAAGTGCGGAGGTCTCGGGGGTACGCGAGGAGGTAAAGCGAGGTGAAAAGCGTATAGAGAAAGAGGTGAGGAATAATACGGCTAGGTTACAGGGGGGCATAGAGGGTCTGACGAAGGGAGTAGAACAGCTGACAGTGGGACAAAAGGAACTAGTGGACCAAGTGGAAAAGAACACTGCAATAATCGGGGGGTTAAAAGCGACACAAAAAGACATTAAGAACGAATTAATAGCGACACAGAAGGAATGTCAGATGGTACATGAGGGGTTGACGAAGAAGTTGGAAGAGGTGACAGAAGTAATGGAGACGAAGGACCGAGAGGTGAGGAAGCACATAGAAACGGTTAAAGTGGCGTTAGAGGAAGAGATAGAGGGGGCGCACCGGGAGATGCAGGAGGTAAAGGAAAAATTAGAGGAGGTGGAAGAAGGGGTGAGTGAAATTAAGAAAAGATGGAGGGAAACTAAAAAGGAGATAAGGGAGGAAGTGATGGAGTATGTGCAAGGTCTGTGTTCAAATCATGATGATGTGCTCACTAACCAAATAAAGAGTTTGCAGGTGGCAGAAGAGGTGCGACGACGAGGTACCGAGGTGAGTGGCGATATACGAGGCAATGTATATGATGTGAGGGGAGCTTCAGTCGGCTTGGGGGTTGATTTAGACCCGGGTGTTCGTGAGGGACCAATGGTGAGGTGCGTGACTGGTCCGGAGTGTGTGGAAAGAGGAGGTGTGCAAGGAGGTCTGGCTATGGGGAGTGAGGGGGGTGCTGGTGAGCAAGGATGTGCGGGTATGGAGTGGGTAGCGGGTTGCAGAAGGGCGACCCAGGCATCGACACCAAGAGGGGTAGTGTTTGGAGGGACAGGGGACGCGCGGGAGCCCCCCGGGAATAGCGCACTGTGGGAGCCCGAAAGGTTTGGTCCCGCGTTGATCCCGCCAGGAGTGACGCGCGGGGTCCGGCCTTCGGGCGCCCACAAGGTACCACTCGCGCCGTATGACGGCAAGAGTGATCTGAGGGTACGTGTGCCGAGGCAATGGTTGGAGTCCGGACGAAGGTGGAGTACACCTGGTAGGGGTGCTGCGCGGTGCGGCGGCGGAGGTGCTGACGGCTTTACCACCGGGTGCTCTCACCCTGTCAGCTCTCCGTGCGGCTTTAATTAACCGTTTCGGTATCGAGCACCAAAGCGAGCTTGTTAAAGCTCAACTTGCGCAGCGTAAACGCAAGCCCCAGGAGACCATCGGGGAACTTGCTCACGATATTCGCCGCGCAGTCGGGATTGCACACGCGGACATGGCAGCGAGTTCCCAGGAAAGCCTGGCGCTGGATCACTTTATTCAGGCCCTTCCGGATCTGGAGCTCCGACAACAGCTCGCCATGTGGCGCCCGCAGACCATGAGTCAGGCGGCCGACGCTGCCGCCCGTTGGGAAGCAGCGAGGCCCCTGGCCCGGGGAGGCGAGCGCCACGCAGTGGCGGTGCGTCAGGTGGGGCCCGAGATGGGGGGCGGCCCCATAAGGGGGCCCGCCCCCGAAGGGGGCCCTGACCTGGAGAGCATGGTTCGGAGGCTGGTGGATCAGCGTCTAGCGGGACCTGGACCATGGCAGGCGGCTCCAGTGGTGGCCCACGGTAGTCCCCGACAGAGAACCCCAATTCGGACATACAGGGGGGGGGGAATTTGGAATACCGGAGGCAAGCACCTTACCAGGTGAGGTGCTATAATTGTGCTCGGATGGGTCACCGTGCGTGGGAGTGTCGAGCTCCGCGCCGGGACGTTCCCCGCCAACCGATGCCCTCAACTCCGCCCCGTATCGATCGGCCTAGCCGACCTCAGACACCCCCCCCCCCCCCCCCCCCCCCCCCGCCAGGGCCCGGGAAACTAGAACATGCCGGGCATGCAGGGCGGTGTTCGGCAGTAGGGGATGGGGAGAAGCCCTCGTTGACGCGACAGGTCATTCATTGTGGCCAAATTGGAACGGGTAGTTTGACAATTCGGTGCAAAATTGCCGGCGTGGGGGTAGACGCCGTGGTGGACACGGGAGCCAGCGCCACGATCATCAGCCCCGTGGTCCTTAATTCGAGTGCAGACGGCTGGGGTAAAATCCAGCGTCTGTAAAATCATAGCTTGCAGCTGGCTACCGGGGCAACGGCTCCGATCATAGGGCGTGGTTTTGTGACCCTCAAGTTGGGATCGGTAAAGCAAGCGATAGAGGTTTGGGTGGCGGAGGTGTGCGACCCGTGCTTAATAGGGTTGGATTTGTTGACTGCCGGCGGTTGTAAAATCGACTTGGGCCGGGGGATCCTGCAATGGGGGGTGGAGGAGCTACCATTGGAGGGGGTGAGCACGGCCGAGAGGGTGGAGCTGGAGGCTCCTGAGGCCGTGACCATCCCTCCGGGGGCCGAGGCCATAGTGCCGGCCCGATGGTCAGCCTGCCCGACATGGCAGGAATCCTGCAGCCTGGTCGCACCGGTGGCAGCACGATCCATACCTGGTTTAATCGTGGGCCGCACCCTTGTAAAAACGGACGGGCCGGTAGTGGCCGTCCGAGTAATTAATATTAGCACAGAACCACGCACTATAGTAAGGGGCACGAAGATAGCCGGCTGCACCCCAGTTAGAGAAGTCGCGTCAGTGAGGGGCGAGAACATCCAGCCGAGCCGGCCCCAGGGGGAGCCTTCAATAAGTTCTAGGAATTGGCCCGATCCCATTTGCGAGATGGTAAATCGGAGTAGCATAGAGTTGGGAGGTACCCAGAGGGAGGCCTTACACAAACTGGTTTGGTCCCATTTGGACCTCTTCTCCTTGTCCACTGAGGATATTGGACGTACGGGCCTGGTGAAACATCAGATCCACACCGGTGAGGCCCGGCCTATTCGTCAGGCCGCCCGACGGCTCCCTTGGAGCAAGAGGGCGGAAGCTGACGAGCAGGTTGAAAAAATGCTCGACGCAGGCGTGATCGAGCCCTCGGGAAGTCCTTGGATGTCACCCGTTGTGCTGGTCAAAAAGAAGGATGGGACCACGCGGTTCTGCGTGGACTATCGCCAGCTAAACAACGTGACACTCAAGGACTCATATCCCCTGCCAAGGATTGATGACACCCTCGATGCCGTTGCGGGCTCAAATTGGTTCACAACTTTGGACCTCAAGAGTGGGCATTGGCAGGTGGAGATGGATCGGACAGGGAAGGAGAAAACGGCATTTTCCACAGGTAAGGGGCTGTATCAGTTCACTGTGATGCCGTTTGGTTTGTGTAACGCCCCCACCACCTTTGAGAGATTAATGGAGCATGTGCTAGGCGGCATGCCATGGCAATCATGCCTGGTATACCTGGATGACGTCCTGGTACATGCCAAGACCTTCCCCCAGGCGTTAGCTAATTTGGACCAGGTGTTCGGGTGCCTCAGACAGGCAGGGTTAAAGCTGAACCCGAGTAAGTGCACTTTGTTTGCAAGAGAGGTGGCCTATCTAGGTCACGTGATCGGCTGCGAGGGGGTAAAAACGGACCCAGACAAAATTAAAGTGGTAGAGGAGTGGCCCGCACCACGTACCATCAAAGAGGTGCGGGGATTTTTAGGACTCTGCCCCTACTACCGGCGCTTTGTGGCAAAATTTGCGGAGTTGGCCCGTCCCCTCCACCGGCTTACGGAGAAGGGGACGCGATTTAATTGGACGCGGGAGTGCCACGAGGCCTTCCAAAAATTGAAGGGGTGTCTAACATCCGCACCCCTTCTAGCTTACCCCACTAGCAACGGGGCATTTACCCTGGACACGGATGCGAGCCAGGAAGGATTGGGTGCAGTTTTGTCTCAGACACAGGAGGGCGTGGAGAGAGTGATTGGTTACTATAGTCGGGCCTTAAGTAGGCCCGAGCGAAATTATTGTGTCACTCGCAAAGAGTTATTGGCTATGCTGGCTGCCATGAACCATTTCCACCCGTACCTGTACGGGCGGAAATTGTCGGTTCGAACTGACCATTCCTCCCTGCAATGGCTCCTTCGGTTCAAGGAACCGGAGGGCCAAATTGCAAGGTGGTTGGAAAAGTTGCAGCAGTACGATTTCAATGTGACCCATAGGGCCGGGAAGGCCCATGGTAATGCGGACGCACTCTCTCGGCGTCCTTGTCTGGGGGAAAACTGCAAATTTTGTGCGAGACACGAGGAGAGGGAACAATTGGGCGATTCTGCCCCGATTCTCGTCGTCCGGGCAACCCGGGTGAGAGGGCCAGTTTTGCCACTAACCGCGGACGAGGAATTTGGAGATTTGGCTTGGAGCACGGCCCAGCAGGAGGATCCTGTCCTGGGGCCGGTGTTCAATTGGGTCAAATTGGGGCAAAGACCAAAGGGGGAAGAGGTCATCCCCCTCGGGGCGCAAACAAAGGCGTATTGGGCTCAGTGGCAGACCCTGGAGTTGAAAGGCAACATCTTATATCGCAAGTGGGTGGAGGTTCCCTCTGATAGAACTTCCTGGCTGGTGATAGTCCCAGACAAATTCAAGAACGTCATCTTACAACAGGTGCATGGTACCCGCTCCGGCGGCCATTTGGGCAGGACAAAGACAATATCTCGGGTCCGCCGGAGGTTCTATTGGGTGAATATGGGGCGCGACATACAGGACTGGTGTCGGAGATGCGACGCCTGTTCTGCCAAAAAGGGACCAGCACGGAGGATGAGGGCCCCCCTTCAATTACATCAGGTGGGGGCCCCCCTTGAGCGGGTGGCTATGGATATTCTAGGACCACTGCCCCGCACCCGCCAAGGTAATAAGTATATCCTCGTTGTAATGGACTATTTCACCAAGTGGCCGGAGGCCTATGCCCTCCCCAACCAAGAAGCAGGGGTGGTAGCACAGGCCTTCGTAGAAGGATTTGTATGTCGGCACGGGATTCCACAGGAGTTGCACACCGATCAGGGATGAAATTTTGAGAGTCAATTATTAAAAGATGTGTGCAGACTCCTGTCAATTCGAAAGACCAGAACCACGCCCTTGCGGCCACAATCTGACGGGATGGTGGAAAGATTCAACAGAACATTGATCCAACAACTGGCATTGTTCACCACCACCCGTCAGGATGACTGGGACGAACATCTCCCGTACCTGTTGATGGCCTACCGAACTAGCCAGCACGGGGCCACCGCATGCAGTCCAGCGTTGCTTATGTATGGGCGGGAGTTACGGGCTCCCACCGACTTGCTATGCGGTCCCGTGCCAGACACCACGGATACACCGCCGAGGGAGGGTTACGCACGTCACCTGGAGGAAGGCATGGAGCGGGTCCATGCCTTCGCCCGCCGCCAGCTCCATCTGGCGGGGGCCAAAATGAAGCGCAGGTACGACGACCGGAGCCAGGGGAGTCAATACGCTCCGGGGATGAAGATTTGGTTCTTTAATCCCCGGAGGCGAAAGGGCAGGTGCCCAAAACTCACCTCCCCCTGGCAAGGCCCGGGAGTTGTCCTGTCGCAAATCTTTGACGTAGTCATTAAGATCAAAATGGGGCCACGGGCCCCCCCTCGGATCGTCCATGCAGACCGGATAAGACCTTATGCCGGCGAGCAGGCACCCTCATGGATCGCCTCGGCTCTAGATGCCGAGGCAGGACCCAGTACCTCTTGCGACGGGGGCTCGTAGCGTCAGAGGACTGGGGGGATGGTAGTAAGAGATGCCCCATGTGATGGGATGGCCAATCCACCATCCCTCACATCGGGGGGCAAAGGAGCACTAGATTTATGGGGTTGATGGCAGTGAAAACTAGCCCGGGTGGGTTAGGATATATCGTGTGTAGGGCCCTAGAGATTGACATTAGGCAACGTTAAGGTTAGGTAGTGACTGATACCTGTAGTGGGGACGCAGGTAGATTAGTGTGGATGATAACGACGAGGGAGCGCAATAATGTAAGGGGCGACTGGGAAGCACAAGTTTCAGAGGGGAGTAGTTAGATGAGATGATGCCGTGTGAGTGTTGGAGGTGTATTTGGAAGTGTATTGTGAAAAGTGTATGGTGAACAGGTGTGATTGAACAGGTGTGATTGCACAGGTGTGCAACTGAACAGGTGTGTGGAGCAGTGTATGAATGAGTGAAGGTGATGGGTGTTGTGCTGACCAAATGGTCCAGGAAGGAAGGAGGGTGCAGGTGGCACCAGGTGTGAGTGCACAGGTGTGCACCAACAGGTGTGTGGAATACATGGAGTGTGGCATATATGGAGGATTGGAATGGATGGTCGTGGAGTGAGTATGGTGGAAATTGTGGAGTGGAGTGGATGGTGCGAAGGTGTGAATGGGGGAAGAGTGGACCCCCATCACGAATACCCGGGGCGGGTAGTGTAAGTGTTAGGTAGAGGGTATAGGTAAATTGTGGTTGGATATTGGCATCTGTGGTGCGGGTGGAAGAATGGTGATTGGATGGGTGCATTAGTGTTGTGGAAATGGCTGGGCGTGTAGCCTGTTAGTGTGTGTAGTTGGTTTGGGCACTCCACCACTGTGAGGATGTCGGCCAGGTGAGGCCGCAGGTGGGCTCTGGGAGCCGGTAGTTGTGGATGGGGCCCGAGGATCCGGAGGACGGACCCAGGTAGCCCAGTGCCAGAGGGCACCAGGGGGTGACAGAGCCAGGAGGGGCCTTCCCCAATTAGATAGGTTAGGGTGAGGAGCTAGGTAAGCTCGGGTGGCAACTGCAGTGGTGGAGGTGTGCAGGTGGGTAGACCTGCTGGGAGAGCTACATGTCTCAGCCCAGAAATTGTGCAAGGGCACCGGGAGATGAATCGGGGGAGTGAGACCCCAAATTGAGAAGCACCACAGTTTGGTCAATGGGAATTGGTTTTTAGAACCTATCGTGTAAGTTGGCCAATGCATTTGCAGGGAAAGACCCCGGGTAGTGTAACGTGTGTTAAAGTCATTTAGAGGATAGTTAGGATGAAGAATCTCCTCGCACCATCTACATGCACTCACCTGAGATGACGTACCTCCACACCATGCCAGGTTGTTTTGTTATTTTTATGTGCAAATGTTTGGATTGTGAGACGCATCATGACGTGGGTGTGACATTGTGCTTGATGTTCCATCTCTTCCTCCTTATGAGGATTGATGATGAATTGGGTGATGGCATAATTTTGAAGTAGAGGGATTGTGGAGACGAATTTGGTATGGGAAATATGGGGAAGACGTGACTGTAGTGACGAATTTGTAAAGGTGTAGATTTTGTACATAGGGGGTAAGGGCAAGGGTAGTGTAGGTGACAGGGGGGGTGACGTGCGGTAGGGACGAGCTTTCTCACTTTGCTCTCCGTACTCACTTCGCCTTGCATTGCCTTATTGATGTGTACCCTTGTGACCTTACCCCTCGCTCATCTGTCTCTCCCCCCTTTGCCTCCCACATGACCTGTGCGCCATTGGGCGAGGGGAGCGTGCGTGAGTCCGCCATTGTGCGCCCGGAACTCCCAGAACTAGCTGTCTGCATCGATGCACCACATTATGGACCACATGTCTGTGGCCGAGCACCACTGATGGACCCCATGGGTTGGGGCATGGCCCCTCTGCTGGAACCGGCCATGAGGGCCCAAAATCTTGCTGGCAGACCTTGGCCACAGGGCACCGATGCCCCACAGGTGAACCACACTAGTCGGCCCTGTGGGCCATAAATAAAATAAATGAAAATGGACACGTTTGGGCAAGGTTTATTACAAATAGGCCGCCAGCAAAGGAAAAGACAACATCTGGAAGAACAAATAATAATAGCCAGCAGAGGGAGCCGAAGAGCAAGAGACCACCTGCAGGGTTAGGGGTTGTTGATTTTATTTTTATTATTGAACATTGATGAACTGTGATGACTGCACCGATTGGTGCTTGAGGGTGTGTTGGTGCGTTTTGGGTGCTTTGGTGCGTTTTTGGGTGCTTTCATGGTGCATTGATGCAGAGCAGACTGTCTCCCCCCAGAAAGAACAATCACAGGTCCTGGGTTAGTCTTGTAAATAAAAGTAGCATCACTGTAAATAATGCTCCCCACCGTCAGTGTGTAGTTTGAAGACCATTCCGCAATTCGGTTAGCTGTGGGCGTGAGTCTGTTAGGCAGGGTGCAATGGAGCAGCGGGACACATTTATTTATGTTTTAAAACTGTCGCACTCAGGGTCAGGTTAAAAGTAGAGGGAACTACACCTACGTGTCACACTAAATAAAAGTTGTAGGCCCGGGACGTGCCTAAGAGGAGGAGGGTGCAGTGTTGCGGATATGAGGACTGTATTTTTTTATTGTGTGCTTTATTATTATTATTGTTTATTCTGCGCCTCCTGCCTCCAGTGTTGTGTAAAAGTAAAAAGGGCGTCCCGGTAGTTATTCCATGAAACACCACATTGCAGGACCCGATAAAACCCTTGTTCAGTAGCTTATATCTTATTATGTGTTTTAGAGTAAGGCCTTGTCTTCCATTAGAATAATACTCCATTGCACCGAATCAATTAAGAATAGCTCCCCTTCAATACTTCCATTTCCCAGCCAAACTCTCCATCTGCGGGTAAAGCAGTTCACGAGCGTGGGGTGCACGCCCTCTCATTTCGCTGCTATAGTGAATATGTGCTCCGTGCTCTGTTTGAACAGGAGGGGCGGGGTCGCCCGGGAGAGGCAAGCCCAGGGCGCGCCACGAAGGGCGGGGCTGTTCAGCCCCATGCCCAAATAAGGAAACAAGCCCGTGGCTCGCCACTAGGGGCGTGCCGTCGGCGCGATGCCCAAATAAGGAGACAAGCCCATGGGATTACCATACAAGGTCACGAAACAGAGCACGGGAGAGAGGGCGGTACCGAAACCAAAAAGAGGGCGTGTCAGTCCCGCGCTGGAGAGAAGTGAGAGGGAGGGAATACGAGCTGAGCTGCGTGGAGAGGGACACGACAAAGAAAGGGTCCAAGAGAAAGCAGAGGAACTTTTACGAACGAGTTGCAAAGAGATACGGCAGATGAGTCCAGCCCCGTTTCAACCAGCCGCGTGAAGCCCTGACGGGGCAGCGAGTGACCCTGCCGGCGTGCGCTGTAAAGCCGAATACCAGGAGCTGCCGGCATGCGCTGTAAAGCGGATTACAAGGAGCTGCCGGCTCCCCGCTTCCCGCCCCGGAGTGGACCTGCTCGCTGTGCCCTGTGATCCCACCTGCTCATCCTTTCCAGCCATTCCTGCCTGCAAGTTCCCCATTTGCGTACGTGAGTTTGTTTTGTTCGTGCTGTCCCGGGTAGTAACTAAGTCTGTATAAGCTAGTAATTTTCACTGTGTCACCTGCGTTTTCATGTCCGCTGTAAATACCCGTGACTGCTCTTTTTGCTTATGTGTGTAAATAATAATAAACCCCGTTACTCTTCTGTACGTCTTCTTCTTCCTCTTTGCATTCGTCGTCTTAGTCTTTTCCCCATTGAATATCTGTGGCGCGATACGGCCAACGTTTGGGTGAATCGGGTTTAGTCGGGGAACAACTGTTCGGTCGCGGAGCCTTCGCTTGGCAAACAACATCCTTAACCGCGTACCGTAACAATATATATATATATATATACACTAGCGTCGTCACTGAGGAACGGGCTTATTTTCGCTGAGGATAATGACTGTACCTGAGCTGCTGTGTTGTCATCGATTTACACCAATCATAATACAAGCAATTATTTTGCACAAATGTATTTGTTGTTTTTTTGTGATATTACATTTTTATAGGCAATTTAGGTTGAAGATTTAGGTTGAATGTTTTTTTTCAAGAAAGAACCCCTCAGCACATACATAGGAGAGGGGAAGGTGCAGACTGGAAGTTTGGGACGATTACACCTCACCACCACGTAATTCAAAACACCTCACCACCAAGTAATTCAAAACACCTCACAGCCATAAAACACGTAATAAAAACACCTCACCACCACGAAATTAAAAACACCTCACCACCACGAAATTAAAAACACCTCACCACCACGAAATTAAAAACACCTCACAGCCATAAAACACGTAATAAAAACACCTCACAGCCACGTAATTCAAAACACCCCACCACAACATCATTTAAAAACACCTCATCACCAACTAATTCAAAACACCTCACCACCACGTAATTAAAAACACCTCACCACCACATAATTCAAAACACCTCACCACCATATGATTTAAAAACACCTTACCACCACGTCAATTAAAAACATCTCACCACCACATAATTCAAAATAGCTCACCACCACGTTATTCAAAACCACCACAACGTTATTAAAAACACTTCACAACCACGGAATCAAAAGTTTGAGGGAGTCGTTAAGTGACAACACAGACACTGTCCAGATTTGTAGATATGTCGATAAATGACTGTACCCGAGTTGCCGTTTTGTCATGGTTTAAACCAATCATAATTCAAACAATTATTTTGCACAAATGTATTTGTAATATACGTGACATCATATTTTATAAACAATTGAAGTTGAAAAAAAAAATTCCCGAAAAAATTCCAAAATAAAAAATAGGAAAAAATTTCAACAAAAATACCCTTGGGACATATCAACGGGAGAGATATGTGCATACCACAAGTTTGGTACGATTTCACAAAAGTTTGAGGGAGCAGTTCAGTGACAAGACAAGACAAGACAACACAGGACAACACATCACAAGACAGACACTGCACATATATATATATATATATATATATATATATATATATATATATATATATATATATATATATATATATATATATATATACTGTATATACAGTATATATATATGTATTTATATATATTTATTTATATATATATATATATATATATATATATATATATATATATATATATATATATATATATATTGTTACTGATCGCAGTTTAGATATTATGATGGGCCGAGCGGATGGTCCAACCGCGACCGTTACAGGATCCCCGACTCACCCGATTCCACCCAAACGTTGGCCGGATCGCACCGCAGCTATTCAATAGGGAAAAGACTAAAACGACGAATGCAAAGAGGAAAAGGAATAAAACGAGAAGACGTACAGACGAGTAATGGGATTTATTATTTACACAAGCAAAAAGGAGCAATCAAGGTTTATTTACAACACATAAGACGCAGGTGACACAGTGAAAATACTAGCCTATTCAGACTTAACTTATTCCCAGGACAGAACAAACAAAGACAATGACTCACGCGGGGAATTGCAGAGTGGATTGCTGGAAGGAGGTGTGTGGCTGGAGGGGGGGGGGGGGGGGGGACGGCACAGAGCTGGCTGGAGCTTGATCCCGCACGGGACGTTGGGCTGGACCTCGACGGCCGCCACCGGGCCTGTCGTGTGCACGGGATCACGGGTCGGAGCTGCTTGGTGGAGCCGATGCGCTGGTGGGGGGGGTCTGGCGTGACGGGTTCTCTCCTCCTTACGCGCTCTTGCTCTGATGACCCAGCTCTTTTTCGTCCCTCCTTGTCTCAACTCAAAGTGCATCTCTTCTGGGAACACCCCCGCCGTGGGTTATATAGGCCCCGCCCCTCAACCTTTGCGAACCTCCCCCAAACGTTCTCTCCCCACCCTCTCAAGCCAAACCCCTTGTTCATGGTTGGTCGAGTGGGGCTGGCTCACTCCTCCCCTCTCTGACGAGGTGGGGATGAGCCTTTCTTCCCCAACCCTGCCTCGTGGTCAATGGCGGATGAAGGGAAAACCGCCCAACATGCAGTTGGCAATGCGAATTGCAATTGACGAAAAGGGGGGAATGGAAGTGTTGGGAGTGGGAATGAAGGGAATCTATCTCTTTCACTGGTGCAATGGAGTATTTCAATTAATGGGAGACACAGCCTTACTCTAAAAACACATAACAAGAGATAACTATCAAACAGGGGTCTTCTATTATTTGGCTGATGTGTATGCTTGTGGACTAATTATGGGGTGCCCTTTCACCTTTACACAGCTCTGGAGGTAGGGGGGCGCAGAATAAACAATAATAATAATAATACAGCACACAATCAAAAAAATACAGTCCTCATCTCCGCAACACTGCACCCTCCTCCTCTTAGGCACGACCCGGGCCTACAACTTTTATTTAGTGTGACACGTAGGTGTAGTTCCCTCTACTTTTAACCTGACCCTGAGTGCGACAGTTTTAAAACATAAATAAATGTGTCCCGCTGCTCCATTGCACCCTGCCTAACAGACTTACGCCCACAGTTAACCGAACTGCGGAATGGTCTTCAAACTATACACTGACGGTGGGAAGCATTATTTACAATGACGCTATTTTTATTTACAAAACTAACCCAGGACCTGTGATTGTTCTTTCTGGGGGGGAGACAGTCGGCTCTGCATCGACGCACCATGAAAGCACCTAAAAACGCACCAATACACACCCAAGCACCAATCGGTGCAGTCACCATAGTTCAAGAGTGTTCAACAAAAATAAATTCAACAACCCCTAACCCTGCAGGTGATCTCTTGCTCTTCGGCTCCCTCTGCTGGTTATTATTATTTTCCTGGTGTTGTCATCTTCCCTTGCTGGCGGCCTATTTGCAATAAAAGAATGCACCTAACGTGTCCGTTTTTATTTTATTTATGGCCCACAGGGGCCGACTACGTGTGGTTCACCTGTGGGGCATCGGTGCCCTGTGGCCAAGGTCCGCCAGCAAGATTTCGGGCCCTCATGGCCGGTTCCAGCAGAGGGGCCATGCCCCAACCCATGGGGTCCATAGGTGGTGCTCGGCCACAGACATGTGGTCCATAATGTGGTGCATCGATGCAGACAGCTGGTTCTGGGAATTCCGGGTGCACAATGGAGGACTCACGCACGCTCCCCTCGGCACCCAATGGCGCACAGGTCATGTGGGAGACAAAAGGGGAAAGACAAATGAGCGAGGGGTAAGGTCACAAGGGTACACATCAATAAGGCAATGCAAGGCGAAATGCGTACGGAGGGCGAAGTGAGAAAGCTCGTCCCTACCGTACGTCACCCCCCTGTCACCTACACTACCCTTGCCCTTACCCCATATGTACAAAATCTACACATTACCAATCCGTCGCTACTGTCATGTCTCCCCATATTTCCTCTATACCAAATTCGTCACCACAATCCCTCTATCCAAAATTTGCCATCACCCAATTCGTCATCAATCCTCATAAGGAGGAAGAGATGGAACAACAAAGCACAATGTCACACCCACGTCATGATGCGTCTCACAATCCAAAACCTTTGCATCAAAAATAATTAAACATGGCATGGTGCGGAGTACCTGTCACCTCAGGTGAGTGGATGCAGATGGTGCGAGGAGATCCTTCTTCCTAACTATCCTCTAAATGACTTTAACACACTTTACACTACCCGGGGTCTCTCCCTGCCAATCCATTGGCCAACTTACACTATGGGTTCTAAAAACCAATTCCCATTGACCAAACTGTGGTGCTTCTCAATTTGGGGTCTCACTCCCCCGATTCATCTCCCGGTGCCCTCGCACAATTTCTGGGCTGCGACGTGTAGCTCTCCCAGCAGGTCTACCCACCTGCACACCTCCACCACTGCAGTTGCCACCCGAGCTTACCTAGCTCCTCACCCTAACCTAACTACCTGGGGAAGGCCCTCTGGCGCTCTCCCCACTCGGTGCCCTCTCTGGCACTGGGCTATCCGGGTCCGTCCTCCGGATCCTCGGGCCCCATCCACAACAACTACTACCGGCTCCCAGAGCCCACCTGCGGCCTCACCTGGCCGACATCCTCACAGTGGTGGAGCGCCCAACCAACTACACACACTAACAGGCTACACGCCCAGCCATTTCCACAACACTAATGCACCCATCCAAAGACCATTCTTTCACTCGCACCACAGATGCCAATATCCAACCACAATTTACCTGTACCCTCTACCTAACACTTACACTACCCGCCCCGGGTATCCGTGATGGGGGTCCACTCTTCCCCCATTCACACCTTCGCACCATCCACTCCACTCCACAATTTCCACCATACTCACTCCACGACCATCCATTCCAATCCTCCATATATGCCACACTCCATGTATTCCACACACCTGTTGGTGCACACCTGTGCACTCACACCTGGTGCCACCTGCACCCTCCTCCTCTTCCTGGACCATTTGGTCAGCACAACACGCAATCACCACTACTCCCTCATACACTGCTCCACACACCTGTTCAGTTGCACACCTGTGCAATCACACCTGTTCAATCACACCTGTTCAATCCTCCCACACACGGCATCATCTCAGCTAACTACTCCCCTCTGAAACTTGCGCTTCCCAGTCGTCCCTTTAAACTATTGCGCTCCCACGTCATTATCATCCACACTAAACTACCTGCGTCCCCACTACAGGTATCAGTCACTAACTAACCTTAACGTTACCTAATGTCATCTTCGCTAGATCCCTACACACGATATATCCTAACCCACCCGGGCTAGTTTTCACTGCCATCAACCCCATAAACTATAGCGCATTTGCCCCACCGTCTGTGAGGGATGGTGGATTTGCCATCCCACCACATCGGGGAGGTCCTACTATCAATTTCGCACACCTAAATCCAACCAATCAAAAATTCTGCCAATCATCTGCCAATCACCGTACCAATCAAATTTCGCCTTTTTCTAATTTTGGGGCCAAAACACTATCCTCATCACCCGTCTACTTATTAGATCCTCTCGGTGCGCCAATTAACGTCTACAGCCCGGCTTCGTACAGCCGAGCAATGAACGCGGGTCCTTTGGTGCCGGCGGCTGGATGCGTCCGGCACTCGGTGCAGGGACGGGGGCTTACCCGGGCCGAGATCCCACGCACCACCTCGGCGTGGAGCCATCCAATGTCCCGATCTCGACCTGCCGGCACGTCTCAATAGAAAGTGGTCGCCATGACGACCCTTCCTATCGGGCTGCCCGCTCCGCCTAGTGGAGCCCGGACGCGGCCGTTCCAAGCGAGGCACAGCGTGGATCGCGTACGGCGGTTCTTTCGAAACCGCCGTGGTTCGGATCCCCGCTGGTCCTCACGGCACGCGAAGCTGCCCGACGCGCACCGAGGGCCCGATTCGGCTATAAGTCGTTCTAACCTCTAACCCGGTTACCGTCGATGCTTCACCTGCATGCATACATGCATACGCTACCCCTTTCTTTCTCATACCTCCGGCTGTTCCCATGCTCCTCGTACCTTTCCTTACACACCTCAGTACACTCATTCCGCTCACCGACTTGGTCGCACACCTGACCACCGAACACCTTGGCACACATTCGTCGCTCGCACACCTCACCAACACACCTCTTCGCGCCCCTTCCTCGGTCACCTCCTCTGTGACAATCACAGGTGTGCTCTCACCCGCACACCCAACCACGTGCCTCACGACCAACTCAAGTGTGCATTCCCACACACGCTCTACCATTCCAGGTGTGCATCCTTCCATTCCAGGTGTACATCCTCGCTCACCTGTCACAACCAACTCATGCTCCGTGTCACTCTCACTACTTTCACCTCCATTCTTGACAGCGCACTCCCCCTTACTCTCGACAGCACACTCTTTCCTCATGCACCCGTCCGTTACACACCTTTCTCGTGCACACTCTTGCGCACACTCTCCCGTTACACCCTCTGTAACACTCACCACAGGCGTGCATTCTCCCTCACTCTTGACAGCGCACTCTTTCCCCATGCACCTGTCCGTTACACACCTTTCTCGTGCATCCTCTTGCGCACACTCTTTCGTTACTTCCTCCATAACACTTACCACACCGCGCTTCCATGTACCCCCTCGCACACGCGCTTCGACCAACTCACTCTTGACGGCACACTCACTGGTCGGCGTGCACTTTTTCCTCACACACCCCATGGTCGGACATTCTTGCACACCTCTTTTTTTCGCACACCAGACCTGTCGCACACTTCACCAACGGCCTCTCACGAACACCCGGATCCAAACCAATCCCCAAGCCGACTGAAGCTTTCCTCACATCATATACATTGCCACTCACCTCCGTACCTCGTCGTCGCACCTCCTTTGCCACCTGCAAACTCTTTATTTGGTTAGTGAGCATCACATCATGAGTTGAGCACCGACCTTGCACATATTCCATCACCTCCTCCTGGATTTCTCTTTTAGTTTCCGTCCGTCCCTTCTTAATTTCACTCACCTCTTCTTCCACTTCCTCTAATTTTCGCTTCACCTCTTTTATTTCCCGGTACGTCTCCTCAAGTTCGTCCTCTAAGGCTACCGTGACCGTCTCTACGTGCATCCTCACCTCTCGGTCCTTTGTCTCCATTATCTCTGTCACCTCGTCCACCCTCATTGTCAGTCCCTCACGTACCATCTGACATTGCCTCTGCGTCGCTATTAATTCGTTTTTAATTTCTTTTTGTGTCGCCTTTAACCCTCCTAGTACCGCAGTGTTCTTTTGAACCTGCTCCACTAGTTCTTTTTGTCCCTCCGTCAGCTGTTCCACCTCCTCCGTCAGATCTTCTATTCCCCCTTGTAACTTTGCCGCCCCATTTCTCACCTCTTTCTCCATACGCTTCTCACCTCGCTTTACCTCCTCGCGTAGCCCCGAGACCTCCTCACTCACACCTCGTCGTATCTCCTCTTTCATCTCCCCCATATCTTTTGTAGATGCCACCCTCATCTTTCCCAATTCATCCCTCTGAGCATCCAATTTGGTTTCTACCCCGATTTTTACCTCCTCTATTTGCTCTCCCATTTGTTTAATTTCTCGGGCGGATTGCTCCCCTATTTCCCGCAATTTGTCCTCCATCCTATTTTCTAGCCCCATTAACCCATTTTTCATCCCCTCTATCTGATTCTCCTGGGCAGCCATTCTATTTTCCACCCCCGTTAACCCATGTTTCACCTCTTTTATCCCGTTGTCTAACCCCTCAAAATTATTGTCTAACTTCCCAAATTTCTTGTCTAACCCCTCACCAGTACCCCTCGCTTCGTCCCTCATTACCCCCATTTGGCCCTCCAATCGCTCACCCTGAGCATCCATCCGGTTCCCCATTACCCCCATTTGGCCCTCCAATCGCTCACCCTGAGCATCCATCCGGTTCCCCATTACCCCCAATTGCTCACTCTGCAGTTTGAGGGACGCCTGCATTTGGCCATAAATTGCTCCATGAGGGCCTGCATTTGGGCCATCCCTCCCACTTGTGCAGCGGGTGCGGCCGCCGTAGCTATGTGCGAGGCGCCATTTTGCGCGCCTGTAGCCTCGTGCGCGAGAGCGCCATTTGGTGCGCCTGATACCCCCTCAACCACATTGCCAATGTTTTCCTCCTCTCCTTCCTCCACATACATTTCCCCGAGGTCCTGGGTCGATTCTACCCCGTCTATCTCTCCCACCGGCATCCCGTCGCCTTGACCAGCCATGGCGCGATTTCAAAGTTCAGGTTTTGTAAAACAAAACAAATTTCGGCCGCTCCAAATTTTGACCAAATTTTTTTTTTTAGATGTTTTAAAAATTTGGTTCGGGCCCCGAATCTCACTCCCAGACACCAATTGTTACTGATCGCGGTTTAGATGTTATGATGGGCCGAGCGGATGGTCCAACCACGACCGTTACAGGATCCCCGACTCACCCGATTCCACCCAAACGTTGGCCGGATCGCACCGCAGCTATTCAATAGGGAAAAGACTAAAACGACGAATGCAAAGAGGAAAAGGAATAAAACGAGAAGACGTACAGACGAGTAATGGGATTTATTATTTACACAAGCAAAAAGGAGCAATCAAGGTTTATTTACAACACATAAGACGCAGGTGACACAGTGAAAATACTAGCCTATTCAGACTTAACTTATTCCCAGGACAGAACAAACAAAGACAATGACTCACGCGGGGAATTGCAGAGTGGATTGCTGGAAGGAGGTGTGTGGCTGGAGGGGGGGGGGGGGGGGGGGGACGGCACGGAGCTGGCTGGAGCTTGATCCCGCACGGGACGTCGGGCTGGACCTCGACGGCCGCTGATGCCACCGGGCCTGTCGTGTGCGCGGGATCACGGGTCGGAGCTGCTTGGTGGAGCCGATGCGCTGGTGGGGGGGTCTGGCGTGACGGGTTCTCTCCTCCTTACACGCTCTTGCTCTGATGACCCAGCTCTTTTTCGTCCCTCCTTGTCTCAACTCAAAGTGCATCTCTTCTGGGAACACCCCCGCCGTGGGTTATATAGGCCCCGCCCCTCAACCTTTGCGAACCTCCCCCAAACGTTCTCTCCCCGCCCTCTCAAGCCAAACCCCTTGTTCATGGTTGGTCGAGTGGGGCTGGCTCACTCCTCCCCTCTCTGACGAGGTGGGGACCCGCCTTTCTTCCCCAACCCTGCCTCGTGGTCAATGGCGGATGAAGGGAAAACCGCCCAACATGCAGTTGGCAATGCGAATTGCAATTGACGAAAAGGGGGGAATGGAAGTGTTGGGAGTGGGAATGAAGGGAATCTATCTCTTTCACTGGTGCAATGGAGTATTTCAATTAATGGGAGACACAGCCTTACTCTAAAAACACATAATAAGAGATAACTATCAAACAGGGGTCTTCTATTATTTGGCTGATGTGTATGCTTGTGGACTAATTATGGGGTGCCCTTTCACCTTTACACAGCTCCGGAGGTAGGGGGCGCAGAATAAACAATAATAATAATAATACAGCACACAATCAAAAAAATACAGTCCTCATCTCCGCAACAATATATATATATATATATATATATATATATATATATATATATATATATATATATATATATATATATATATATATATATATATATATTGTTACGGAACTCAACGTCGGCCTTCTTCCCTTACCAAGGGGGGGTTAGCCCCTTGTCTGTCACTGACCTACGTGAGTCCTCGAAGCTACAACGTCCTTCCCGGACCGATGGTAGGTAGGGTTTGTTAGGCCTAGGGGTTCGCTACGTACCTAATTACTAGCGCCAGCCGGGAACGAGGGAATAACCTCTGCTCGAACCACGGTTCTAGATGGTATTTGCCGAGTGGTTTAGCAGTCCGAAGTTCGAGCCATTAGCAAAGACGAAACCATTCTCCATAAACCTGTATTGGCACACCTGTGCTCACTTGTACACCTTGTGCTTCCTGCGCCCTCCTCCCTCTGGGACCATAAAGCGTTGGCTGAAATCGCACCACAGGAACTCAATTGGGAAATCACTAAAGTGATCGGATGTGAAGGAAAACCAAAGTGAAGGAGGAACAGGTATTTATTATTATTTACACAAAACCCGAAGAAGAAGAAGAAGAACGAAGAAATGTAATTTACAGGGAAATGGAAGGAGCAGAAGGACACAGAGCAGTTCTTACTTTTACAGCTTAACTTATACCCCAGACAACACAGAGGACAGATGACGAGCAGACTCACACGAATGGGAGGAAATGGCAATGGTAGGAATGCTGGCAGAGGGACACCGTCCAAGGAGATGGCGGGCAGGAAGGTCCGGGGCCAGTGGCGCGACGTCGAGGTCCCGCTCGAACGTCCACGCTCCAGTTTGGCATCGAGCAAGGCGGCGGCAGGCACACGTATCTGGTTTGACGCGGCAGGCACACGTATCTGGTTTCACATGGTAGGCACACGTATCTGGTTTCACGCGGCAGGGTTGATTTCAGCTTGGACATGCATCGGGCTCCCTCAATCATCTGGCGGTGGGGGCTGAGGCAACGGGTTTTATAACACCGCCCTCTTGAGCCATACCCACCGATTCCTGGTTGGGTGTAAGGGCTTCCTGGCTCCACCTCTTGATGACGATGGGTGGGCCACGCCCTTCTTCTCCGAGCTGAGCACATGGCAATGGCGGCGATGCAGTGGATAATGCGGTTGGCAATGCGGTTGGCAATGCGGGTTCTGGGGCCATTGAAAGGGGATCTATCTTATTTGATTTTGGTGCAACGCAAGGTCAACTAGTGGACACAGAGCCTTACCTGAGACATATAATAATGAGATAACTATTGAGGGAAGCCTATTATTTGCTACGTGATGCGATGGACTAACTAAGGTGCAAACAATTAACAGCTAATTAAGGGGAAATGTACACGGGGGGTTATTAGGGATTTTAATATTAAATTTGATAAAGTGAAGGTTCTAAAAACCGTAACACAGCACCCTCATTCCTGACGGCACACCTCGGGCCGATGAAACTTTAACTTAGTGTGACATGCAGGTGTAATCTACAATTAACCTGACCCTGAGTGTGACAGTTTTAAAACACAAATAAATATGTCCCCTGTTGCGTTGCACCCTACCTAACAGATTCACACCCACAGGATAACTGAATTGCGGAATTAATTTTCAAACTAAACATGAACGGTGGGGAGCATTATTTACAAGTGACGTTATTTGACTATTTACAAAACGCAACCCAGGACCTGTGATTTATTTTGGGAAACAAAAAGAAAATCCTGTGGGAGGGAGGATAGAGACAGCATGCACTGCATCGACGCACCAGCACCAATAAACACCAAAGCACCAATAAAGAGCACCACCAGTCAAGCACCAATCCAGTGCTACATTGCATGACACAATAAAAACAACACACTGATGATCTTGTTGTTCCTTGCTCTGCCGCTCCCTCTGCTGGCCGTCGTTCTTGATGTTGTTCTTCCTCTTGGTCTTCTTTGCTTGCGGCCTATTTGGACACAATAAAAAAAGGCACAAAACGCATCCATGTGTTTATTTATGGCCAACACGGGCCGACTATGGGTGGTTCACCTGTAGGCTTGGTGCCACCTCACCGAGGTCCGCAAGCAAGATCTTCCTCTGGCCAACCTGACCGGTCCCAGCAGAGGGGCCATGCCCCAACCCGTGGGGTCCATGAGTGGTGCTCGGCCACAGACATGTGGTCCATATGGTGGTGCTCGGCCACAACAACGTGGTCCATAAAGTGGTGCGTGGATGCAGGCAGCTAGTTGCGGGGATTCGGGCACACAGACGCGGCCTCCCGCACGCTCCCCCTCAGTGCCCAGAGAGCACGATCCATGGGTCGGGGAAGGAAGACAAAGCCGCAGAGTTAGCGAGGGCAAGGGCGCAAGGGTACACATCAAAACAAGGCAATGCAGAATGAGGTGCGCACGGAGAGCGAAGTGAGAAAGCTCGTCCCTACCGTACATCACCCCCTCTGTCACCTACTCTACCCTTGCCCTTACCCCATATTTACAAAACAATTTACAAATTCGTCACTACCGTCACGGCTTCCCCATATCTCCCCTAATACCAAATTCGTCACAATCCCTCTAACCAAATTTGCCATCATCCAAATTCCTCATCAATTCCTCATAAGGAGGAAGAGATGGAACATCAAGCACAATGTCACACCCACGTCATGATGCGTCTCACAATCGAAAACATTTGCACAAAAAAATAATCAAAACATGGCATGGTGTGGAGTTACGTCACCTCAGGTGAGTGGATGTAGATGGTGCGAGGAGATTTCAATCCTATCTACTTCCTAAATGACATTAACACATTTTACACTACCCAGGGTCTTTCCCTGCCAATCCATTGGCCATCTTACTCCATGCGGTTCTAAAAACCAATTCCCATTGACCAAACTGTGGTGCTCATCAATATGGGGTCTCACTCCCCCGGTTCAACTCCCTGTGCCTTTGCACAATTTCAGGACTGAGTCATGTGGCTCTCCCAGCAGGTCTACTCACCTCCACACCTCCGCCACTGCAGTTGCCTCCGAGCTTACCTGCTCCTTACCCTAACCTATCTACCTGGGGAAGGCCATCTGGCACTCTCCCCACTCGGTGCCCTCTCTGGCACTGGGCTACCCGGGTCCGTCCTCCGGATCCTCGGGCCCCACTGAACAACTCTACTGGCTCCCAGAGCCCACCTGCGGCCTCACCTGGCCGACATCCTCACAGTGGCGGAGTGCCCATTCAACTACACACACTAACAGGCCACACGCCCAGCCATTTCCACGTCACTAATGCACCCATCCAAACACCATTCTTCCACACGCACCACAGATGCCAATATCCAACCACAATTTACCTATACCCTCTACCTAACTCTTAAACTACCCTCCCCGGGTATTCGTGATAGGGGTCCATCCTCCCCATACACTCCCTTCGCACCAACCACTCCAATCCACATTTTCCACCATACTCACTCCACACCATCCATTCCATACTCCATGTATTCCATACCATTTATTCCGAAAACCATTCTCCATACACCTGTATTGGCACACCTGTGCTCACTTGTACACCTTGTGCTTCCTGCGCCCTCCTCCCTCTGGGACCATTTGCTCAATTCAACGCACAATCACCATTACTCACTCATACACTGCTCTGTACACCTGTTTACTTGCACACCTGTGCAATCACACCTGGTGCCACCTGCACCCTCCTTCCTCCCAGGCTTCTTCATTCAATATAATACAACGCACAATCACCTCACACTTTTCACAATACGCTACTGAATACACTTTCAACACACACACGGCACCATTCACGAGCATTGCCCCCTCAATTCCTCATTTGTTCAACATGCTCACCCGCAAAAACTTCCATTCCAATTCCTCATCCAATAAACCACAAACACACTGCATCATCTGATCTACCTGGTTTCCTTCTAACTTGGTGCTCCCCATTTTCCCTTTAAACTAAGCACATACCACGTCATTAACAACCATTCTAACCTCTCTACGTCCCTGACTACCTGTACAATGTCGCTACTTAACTCTCATGTCACCTATGGTCATTTCTCTAGGTCCCTATACATTTATCCAAACCCTCCCTCGGCGAGCTTACACTGCCAAAACACCATAAATCTAATGCTCATGTGCCCGGGGATGGGAGGGATGGTGGATTTGCCATCCCTCCACATTGGCTATCTCTCACTATAAATTTTGCCAATCCAATTTTCTGCAAATCAAAATTTTCCAATCACTGCCAATCATTTTTACCCATCAAATTTGCCAGTCATTACTGCCAATCATTTCCACTATTTCCAATTTCGAGTCAAAACACTATCATCATCACAGTCCGCTATATCTGAGCCTCTCGGTACGTCATGACATCATTGAAACTCGGCTTCGCAAAGCCGAGGAATGAATTCGGGTGGTTTGGTCGCCTGCAGGTTGAGTCCGTCCGGCATTCGGTTCAGGGGAGGTGGCATGCTCGGCCCGAGATTCCACGCACCATCTCGGCGCGGATCCTTGCGGTCTCCGGCCCGATGGCTCAACCTCGCCCAGCCGGAACGCCGCAACCAAAAGGGGGCACCGCTCCGGTCCCTCCTACCTGCCCTTGAATCGGAACGGTCGCCTTGCCCGGCAAGGCCCGGACCCGACCGTGCGGGGCGGGGCCAGGCCCGGATCGTGCGCGACGCTCTGAAGAGAAGCGACACAGCACCGATCCGCGCCGAGCCTCACATCCAACAAAACGCACCGCGCACCGAGTGCTCGCGTCGGCTATCCGTCACCCTAAACGCTGCCCCGGTCCACGTCGATGCTTCACTTGCACGCTCACACGCATATGCGACCCTTTTCACACTCACAAAACCCGGCGTCTCGGCGCCTCCCATGCATTCCACACACTCCGTCCATTCCACCACTGCACTCTCTGTTGCACACCACCCCTCTCGCGCACCTTCTTGCGCACATTCTCCCGGTACATACTCCGTACCACTCATGGGGGTGCACTCTTTCATCCACCCACTCACGTGCTCCGATGCGCCCTCCCGCACACGCGCCACCACTAACTCAGGTGTACACTCTCGCACACGTTCCACCACCACCTTACTCTCCGTGTCACACTCCGTACACTTACGCTCCGACGTGCCTTCTCGCTCGCACTCGGTATCACTCTCATCACCGCACGTACACTCCGTATCGCTCTCACACTCTGTGTCGCATTCACTCTCCAACGCACTCTTTTTTCTTACACGCACACCATTTCCACTCACACCACTCACAAGGGACCCTTCACCAACGCCCGGATGCTTTCTCGATCCCAAGCGCGCGAAAATTCTTTCTGCGCCAAACATCCTCCTACAAAATCTACCCGCACAATATACAGCACGACTCACCTGGGCGCTTCTTCTCCTTCGCTCCAACACCACCTGCAAACTTTCATTGGTGTTAATAAGCACAGCATCATGATGCGAATCCAGACTTTGTGCATTTTCCATTTCTCCCTGCCGCGAGTGCTTTTCTAAGTCCCCGGTCTCTCCAATTTCAATTCCCACGACTGCTTTTGCTTTATTCACCTCGACGACCGCTGGCTTTATTAAAATCCCCTCTTCTACCTCAGCGGTCGCCGGCTTCCCCAAACCCTGGGTCGCGATCTCTATACCCGTCATTTTTACCGCGCTTTGCTCCGCCTTGCTCAACCCGTGCTTCTCAACCCGCTTTACCTCATCGTGCACCGATGTGCCCCTCTCGCCCACTCTGCGGTCAACCTCCCTCTCAACCTCCTTTACCTCATATGGGGCCTTGTCCCTCGCCAGCCCCTCATTTACTTCCCCGATTTGGTCATTTATGCCCTCCTATTTGCTTCCTAGCCTCCCTAATTTGGTTTTCCAATCATTTCCCATTTCTTTAATTTGGTTTCCCAATTGCTCACTATTCCTTTCCATCATTTGTTCCATTTCTCTGCTGGAATTTTCAGCCATTTTTGACATATAACCCCATCATGGGTCCTAAAATCCAGCCCAGCCCACGGGTCCTAAAATCATGTGCTTCCGCTCTTTCACTCCCTCTTTCTGTTCTCTTCACCCTCTCTTTTGCTCAAGGTCATCTGCCATCTGCTTGGAAATCTGCCAACATCACCGCTTTGCACAAAAAAGGTGCAAAAACAGATCCCAGCAACTACAGACCAATCAGCCTTCTCCCAATTATCAGCAAAGTCATGGAATCCATCATTGCTTCAGATATGAAATCTTTCCTCTTCTCCAATGGCTTGATCTTTGATCATCAATTTGGTTTCAGACCTGGTCACTCTACTCTGGACATGCTGCTTCTGCTTTCTCAACAATGGATGGAGGTCCTCAATGCCAAACAGGAAATTAGAGCCGTCTCCCTTGACATTTCACGTGCCTTCGATACGGTCTGGCACCCTGCTCTGCTCACCAAACGCTCCTCCTTTGGTATCCATGGAAATCTCCACGCATGGCTGGCGGACTTCCTCTCTGGTCGTAGTCAAAGTGTGGCCCTGAATGGGTTTCTCTCATCTCCTCTTCCTGTTCAGGCTGGAGTTCCCCAAGGTAGTGTTCTGGGCCCTGTGCTTTTTCTGGTCTTCATCAATGATCTCTCTGACTCTCTTGAAAATCCTCTCTATCTCTTTGCTGACGACTCTACTCTCTGTCGCTCCATTCCTCATCCCTCAGATCGGCAGTCTGCAGCCTCCTCACTCTCTGCAGACCTGGACAAAATCACAGACTGGGCAAACAAATGGAACATGTCTTTCAATCCTGATAAATCTCACACTCTTACGATGTCTCTCCGAAAAGACCGACTGGAAAACCCTCCCATCCACTTTCTGAATAATCCTCTCCAAGAAGTTCTGTCACTCAAGCTTTTGGGTCTCACTATTTGCCATGATCTTTCTTGGGAAAACCACATTTCAAATCTGGCCTCCAAAGCCATTCGCCGACTGGGCATCCTCCGTCGTGTGAAGTCCTTCCTTGGCACACCTGAGCTCCTCACCACATACAAGGCTTTCATCCGCAGCTCTATGGAATACTGCTCTCCCCTCTGGTCTGGTGCTCCTGCCTCACACCTAGCTCGTCTTCTCGCTGTTGAAACCAAAGCGTTCAGAATCATTGGAATCTCTCGCGATGAAGCTAACTCCAAGGGCCTTTCACTCACTCACCGCAGGCAGGTTGGTGGTCTTTCCGTCTTCTACCGACTCCTCTCTGACCTTGCCCCCCCAGCCCTCTCTGGGCTCTGTCCCCCAAATATTCCTGCAGGTCGCACAAGATCTGTCTGCAACCCTCTTATGGTTAAACTGCCAAAATCTGGGCTCTCTGCTCACCTTCACTCTTTCATTCCCCTTTTCTCCCACCTCTGGAACAAACTCCCTCACTCTCTTCAATCCCACTCCACCCTCCAGGTCTTTAAAACAGCTGTTCACCATCATCTCTTATCCTCCCCCATCCAAAACCTTGATCTTTTCTACCCCCGCTAATTTCGGTCCCCTTGTGTTTTATACCTCTCCCCCCCCCCCCCGCCCCCCCCCCTCCCCTTCCCATGCCTCCTGCCCCCAAGCCCTCTCCCTCCCACACTTCTCCCTGCTCTCAAATGTTGTGGTTGTGTGCTTCCCCTTCTCTCCCCATCTTGTCTTCCGCACCCTCTTTTTGTATATTTTGTTTGTCTGGTTGATTTGTTTGTGAAATAAATGTTAGCTCTTTCACGAGCCTCGATTCAGTATACAAAAAAAAAAAAAAAAAAAAAATCTGCGCCATGAAGAGGTCCAATTTCACCAGTGCCGCGGGCTCGGCTGCCGCAGCTAGGTGCGACGCGCCGCCATTTTGTGCGCCTGAAACCTGGTGCGCGAGGCCGCCATCTTGTGCGCCTGAAACCTCCGCTACCCAATGCGTATTGCTTCCCTCCTCCATTACTCCCACTGCCTCCCTGGGGTCCTGGGTCGACTCCAAAGCCTCTTCTAACTCCTCTACCGGCATCCGGTCGCCTTGATTATCCAAGGCACGATTTTAAAATTTAGGATATTAAATAAAATTTTGGCCACTCGTAATTTTGAGTGCGTTAAGCGCACTTCGGGTCCGAATCCCACTTCTGACACCAATTGTTACAGAACTCAACGTCGGCCTTCTCCCCTTACCAAGGGGGGGTTAGCCCCTTGTCTGTTACTGACCGACGTGAGTCCTCGAAGCTACAACGTCCTTCCCGGACCGACAGTAGGTAGGGTTTGTTAGGCCTAGGGGTTCGCTACGTACCTAATTACTACCGCCAGCCGGGAATGAGGGAATAACTTCTGCTCGAACCACGGTTCTAGATGGTATTTGCCGAGCGGGTTAGCAGTCCGAAGTTCGAGCCATTAGCAAAGACTAAACCCGATTATAAAGCGTTGGCTGAAATCGCACCACAGGAACTCAATTGGGAAATCACTAAAGCGATCGGATGTGAAGGAAAACCAAAGTGAAGGAGGAACAGGTATTTATTATTATTTACACAAAACCCGAAGAAAAAGCAAAATGAAGAAATGTAATTTACAGGGAAATGGAAGGAGCAGAAGGACACAGAGCAATTCTTACTTATGCAGCTTAACTTATACCCCAGACAACACAGAGGACAGACGACGAGCAGATTCACACGAATGGGAGGAAATGGCAATGGTAGGAATGCTGGCAGAGGGACACGGTCCAAGGAGATGGCGGGCAGGAAGGTCAGTGGCGTGACGTCGAGGTCCCGCTCGAACGTCCACGCTCCGGTTTGGCAGCAAGCAAGGCGGCGGCAGGCACACGTATCTGGTTTCACGCGGCAGGCACACGTATCTGGTTTCACGCGGTAGGCACACGTATCTGGTTTCACGCGGCAGGGTTGATTTCAGCTTGGACATGCATCGGGCTCCCTCAATCATCTGGCGGTGGGGGCTGAGGCAACGGGTTTTATAACCGCGCCTTCTTGAGCCATACCCACCGAATCCTGGTTGGGCGTAAGGGCTTCCTGGCTCCACCTCTTGATGACGATGGGTGGGCCACGCCCTTCTTCTCCGAGCTGAGCACATGGCAATGGCGGCGATGCAGTGGGTAATGCGGTGGGCAATGCGGCTGGCAATGCGGGTTCTGGGGCCATTGAAAGGGGATCTATCTTATTTGATTTTGGTGCAACGCAATATAACAATGAGATAACTATTGAGGGAAGCATATTGTTACAGACACGACTTTGATGTTATGGTGGGCCGAGCGGAATGGCCGCCGTGTCCGCACAAGTTACCCGATTATGCTCGAACGTTGACTAAGTCGCGCTATGCTAAATCAATGATGGAAAAGGACACAACGGCTGGGATTAAAATGACACGACACCAAGGGTTCAGTTCTCAAGACCTCCGGAGGAGGTTATATTAGGGCGGAAGGTTAGATTACAACTACAAGAGGGACAGCATAGAAAGGCAGGCACTTAGACACACTTATCTTATTCCCGACAGACCACAGATAAACAGGACAAAAACTGACTCACACGGGGATTGATGGCAAGGAAAGCGGGTAGTCGATGGCTCAAGGTGCACTCTTGGCTCAGGGCAGAATCGACCCGGTCCGGTCCAATGAGGCGGGGAGGTCGCTCTCAGCGCTGGAAGGTCGCGACTTGTCTTCTTCAGTCGGGGGCGCATCTCTCGTCACGTCCGGTAAGTCGCCGCGTATATCCGGCGGGGAGTGACACGCCCTCGGCTAGTTAGCTCCGCCCCAGATGGAATCGGTCCGTCCTTCTTATTGGGTGCGGGGGGGGGTTACCGGCTCCGCCCTTGACGAGGGGCCGACAGGCAGCCCCTTCTTGGTAACCCCGTCGGCGCACATGGGTAATGGCGGCTAACCGAGCCGGAGTGAGGACGCACACTCCCCGCACGCCGCGCCGCGCCCCTCTGTTGTTGTAGTTGTTGTTGTAATTGTTGTTGTAGTTGTAGTTGTTGTTGTTGTTGTTGTAGTTGTTGTTTCATGGGGGAGATGGGAGGAGGTAAGGGGAGGTCCTAAACTCACTACTGGTGCCATACAATCACATTCTGGTGCAACGAAGAGTCATAATTAATGGAAACGAGTCCTTAACTGACATAGACTAAGAATAACTAGCAAGATGTCCGAAAGTTGTCTACGTGAGATGCGGTGGACCTGGGCACGACATTTAATGGGGGACAAAGGGGAAGGTCGGTTCTACAGAGTGTTATTTACAGGCAATGGGACTAGGGAATGGGGGATTGGGGATAGTTGGGGAGTATTGGGGAAATAGGGGAGTATTTACAAGCGGATATTGAGGCCAAGTCCCATATCCGCAACATTGCACCCTTCTCTACCCTCGGGGCGTCCCGACCCGATAAATTTTTACCTATTTTAGTGTGGCACTCAGATGTAGTTCCCTCTACTATTAACTCTACCCTGAGTGCGACAGTTTTACAGATATTCACAAACGAGTAAATATGTCCCCCTGTGACGTTGCACCCTTCTCCTCACAGAAACACACCCACAGGATAACCGAATTGCGGAATGGTCTTCAAACTAAACACTGACGGTGGGGAGCATTATTTACACTGACGCTATTTTTATTTACAAAACTAACCCAGGACCTGTAATTGTTCTTTCTGGGGGGGAGACAGTCTGCTCTGCATCGACGCACCATGAACGCACCCAAAAACGCACCAATACACACCCAAGCACCAATCGGTGCAGTCACCATTGTTCAATGAATGTTCAATAAAAATAAAATCAACAACCCCTAACCCTGCAGGTGGTCTCTTGCTCTTCGGCTCCCTCTGCTGGTTATTATTATTTCTTCCAGTTGTTGTCATTCTTTTGCTTTGCTTACTGGCGGCCTATTTTCAATAAAGTGTGCCCAATGTGTCCTTTTTATTTGCTTTATTTATGGCCCACAGGGCCGACTATGTGTGGTTCACCTGTGGGGCATCGGTGCCCTGTGGCCAAGGTCCGCCAGCAAGATTTCGGGCCCTCATGGCCGGTTCCAGCAGAGGGGCCATGCCCCAACCCATGGGGTCCATAAGTGGTGCTCGGCCACAGGCATGTGGTCCATAATGTGGTGCATCGATGCAGACAGCTGGTTCTGGGAATTTCGGGCGCACAATGGCCGACCCACGCACGCTCCCCTCGGCGCCCAACGGCGCACAGGTCATGTGGGAGACAAAAGGGGAAAGACAATTGAGCGAGGGGTAAGGTCACAAGGGTACACATCAATAAGGCAATGCAAGGCGAAATGCATACGGAGAGCGAAATGAGAAAGCTCGTCCCTACCGTACGTCACCCCCCCTGTCACCTACACTACCCTTGCCCTTACCCCATATGTACAAAATCTACACATTTACAAATTCGTCGCTACTGTCACGTCTTCCCCATATTTCCCCTATACCAAATTCGTCTCCACAATCCCTCTACTTCAAAATTTGTCATCACCAAATTCATCATCAATCCTCATAAGGAGGCAGAGATGGAACATCAAAGCACAATGTCACACCCACGTCATGATGCGTCTCACAATCCAAACATTTGCACAGTAAAAAATAATTAAACATGGCATGGTGCGGAGTACCTGTCACCTCAGGTGAGTGGATGCAGATGGTGCGAGGAGATCCTTCATCCTAACTATTTTCTAAATGACATTAACACACTTTACACTACCCGGGGTCTCTCCCTGCCAATCCATTGGCCAACTTACACTATGGGTTCTAATAACCAATTCCCATTGACCAAACTGTGGTGCTTCTCAATTTGGGGTCTCACTCCCCCGATTCATCTCCCGGTGCCCTCGCACAATTTCTGGGCTGTGGCGTGTACCTCTCCCAGCGGGTCTACCCACCTGCACACCTCCACCACTGCAGTTGCCTCCGAGCTTACCTGCTCCTTACCCTAACCTAACTACCTGGGGAAGGCCCTCTGGCGCTCTCCCCACTCGGTGCCCTCTCTGGCACGGGGCTGCCCGATCCACACCCGGGATCCTCAGGCACCCACTCACAACTACCGGCTCCCAGAGCCCACCTGCGGCCTCACCTGGCCGACATCCTCACAGTGCTGGAGTGCCCAACCAACTACACACACTAACAGGCTACACGCCCAGCCATTTCCACAACGCTAATGCACCCAGCCACAATACCATTCTGCAACCGCACCACAGATGCCAATATCCAACCACAATTTACCTATACCCTCTACCTAACACTTACACTACCCGCCCCGGGTACTCGTGAAAGGGGTCCACTCTTCCCCCATCCACACCTTCGCACCATGCACACCACTCCGTTCCACTTACTCCAACTCTCTCCACACACCTGTACTTGCACACCTGTGCTCTCACACCTGGTGCCACCTGCACCCTTCTCTCCCCAAGCGCATTCGCGCTGATCCACAACACTCACTACTCATACACTGCTCCACACACCTGTCCAGTTGCACACCTGTGCAATCACACCTGTTCAATTCTCACACACACGGCATCATCTCAGCTAACTACTCCCTTCTGAAACTTGCGCTTCCCAGTCGTCCCTTTAAACTATTGCGCTCCCTCGTCATTATCATCCATACTAATCTACCTGCGTCCCCACTACAGGTATCAGTCACTAACTAATCTTAACGTCACCTAATGTCATCTTCTAGGGCCCTATCAATATAACCTAACCCACCCGGGCTAGTTTTCACTGCCATACACCCCATAAGCTATTGCTCCTTTGCCCCTCTATGGGAAGGGTGGCAGGGATGCCACCCTTACCCACTGGGCCCATCGCTCACTACCAATTTTGCACATCAAATTTCAACAAATCAAAAATTTGCCAATCACTACTCATCATCTGCCAATCATTACTGCCAATCCTTTGCCAATCATCAAATTTTGTTTTTCTCTAATTTTGGGTCCAAAACACTATCACTATCACGATCACCATCATCACAGTCCGCTATATCCTAGCCTCGGTGCGTCATGACATCATTAAACTCGGCTTCGTAAAGCCGAGCAATGAATTCGGGTGGTTTGGTTGCCTGCAGGTTGAATCCGTCCGGCTTTCGGTTCAAGGGAGGTGGTTTGGCTGGACCGAGATTCCACGCACCATCTCGGCGCGGCACCTTGCGGTCCCGGGCCCGATGGCTCAATCTCCCCCGGTCGGAACCCCGTCCCCACGAGGGGGCACCGTTCCGCCTCCTCCCACTCGCCCTTGAACCGGACCGGTCGCCTCGCCCGACAAAGCCCGGACTCGACCGTGCGGGGCGGGGCCAAGCCCGAATCGGCAACGACGCTTCGAAGAGAAGCGACGCAGCATCGATCCGCGCCGGGCCTCACACCCAACAAAGCACCCCACGCCCCGAGTGCTCGCATCGGCTATCCGTCGCCCTAACCACTACCCCGGTTACCGTTGATGCTTTACTTGCATGCTCACAAGCATACACTACCCCCTTTCACCCTCACAAAACCTGGCGTTCCAACGCCGTCCGTACATTCCACCAACGCTCTCTCTGTTACACACCACACCTCTCGCGCACACTTCGGTCCACACCTCTCCTCCGTTACGTCCTCCGTAACACTCACCATGGGCGTGCACTCCGTATTGCTCTCACTCCCTGTGTCACACCCCGTACATCCCGACGTGCATTCTCGCTCGCACTCGGTTTCACTCCCACACTTTATAACACACCCACTCGCCGACGCACACTTTTTCCTCCCACGCGTGCCATTTCCACTCACACGGGACCCTTCACCAACGCCCGGATGCTTCCTCGATCCCAAGCGCGCGAAAATTCTTTTGTCGCTAAACATCCTCTTACAAAATCTCCCCGCACAATACACAACAGCACGTCTCACCTTCGGGGTTCTTCTTCCTCCCTGCACCAAAACCTGCAAACTTCCATTCGGGTTAAGCACAGCATCGTGATGTGAGCAGGGACTTTGCACATATTCCATTTCTCCCTGCAATTCCCGGGCTACCTCCGTCATCTCTTCAATTTCAATGCCCACTTCCGCTTTTTCTGTACTCACCTCGACGACCGTTGGCTTTAATAAAATTCCCTCTACCTCATCGGTCACCGGCTTGTCCAAGCCCCGGGTCGCGATTTCTACCCCCGTCATTGTACCCGTGCTTTCCTCCGCTTCGCTCAACCAGCGCTTTTCGACTCGCGTTACCTCCTCGTGCACCCCTGGGACCCTTTCGCCCAACTTGCGGTCTCTGTCCCTCTGCTCCATTCTCTCCATATCGGCCTTCACTCCGTTCGTTATTTCTTCAATTTGGTTTCCCAATCGCTCACCCATTTGTTCCATAAGGGCCCTCATTTGCAGGAGGAAAAGGTTCGAATCCACCAGGGGCGCTGTCACGGTCGCGGGCGCGGTGACCAGCGAGGCGCCATTTTGCGCGTCTACTACCCTCGCTGCTTCGCTCTCCTCGCGTCCCTCAATTTGGTCCTGGACCGACCCTGCCTCACTCTCCCCTACCGGACCCCAGCTGTCTTGATCCGCCATAGCGCGACTTTCAAAATTCGGGTTTTTATTTTCGTAAAACAAATTCAAATTTCGCCGTTATAATTTCGAGCGCGGGAAATTCTACCTCCCCAACACCAATTGTTACCCTAGTGGTACAATTGGTGTTCCAAAATTTGGGCCTAATAAATTTAGTCCCGGGTCCGAATTCCACTCCTCGACACCAATTGTTACAGACACAACTTTGATGTTATGGTGGGCCGAGCGGAATGGCTGCCGTGTCCGCACAAGTTACCCGATTATGCTCGAACGTTGACTAAGTCGCACTATGCTAAATCAATGATGGAAAAGGACACAACGGCTGAGATTAAAATGACACGACACCAAGGGTTCAGTTCTCAAGACCTCCGGAGGAGGTTATATTAGGGCGGAAGGTTAGATTACAACTACAAGAGGGACAGCATAGAAAGGCAGGCACTTAGACACACTTATCTTATTCCCGACAGACCACAGATAAACAGGACAAAAACTGACTCACACGGGGATTGATGGCAAGGAAAGCGGGTAGTCGATGGCTCAAGGTGCACTCTTGGCTCAGGGCAGAATCGACCCGGTCCGGTCCAATGAGGCGGGGAGGTCGCTCTCAGCGCTGGAAGGTCGCGACTTGTCTTCTTCAGTCGGGGGCGCATCTCTCGTCACGTCCGGTAAGTCGCCGCGTATATCCGGCGGGGAGTGACACGCCCTCGGCTAGTTAGCTCCGCCCCAGATGGAATCGGTCCGCCCTTCTTATTGGGTGCGGGGGGGGGTTACCGGCTCCGCCCTTGATGAGGGGCCGACAGGCAGCCCCTTCTTGGTAACCCCGTCGGCGCACATGGGTAATGGCGGCTAACCGAGCCGGAGTGAGGACGCACACTCCCCGCACGCCGCGCCGTGCCCCTCTGTTGTTGTAGTTGTTGTTGTAATTGTTGTTGTAGTTGTAGTTGTTGTTGTTGTTGTTGTTGTAGTTGTTGTTTCATGGGGAAGATGGGAGGAGGTAAGGGGAGGTCCTAAACTCACTACTGGTGCCATACAATCACATTCTGGTGCAACGAAGAGTCATAATTAATGGAAACGAGTCCTTAACTGACATAGACTAAGAATAACTAGCAAGATGTCCGAAAGTTGTCTACGTGAGATGCGGTGGACCTGGGCACGACATTTAATGGGGGACAAAGGGGAAGGTCGGTTCTACAGAGTGTTATTTACAGGCAATGGGACTAGGGAATGGGGGATTGGGGATAGTTGGAGAGTATTGGGGAAATAGGGGAGTATTTACAAGCGGATATTGAGGCCAAGTCCCATATCCGCAACAATATTATTTGCTACGTGATGCGATGGACTAACTAAGGTGCAAACAATTAACAGCCAATTAAGGGGAAATGTACACGGGGGTTATTAGGGATTTTAATACTAAATTTGATAAAGTGAAGGTTCTAAAAACCGTAACAATATATATTGTTATGAATTTGGTAATGCAACATCTAGAGCTAGGTAGATCTGAATAGGTAGGTATTCGGCTGTCGTGACAGGGACTCTACATGTAATAAGTTCTTGATGTTTAGGCGTTTGTCGGGGTGAGATGTATGATTGTGGATCTACCTGGAGGTCCGAGTGTTAAATAGTGAGGGATTAAAGGTAACGCCCCTGTGAGTCTCACCTAGTAATCAAACCTTTGTCCTTTATGGCACTGCAAACCACATAAACATTAGTTAGGTCCTTAGCGCAACATTAAATAATCCCCCTTTCCCTGACAAGGACTTCGTATTAAATTGACAGGAAACCAGGTCAAAAACACCGCCATGATTGGCCGCCACCGTGTACACCTCCAAAGGCCTACAAACCTGGCCGGCACGTGTTATGCCAGGACCGCAGGGTCGCGTAACGGGGGAGATGTCAGGAGTCGCGGGAGGCTTTGATTGGCTGAGGAGTGCGCAATGTGACGTCATCGGCCACCAATATAGGCGACGGTCGGACGCCATTTCGACACACACGGACACACACGTCGATGAGCGACCAAGTCGGAAGTTCGCCAGTTGAGTTGAGTTCGTGGCAGGCACTGGCAGACGCAGGCAGGCACCAGAGAGTTGAGCGGTGGTGGAGAGTTGGAGAGGACACGCCATTCCAGTCGCAGCTCGAGTGCAGTTCGGGTTGTAGGGAGTCGCAGGAGACACACGAGAGCACACCCAGTTGGCACTGAGCAGTTCGTTGGCACTTGGCTGCCAGCACTCCCGCGTCGAGTCGAGTGGAGTTGAAAGGAGTCCTTCCTGTCCCTGGTCAAGTGGAGCCGCTGGCCTGCGTCGGACGCGTGGTGCTTGGAGCGAGGGGCCTCGTGGTGTGCGATCGGGCCGGAAGGAGCGGTGCTGGACACCAACAATACAAGACGACAAAGACAGATAAGCCCGATCTCCGCGTATATTTTGAACGACGGGACGTGTTATTTTCGTGATTAATCTCCCTCGTTTGTGTTTGCTGTCAGTCGTGTGGGGACGTCCCGATTTAGGTTTATTAGAATTATTAGATTTACCGGCGGGCTTTTTCACTGGCTTTACTTTTCCTAATAAACCCTTATATTACTTTTTGTACATAATATCTGAACGCAGTTTTCCTGGGTGTTTGATTTTAATAGATAAGGTTGCGGAGCCTTCGCTGCGTCCGGCCATTCCGCGCGTTGGTGTTGAACTTGAGTCCGCCATTGAGTGTTCGCCTCGGGAGTTAAAGTCTCGCAAATCGGTCATCCGTAACTGTGGTGTTAACCACGGTTACGCGACAAGTGGTGTCAGGAGTGTAGGATTTGAACCCGTCGGACAAATTTTTTTGTCCGCGGCGAGACATCGACACGGTCGGGCGTACATTGCGTCCGACGTTCGAACGCAAAATTTGTATAGGCGAGGCGGAGAAATTTAATAATCAATTGGGCATACGGAGCGCGATATCGCGTCTTCGTCAAATTTAAATTGTGTTACTGGAATTATTAAAATAAATACGCGCGCGGGAAACAATCTTCCGGAAAGCGGATGTCGGAAATTGACGAGATGGAAGTACGCAGCGAGGCCTCCGTCAGCGTCGGGAGTGAGCCGGAAATGGGGGATAAGGAGGATAGCGTTGGAACTTTCCCCGCCGCTGGGACGGCCCCGATAGATCTCCAGACCATAGTAAATTTAATAAATGCTCAGAGGGCCGAGGATGAGCGAATCTTTGCAGTAATTCGGGGAGACATGAAGGCCCACTATGAACGACTGAATGAGCGATTGGGAAAATATATGGGAGACATGACACCACAGGGTGAGCGAAACCTGACAGAAATTCGGGGAATAAATGATAAAATTGAATCTGAAGAGGGGGAAGCTAGATTGGGAACAGGAGAGAGTACGGCCCATGCAGATGTGCATGTTGCTCACGAGCAGGGAATTGCACAGGGAATGGCAAAATTGGGAATTGCACCGGGGATGGCAATTGAAGTAAATAGGGAGACTGCAGGTGCAGAGGTGGATGGGGAATGTCCACAGGTGGATGGGGAATGTGTACAGGTAGATGGGGAATGCCTGCAGGTAAACGTGGAGTGTCCACAGGTGAGCAGGGAGTGTCCACAGGTGAGCGGGGAAGGAAATTTGGAATGTGAGAGTTGTAATGGGGAATGTTTCCCACATTCTGGCCTGGTTGTTTATCGGGACCGTGTGGATGTCACAACACCCCAACCGGGGGATGAATTTGGAATTGTGCAGCACCAGGGCGGTGGTGCGGAGCAAGAGGGGGTAGAGTTTTTGGGGGTCCATGCGATAGAGCCGGACCGGGTATTTATTGGGGATATTGATCAAAGCCTGGCGGGGCCAGGAATGATTTCTAATGATGAGGATGAGTTGATCCAGCGGCTGGAGACCTGTGACAGTCCCATGGAGGTAGAGCTTGTTCAGGCCCAAAGGAGTCTGGGGGAAGAGGTGAGTTGGTCCGAGGAGGTGGTTGGAATGACCGAGGGGACGCTCACTGTACACTGCTATTTGGAAACAGAGGCTCCAAAATTGGACAACCAGTTGGGGGAGTGTGTTGGCTCCGGGCTGGATTTGGATCTTGGAGGATCGGGAGATAGAGCTTCTGGAGATTTGGTCCCTGTAGGGAATTTGGATCAACTGCAGGGAGGGGCAGAACAACCGGTGGTAGAGGTTGTTCCCTGCAGCTGCGGGTTGGCAATGGGAATGAAAATTTGTAAAATAAAATGTAAAATAAAATTACAATGGGAAATTGATTTGGAGCAGCCATGGTGGGGATTGGTCCCCGGGCTGCGGGATTTGGACATGGAGAGGTCATGGGTGATGGCCTCGGGCAAAAGTTGCCCCTTTCAAAATTTGGGTATGCCGGCCAGCTGGGGGGCTGTGATGGCGAGATTTGGACGTGGGGTCCAGCCTTGGGTGTCGAGGTACGACCTGGGTCCCACGGGGGGTCTGGTGGAGTGTGGCGTCCCTTGTCCATCGGGGCGCCGTCCGAGCTGGTGGCTCGGGCCGGCAGGGTCACCGGACCCTGGTGGGGGTTAAGACCTCCAGGGAGGTCCGAGGTGGTTTCTCAAGCCTGGGATGGCAAATATTGAGGACCACTAGGGGGAGGTGTTGTGGGTCGCGCTTTGGTGGTGGCACCGCAGATGGCCAGCTTGGGCCTGATGTAGTGATCACCCGGGCATGCGACCTGACACCCTCTCCCTGAGACTCTGGGACAACCAGCATGTGGTGACCTGGCATGGTGGTTGGTCTATGGACGCGGGTCAAACCGAATGGACAGGGATGGAGATAGCCTGCCGGACAACCAGTGGGGCATCTGTGGAACGTGATGGTGTGAGTGACCTTCCACAGATGCTCCGTTATGATTTATGGACTCTCGGGTTTGGAAGAGAGCCATGGGGATGTGAATCGGGAGATGTGTAACGACGAGCCGAGCATATGGGCCATGCTCGGCTGGCATGTGTATGGCAAAGCATCCTTCTTTGGTGAGGTGAGTGAAATGTGACAAATGGTTGGCATGGGTAATCTGTGGGTTAGATGCAAATTTAAGGGTGGATTGTGAAATGCCATGGTGGACACTGTATAGTGACGCCATTATTGATCCAGGTGTGTAGACCAAAGTGTTGGAGGCTGTGATTAAATTAATAGGGTAGCAAGACACAGCTTTCAACTGGTTGCGGGGGCAACTGTGCTGATATTTGGGACGCGGGATGATGGGGATGTAGTTGTGTAGCCTGAGGGTCAACGTGGTGCTGTGCGTGTCCGAGGTGTGTGGACCATGTCTTCTGGGTGAGTCTCCTGGTGGAGCATGGCTGTTGACTGGACCTTGGTGTGGTCAAGTGTGGGTGAGCACTGGGGGGGCTGCAGTTCTGTAGTCGGACTGGGGGATGATGGGGAGGTGCAGGGGACGTGGCTGTAGGGATGCCACGCACTGCGACCGTGCCCCCCAGGGCCGAGGTTGTGTGTGCGGTAGTGTGTGTTGTGGCAGCAAGTGCTCACCACATTGGCCAGCTGGGGCTGCTGCAGCTGTGTTCCTCGCAGGGGGGCCGAAGGATGGATGGTGGGTCGCACCCTTATGGACACTCATGGGCCATGTTGGCGTTTTGACTGCTCACCTTGTCCCGGTGACCCTTGCACGGTAGAGGTGCAGAGCTGTCGTGGCCATAGGTAGTTGTGTAGTGATGATCACCGTTGGATGCGGAGCCACATACCTGCCAGTGTAGTGGGGACAAAAGAGAAATTTGGAAGTATTTGGTAGGCCCAATGTGAAATTTTGGGATTGTGAAGGGTGGATGACACTCTTGAACCTGACCAACCTGCAACTACCTGCACTTGAGGTGAGTGTTTTGAGGAGTACTGTCCCAGGCTTCAGGATTTGCTTTGGGAAATTGGGGACATGTAATTTGGAGTTGGGAGGCGGGTGAGAGTGATGACATGGCCGGTGAGGGGATGGAATGGGAGCCACAGGGTCTTGTGGGTGGCGTATGTTTTTGTGTTGTGGTTAGGTGTTTTGGTTAGGTGTTTTGATGTGGTCGTGAGAGTGGAACCTGGAGAGTGAGTGATGATTATTGGAGATAATGAGGGGCGATAAATTGTGCTTTTTGGAAATGTGCTAATGGAAATGTGTAAGGATTCAATGATTCGAACTGTGAATGGGATTTCACATTGGCAGGCCATGGCAAGCCTTGTAACACCTTTTACACCATCTATGAATTGTACTGAATTGTGCTGAGTTGTGTGGAGAATTGAATGGCAGCGGGGGAGGAAGTGTGTTTTGGGGACCATGGGTGGGGAAGGTGTGTGTGTCCGCAGGTACAGAGCAAGCTCTGAGGAGCGATGCCTGCGGGCCCCCCTCTGCGGCAATTACCCCTGGCAGCCGGTGGTAACTGGAAATTGGAGCTCGTCGGTGGAGGGTCTGGTTGGGCGCCGCGGGGTGAGGAAGTCCCCCGGTGACCCGTGTTGCTGCGCGAAAGCAGGAGGCAAAGGAGCCTGGTGTGTGTGGAGACCCTCACCGGCGAGGTAACGGCGGAAAGGGGCTGTTGGGCTGTCACGGGGCCAAGAGGTAAAGGGGGGGGGGGCAATGAATTTGTAAGTCGGTTGACTTGTTTTTGGGACTGCGGGCACCACAGCCTGATGCGCCCCCACCATCTTTTTGTGCGGTACCTCCCCGCTGCCTAGTTGAGGAATGCACACACACGTGAATGACATCAATGCCATGGTCCTGCAGGGGGTGTATTGGGAATAAGTGCTTTGTTGATTTTTGAAATGCCTTGATGACCTATGGAATGAGAATGAGTGGTTAAGGGGTCTGTGTTGCATGAATGTGGGCGAAATCCACCGAGCCGTGTCACTCACCTGTAACATCTGGACAGGGCCCGTGGAAATTTAGGGGGGATGCATTGGGGATGGCCCCGCAGGTAAGGTTGAGTCTTGTGGCATCCACCGGGGGACGCGGTCTGTAGACCGGGGTATGTACAAAGGTTAGAGTTTTGAGTTTTGGAAAGATGGTTAAGTTTTGTGGTTAAGTTAGTGTTGTGTGTTGTTGTTTCCTCCCTCCACAGGAACAACGAAGAAGATGTACATACTTGCATGATGGTTAAGGGGTTCAGCATGTTAAGGAAGTGTAGGTAGGTAGTCCGACTCACTTCCCACAGCCCTTCCTGATTTATTTCGTAGGTTAATTAAGTGTGTGACAGTAAGTGTTAAGGCTGGAATGGTAGCCCTGCGGTGAACCTTGCAGGAGCTACGGTTCCAGGGGGGGGGCTGTGTTATGAATTTGGTAATGCAACATCTAGAGCTAGGTAGATCTGAATAGGTAGGTATTCGGCTGTCGTGACAGGGACTCTACATGTAATAAGTTCTTGATGTTTAGGCGTTTGTCGGGGTAAGATGTATGATTGTGGATCTACCTGGAGGTCCGAGTGTTAAATAGTGAGGGATTAAAGGTAACGCCCCTGTGAGTCTCACCTAGTAATCAAACCTTTGTCCTTTATGGCACTGCAAACCACATAAACATTAGTTAGGTCCTTAGCGCAACATTAAATAATCCCCCTTTCCCTGACAAGGACTTCGTATTAAATTGACAGGAAACCAGGTCAAAAACACCGCCATGATTGGCCGCCACCGTGTACACCTCCAAAGGCCTACAAACCTGGCCGGCACGTGTTATGCCAGGACCGCAGGGTCGCGTAACGGGGGAGATGTCAGGAGTCGCGGGAGGCTTTGATTGGCTGAGGAGTGCGCAATGTGACGTCATCGGCCACCAATATAGGCGACGGTCGGACGCCATTTCGACACACACGGACACACACGTCGATGAGCGACCAAGTCGGAAGTTCGCCAGTTGAGTTGAGTTCGTGGCAGGCACTGGCAGACGCAGGCAGGCACCAGAGAGTTGAGCGGTGGTGGAGAGTTGGAGAGGACACGCCATTCCAGTCGCAGCTCGAGTGCAGTTCGGGTTGTAGGGAGTCGCAGGAGACACACGAGAGCACACCCAGTTGGCACTGAGCAGTTCGTTGGCACTTGGCTGCCAGCACTCCCGCGTCGAGTCGAGTGGAGTTGAAAGGAGTCCTTCCTGTCCCTGGTCAAGTGGAGCCGCTGGCCTGCGTCGGACGCGTGGTGCTTGGAGCGAGGGGCCTCGTGGTGTGCGATCGGGCCGGAAGGAGCGGTGCTGGACACCAACAATACAAGACGACAAAGACAGATAAGCCCGATCTCCGCGTATATTTTGAACGACGGGACGTGTTATTTTCGTGATTAATCTCCCTCGTTTGTGTTTGCTGTCAGTCGTGTGGGGACGTCCCGATTTAGGTTTATTAGAATTATTAGATTTACCGGCGGGCTTTTTCACTGGCTTTACTTTTCCTAATAAACCCTTATATTACTTTTTGTACATAATATCTGAACGCAGTTTTCCTGGGTGTTTGATTTTAATAGATAAGGTTGCGGAGCCTTCGCTGCGTCCGGCCATTCCGCGCGTTGGTGTTGAACTTGAGTCCGCCATTGAGTGTTCGCCTCGGGAGTTAAAGTCTCGCAAATCGGTCATCCGTAACTGTGGTGTTAACCACGGTTACGCGACAATATATATATGTATATATATATATATATATATATATATATATATATATATATATATATATATATATATATATATATATATATATATATATATATGTATATATACATATACATATATATATTGTTGTGGATTTGAGAATTGTTGTGTTTTTTTTGTATTGTTATAAGAGTAATGAATTGTTGTAAAATATCACCCTCCGTGTTATGTGTAAAGGTCAAAGGTCATCCCTTAGTTAGGCCATATACAATCACGTAGCAAATCATAGATCTCCCTGTTCAGTCGTTATCTCCTTATTATGTGTATTAGTGTAAGGCTCTGTTCCCACTAGTTGACACTGCATTGCACCAAATGAAATAAGGTAGAATCCCCTTTCAATTGCCACCAAAACGCAATTGCCGGCAGCGTTCGCTGCCCTTTGGCTGGGGCTCGCTCAAATCGCCCCAAAACCTCCATTACGCACATGGTTAAGCTGGAGAAGGAGGATGAGCCATCGGATCATGGGCGTGGCACCACCTTGTCATCAAAGGTGGAGCCAGCGAGCCCCCACCAGCCAACCAGGGCTGATGAGATACCATCACGGGCATGGCGCGCATTGATCTTGAAGCGCGTTATATAAGCGCCCACGCAAGCCTTTTCGCGGCAGATGCGTGACCCAGCTGAGTTTTGCACGAGAGAGATTTCTGCAGAGAGCCGCTTCAACCAGCCCCGTTTCAACCAGCCGCATGAAGCCCTGACAGGGCAGCGAGTGACCCTGCCGGTGTGCGGTGTAAAGCCGAATACGAGGAACTGCCAGCTCTTCGCTTCCCGCCCGGAGCGGACCCACTTGCTGTGCCTTGTGGTCCCACCTTCGCATCCTTCCCGCCATTCCTGCCTGAGAATTCCCCATTCGTGTGAGTCTGTCTTTGTTTGTTCTGTCCTGGGTTTGTAAGTAAGACTGCCATAGGTAAGCTAGCGTTGCACTGTGCCCTTCTCGTCCGTCCCTCTTTCTGCAATTATTTTATTATTCTTCCTTCTTCCTTGGTTTCTTTGATTGTGTAAATAGTAGTTCGTAAATAAATCATATTTGTATTTCCCACCTCTGTTCTGCTTCTTCTTCACACCCGTGTCACTTTAGGGATTTCCCAATTGAATACCTGTGGCACGATTTGGCCAACGTTCAAGAATCGGGTCTAGTCCTTGTTAATCGTTCGTGCCGTGGTTGCGAAAACCGCTCGGCAATTAACATCTGTCCGCGGTACGAACGGGGCTGCGCACCTGCCTTTCCGGAGGTAGCTGTGTAGCGTCAGGGGTGGCTATGTGTCACTTCCAACTTCGAACTTCACTTCGAACGGTTGTAGATGTATGAGTAGTGGTGGTAGCTGAAATATTAATACACCATTGGAGAGGTAATTCAATTACCTTTTAAATGATATATAAATTGTAATGATCAGATTGTTGATACTGACATACTAGCCAAAAAAGTAACCATACCCCCTTAAATTAAATATTCAAAAATCGCAAAATGTCGTCTCGGGGGTACCTATGAAAATAGGGTGATAACATAAAGTCCATCGCTACATTTTGCTTGTTAACATCTTTTTTTTCATCAAGGAGACCCTAATGGACAAAAAAATAACCAGTGGGTGAGGAATCTGGGGGTCTATCCAGCCCATGGACTATTGGTGCTAAACTTCAACGTTGTTGGTAACTTCTTACAACTGATATTATCATTCCGTTATCATGTAGTTTCCGTCCACATGATGACCCAACAATGTTTATTTCCCAAAATGCATCGTGCATACATGTCACGTGCTATTACTACTTGTCAGTTATTCTTCATTTCGAACGGTAAACGGTGTAATAATGCCACCTCGTGTTCATGTTGAACAGTGCTGATTATAATCAGCTGTGCAGTTACTGCCGGTGTCGCGAAATAAATCCGCCCCCGTATAAACTCTCCCCCCGGCGAATCTGTACCGGTATAAACTCGCCCCCCGGCAGATACGATTGTCGCCCCCATCAGAATAGAATCGCCCCCCATTCTCGTTTACATTTCCATTAAATAAAACATATTTGCTGAGCATTTTCTTAACAAATATGGTCTTGGCGTTTCAATACGCGCATTATTTATCGTATTCTCACAATTGATATAATATACAGAAAGCAGATAAGGCATTGCGTGATTTTTGAATACTAGGGCGTGCCCGTACGTGGGTGCAAAAAAATATGCGTGCAAACAACAACAACAAAAAAAAACTTTGAAACCACGTGGCAGTAACGACCACAGAACCCCCCCCCCCCCCCCCCTCTATTTACATGAAATGGTTTGGTCCATTCGCAAAGCCAAAGCGAACGGCTTGCGAGTACGGTAGAACCCCCCCCCCCCCCCCTCTATTTACATGAAATGGTTTGGTCCATTCGCAAAGCCAAAGCGAACGGCTTGCGAGTACGGTGACCATACCTTGGGAACCACTTGTCCGATTAATTTCAAACCTTGAAAAGGCACATCCTCGGGTCCCCAGCAATATACCTGGCAAGTTTCAAGTATATCGGACCCGTGGTTGTCGAGAAACAGCGGTCACAGACAAACACACACACACACACACACAGACACACAGAGATTACTGGAATTATAGATAGACAGACTGGAATCATGACAATGACCCTAAACATACCAGTAAATCCACCAAGGAATGGCTGAAAATAAAGAAATGGAGGGTTATGCAATGGCCAAGTCAAAGCCCGGATCTAAATCCCATCGAGATGTGGGGGGATTTGAAACGAGCTGTGCATGCAAGAAACCCCTCAAACATCGCACAGCTGAAAGAATTCTGCATGGAGGAGTGGGCAAAAATTTCTCCCAGTCGATGTCAGAGACTGGTAGATAGTTATAAGAAACGCCTACTTGAGGTTGTTTCTGCCAAAGGGGGCAACACCACCTATTGGAGCCAAGGGTGTACTTACTTTTTCCACATGCGAAATTTGCATTTATGTTTATTTAAATTATACAATGGACTACAAAATGTAAATGTTTCATGATATTTGTTATATTATATCACCTTTATCTATCAATATTGTTGAAATGAAGATCAAATAGCTGTATGTTGAAATATGTTGAAAAGGTCAAAACTTTACATGGGGTGTACTTACTTTTTCACGTGACTGTAAACTACATCTCTGCCAAATTTCGTCCAAATCCGTCCACAACTTTTTAAGATATCTTGTTCACAAACAAACAAACAAACAAACAGACAGACAGGGGTGAAAACATAACCTCCATCCAACTTTGTTTTTTGCACGACGTGCAAATGACTTCCAACAATATTTTTGCACGACGTACTGCGGTAATTATGTAAATCGGATGAAAAAATGAGGATTTTAGAAATTTGAAAAGGTTGACCTTTGGCCTATGTTGACCTTTTGGCCTACGTTGATCTCAAAAAATGGTGGTGGAATTCAGTCAGCTGATATGCAAATCCCATTCAAATTTCAAGTAAATCGGATGAAAAATGAGGATTTAGGAATTTGAAATGGTTATTGACCTTTGGCCTATGTTGACCTTTTGCCCGATGCAGAGCTCAAAAATAGTGGGTGGTTGATTTCAGTTAGCTGATGTGAAAATCCCATTAAAATTATAAGTCAATTGGATGAAAATTGAGGATTTTAGAAATTTGAAAAGGTTGTTGACTTTTTGGCATACGATGACCTGAAAAATAGTTGTTGGTTGAATTCAGTTAGCTGATCTGAAAATCCTATTCAAATTTCAAGTCAATCGGATGAAAATAGAGGATTTTAGAAATTTGAAATGGTTTTTGACCTTTGGCCTATGTTAACCCCTTTGACCTATGCTGACCTCAAAAATAGTTTGTGGTTGAATTCAGTTATCTGATATGAAAATTCTATTAAAACTCCAAGTCAATCAGATGAAAATTGAGGATTTTAGAAATTTGAAGAAAAGTGGTTGACCTTTGGCCGATGTTGATCGTTCGACATTTTGACCTAAAAAAATATATACACAAAGAATTAAGTTAAGCACCCCCCCCCCCCCCCCGTTTTTTTACAACCTCGCACATTACAAGTTTGTTGTCGTCAAAACAGTGTAATATACCCATGATATTGCTATATTTTCTGGAGAAGTGATATTATGGTCACATAAAAACATAACAATCATGCCGTTTTCAATATTTTATTCTGAATAATTTAAGTTGAAATTTTTTGGGAATTTTAGGCATATTTTCACCTCAATTTAAGTATGGAGCTATAGGTCCATCACGGACAGTGTGGATGACGTTTATGTTTTCTAACGTACAGTCATTGTTCTGAGAAGACCTCTAGCGATCTTTGCGTCAATAACGTGTGTAGGACCCACGTGATCGGATCACTGACTCAACCAATCACTTTTTTTCACTTTGATCACTCAATTTCATCAATGGATAATTGCTAATGTCATACCAATCATTATTTGATCTCACATACCTTAGAATATATGCCAATGTATACATATACACAAAGAATATATATTAGGGGGTGCTTACCTTAATTCGTTGTGTAGGGGTGCTTAACTTAATTCTTTGTGTATATATAGGATTTTGTTGGACCACAAACTCTACCATTTGGTGAAGTTTCGTTGAAAATTGTGACCTGCAGGCAAGGATAAGTATGCGGATGGACGCAGACACAGACACACACATCTCGTTTTTTCATTTCTGTTCCTCACAATTCTGTCTCTCTTATTCACAGACACACACACACATATATATGCACATATACACACATATATACATCCACACACACATATACACATCTTGTTTTTGTATTTTTGTCAATTCTATCTCTTATGGTTTCCAATTCATATTTTTCTTTTTCAATGGATATTTTAAAATGCATTTAATTAATTGTACAGTATCGGTTGTTCCTGAACTTAAATATAAATAATTTAAAGGATTGTTGTAAATGATGTTAATTTCACAACATCCCATAAAAATATATATATATATAAATTTTGAATTGAACTTTATTTGAACATATTGAACTTTATTTAAATTGTAAACCTCAAAACATAGTTCCTCTACCTAAAGCAAGAACCTTAACCTGTAAGCAATTGACTAGTTTCCCGACTGGACCGAACACACACACACACACACACACACACACACACACACACACACACACACACACACACACACACACACACACACACACACACACACACACACACACACACACACACGATCAACATACTTGTTAAAAAAAAAAATTTGCAAGTAATAACGCACAAGACCAACCAATATACTTGAAAAAATCTTCGATTTTCGCAAGTAAAAACTAAACAAACAAACAAGAGAGAAACCTGGAGTGAAAACCGACTACACCCTTTCAGCGCACGTCATTGTGGGCCCCTTTCGGTGCCCGGCAATGACGTCATGCAGCACCTGGAGATGTAATAGGAAAGGAGCCGTGTACCACATCGTGCCCTGCTTAATTTGGAGGATTAACTTCGAGTTTCCCTGTCTAAAAGTCCATCTCGAATTGTGAAACTGTTTTTCCACGAAAGATGCACACCTCTCACACAAAGTTTAATGAATTGGTTATCCGACTTCAACTCGACTTGTCTAGTTGTTCAACTATTCAATAAAGTATCATTGAAGTATCTACTTCTCCCCTGGTTCAAACATTCTATTGAAGGAGCTGTGCTCCAACTCGAATCGAAAGAATGGACGCGACAAAAAGCTGGAACTCGTCCGAGTTTCTTTATTGCATCAAATCAACTCGGGTAAACTGAAAAGCCCGTTTATCGGGCAGCATTATATACAAGCACTCGAATATCTCATGCCGGAGCGTTTGCCCTTCAAAGGCCGGGCGTGTCCGGGAGACCTGGGCGAGTCTGGACATGCCCGGGAACGCGAGACTGGGTGTCGCCGGACGGGCCGGGCGTGCCTGGACATGCCTGGGAACGGCGAGACTGAGCGTCTCCGGGCGGTCTGGGCGAGCCAGGCACAGCGATCGCTCCGTGGTTGCGTCCTCGGCAGGTGTAGGCGATTGTGTATGTTCAGCGGCAACCGCTACACACGCCCCCCCAGAATCGACTTGCACCGGCAGGGTCAATTTAAGGGGGGTCCTGATGACCCGGCCGAAGCGACCCCTGGTGGGTCGTGGGGGGGGGTCCGGTGTGGGGGTGGGTGGTCGAGCGGGAGGCACCGTGGACGGGGGGTGGCCTCGCCGTGGAGGAAGGGCCAACCGAGGTGGTTGGTCGATGTCCACGTGCGCCGGCTTGAGGCGGTTCACCGAAATCCGGTCCGACCTGCCGCCGACGTCAATGACGAAGGACTTGTCGTCCCGTCGCAGGACCCGGAAGGGTCCGTCGTACGGCGGCCTGAGTGGCCCCCGGTGTGCGTCATGATGCACAAAAACGTACTCCGCTGTGCGAAGCGCTGGGGGGACGTAGGACTGGGGGTCACCGTGGTGGGACGTTGGCACGGGGGCAAACCGTCGGGCGGTCTCCTGGAGGTCCGAGCGCTGGCGAGCTGCGGACCAGGGACTGGTAGCGTCGGCCACGAATTCGCCCGGGACGCGTAGCGGCTGGCCGTAGACCAGCTCGGCGGTGGACGCCCGGAGGTCCTCCTTGGGGGCCGTGCGGAGGCCCAAAAGGACCCACGGTAGCCGGTCGGTCCAGCCGCCGTCCTGAAGGCCGGCCATGAGCACGGCCTTCATGGAACGGTGGAACCGCTCACACAACCTGTTGGCTTGGGGGTGGTAGGCCGTGGTACGGTGGAGCCTGACCCCCAGGTTGCGGGCGACCGCGCCCCACAGCTCGGAGGTGAACTGCGGCCCGCGGTCCGAAGAGATGTCCGCCGGTGCGCCGAAACGGGCGACCCAGGTGGCAATGAAAGCCTGCGCCACGTCGGCGGTGGTGGTGGAGACGAGGGGAACGGCCTCCGGCCACCTGGTGGTCCTGTCCACCATGGTGAGCAGGTGTGTGAAACCCCGTGATGGGGGGAGGGGGCTCACCAGGTCCACGTTGACGTGGTCGAAACGCCGTTCGGGCACGGTGAAAGGTGTCAGCGGGGCCTGTGTGTGTCGGTGGACCTTGGCCTGTTGGCAGGCCATGCAGGTGCTGGTCCAATCGCGGACATCCCGTCGAAGGCCGTGCCAGACGAATCGCGCCGACACCAGCTTCTGGGAAGCTTTCTGGCCCGGGTGGGAAAGGCCATGGAGGGAGGCGAGGATGCGGCGTTGCCAGGTAACGGGCACGATGGGGCGAGGCTGGCCTTGGGAGACGTCGCAGAGCAGGACAGTGTCCGCGAAGGGGACGTCGGCCAGGCGGAGGCCCGTGTCCGCCACCCGGAGGGCTTGCACCGTGGTGTCGGTGGTCTGGTCAGCCGCCATAAGCGCGAAGTCCACGCCGAGGTGGACCGCGTTCGCGCTGGCCCGAGAAAGACAGTCGGCCATGGCGTTATCTTTGCCGGCGACGTGCCGGATGTCCGTGGTAAACTCCGACACGGCGGAGAGGTGGCGCTGCTGGCGGGCCGACCACGGCTCCGTGACTTTGGCCATTGCGTAAACCAACGGCTTGTGGTCTACGAAAGCCGTGAAGGGTCGGCCCTCCAGGAGGTGGCGGAAATGGCGAACGGCCAGGTGTAGACCGAGGAGCTCGCGGTCAAACGTGCTATATTTGAGCTCGTTCGGCCGGAGTTGCCGGCTGAAAAAATCGAGTGGCTGCCAAACCCCGTTCACCCATTGCTCATATACGGCGCCCACCGCGTAGTCGGAGGCATCCGTGGTGAGGGCGATGGGAGCGTTGAGCACCGGGTGAGCGAGCAGTGTTGCGTCGGCGAGGGCCCGCTTTGAGCTTGTAAATGCCGCGTCCATGGCTGCGGACCAGACGACGTCGTGTTTGGCCGGCTTGCCCCGGTAGGCTTCGTAGAGGGGCCGCATGAGCTGACCAGCGCGGGGCACGAAGCGTTGATAGAAATTCACCATTCCGAGGAACTCCTGCAAGGCCTTGATGGAGCGGGGACGCGGAAACGCGGTGATGGCCTCGACCTTGGTAGGCAGTGGCACGGCCCCGTTCTTGGTGATGTGGTGGCCCAAAAAATCAACGGCCGTCGTGCCGAAGTGACATTTGGCCGGGTTGACGATTAGGCCATGCTCGCTGAGGCGCCCGAACAGTGTTCGGAGGTGGAGGAGGTGCTCGGCCCGGGACGCGCTGGCTACGAGGATGTCGTCCAGGTAGACGAAGAGGAACGGCAGGTCGCGCAGCACGCCGTCCATCAAGCGCTGGAACGCCTGAGCCGCGTTCTTGAGGCCAAATGGCATTCGAAGGAATTCGAATAAGCCGAACGGCGTGATGACGGCCGTTTTTGGGACATCGGCCGGCCTGACAGGTACCTGGTGGTATCCCCGTATCAAATCGATCTTCAAAAAAATGGCCCGTCCTGCCAAACGGGCGGAGAAGTCTTGAATGTGCGGGATCGGATACCTATCGGGGGTGGTAACGTCGTTAAGGCGGCGGTAGTCGCCCCATGGGCGCCAGCCGCCCCCCGGCTTCGGTACGATGTGTAGTGGCGAAGCCCACGCGCTATCGGAGCGCCGCACGATGCCGAGGTGTTCCAAAGCGTTGAACTCGGCTTTGGCCACGGCGAGCTTGGCTGGGTCGAGGCGGAGGGCTCTGGCGTAGACCGGCGGGCCCGTAATTGGTATGTGGTGCTCGATACCATGTCGTACCGCGACGGCCGAAAACGTCGGCCGCGTGAGGGCCGGGAACTCCGCGAGCAGGCGAGCAAACTCGTTCACCGCCGGGATGGCGCATGCTAGCTCGGTCGGCGCGGAGCTGCTCAACGTGCATGCCAGGGAGCTGAAGGTCTCGGCATTGACGAGGCGACGCCGTTTGACGTCAACCAGCAGCCCGTGTGCGCAGAGGAAGTCGGCGCCCAGCAGAGCCATGGGCACGCTTGCGGTCACAAAAGTCCAATGAAAGCGCTGGCTGCCAAAGCAGAGGGTGACGTTGCGCGGGCCGAAGGTGCGGATGGCCGATCCGTTGGCCGCCACCAAGGAGGGGCCACAAACCGCGGACTGCCTGTCCTGATCGGAGGCGGGTATGACGCTCAGTTGGGCGCCGGTGTCACACAGGAAGCGCCGTCCAGACGCTTTGTCCCTGATAAAAAGTAAGTTGCCCGTGTGGCCGGCGCTCATGGCTGGTAATGAACGCTGGCCCGGCCGTTTCCCGACTTGCCGAAAGTGCACGGGGGTCGGCATGTCCGGGCCTTTTGTCCGAACCTGGCATGGTAGTAACACCACGCCTGGTCAGGTGGAGGCCCCGGTCGTCATGTTGGAGGCGGTCGGCGCGGCGTAGCGGCCGCCAATTGCGCCGGCAGTTCGGCCGCCGACCGTGCCGGGTGCTCGGGCACCATGGGCGTTGCTTCAGACGGCGGCGGGCTCCAGGTCGCTGCCCCGATGCGTTGGCCTGCCGAGATCTTGTCGGCTTCCCTGGCGAGGGCGCGGGGATCTGTGATCTGCGTGCTTGCCAGGGCGAGGCGTACCTGGCTAGGCAGCTGACGGAGGAACAGCTCTTGAAAAAGAAAATCCGGGGCGTGCTCCCTGAGCAACGAGAGCATGTAATCCATTTGCTCGGACGGGCGCGTGTCGCCGAGCTCGGGCAGGTCGAGCAGGCGCCGTGCGCATTCCGCCGATGAGACGGCGAAAGCGTCGAGGAGGAACTTCTTGATCGCGCCGTACTTGTCAGCGGCTGGCGGGTGCTGGAGGAGGCTGAGGGCGCGGGCCGCGGTGGCTGAGCCGAGTGCTGCTACCACATGATGGAAGCGGGTGTCGTCGGCGGTGATGCCTCGCAGGGCGAACTGGGAGTCCGCCTGGCCGAACCAAACCGCCGCGTGAGCCTCGCAGAAGGTAGGCAGTTCGAGGGCAACTGCCGTGTCCATGTCGGTAGGTCACCAATGAAGGAGCTGTGCTCCAACTCGAATCGAAAGAATGGATGCGACAAAAAGCTGGAATTCGTCCGAGTTTCTTTATTGCATCAAATCAACTCGGGTGAACTGAAAAGCCCGTTTATCGGGCAGCATTATATACAAGCACTCGGATATCTCATGCCGGAGCGTTTGCCCTTAAAAGGCGCGACTGGGCGTGTCCGGGAGACCTGGGCGAGTCTGGACATGCCTGGGAACGGCGAGACTGGGTGTCACCATACGGGCCGGGCGTGCCTGGACATGCCCGAGAACGGCGAGACTGGGTGTCGCCGGACGGGCCCGGGAAAGGCGAGTCCGGGCATGCCCGGGAAAGGCGAGACTGAGCGTCTCCGGGCGGTCTGGGCGAGCCCGGCACAGCGATCTCTCCGTGGTTGCGTCCTCGGCAGGTGTAAGGCGATTGTGTTTGTTCAGCGGCAACCGCTACACTATACCATTTAATATTGTGTTTCCATGATGGGAGTTCTGGACAAGAGTCTGATTTCTCCCGGTGTACACGATGAGAAAAAGTCTAAGAATACCTGCTAATGTCTAGGTTATTCTCACTCCACAATTGTTGCATCCTCCGTAGCAATTGAGAAGGCCCCCAGCTCCTAGGAATAAACAAGTACAAAAAGTTTTAATTAAAACAAAAGCCGCGTCAATGTTACACAATGCCTAGATGCAGCTGTGCCTATAACGTCGATGTTATAGGCACAGGACATTCGTATTGATTCGATTACTTGATGTTATTTTTGTGCAAAGTGAAAATATATCTCGGCAATTTCCCGTGTGTGGCGACGAATTTTTAATATATCTCGGCATTTTCCCGTCTGTTATTTCAGGCGGTGTATGACTGACCATGCCGCGATTTTAAAAATATATATCTCGGCAATTTCCCGTGTGTGGCGACACGTGAACGAAGCTATGCTCCTCTCTCCACATTATTGTGACGACGTATAAATTAAATATTTCATCGTGACGATTTTCATCAAATGGACGAATTTTTAATATATCTCGGCATTTTCCCATCTGTTATTTCAGGCGGTGTATGACTGACCATGCCGCGATTTAAAAAAAATATATCTCGGCAATTTCCCGTATGTGGCGACACGTGAACGAAGCTATGCTCCACTCTCCACATTATTGTGACGACGTATAAATTAAATATTTCATCGTGACGATTGTCATCAAATGGACGAATTTTTAATATATCTCGGCATTTTCCCATCTGTTATTTCGGGCGGTGCATGACTGACCATGCCGCGATTTAAACAAAATATATATATCTCGGCATTTTCCCATCTGTTATTTCGGGCGGTGTATGACTGACCATGCCGCGATTTAAACAAAATATATATATATCGGCATTTTCCCGTCTCTTATTTTGGGCGGTGTATGACTGACCATGCCGCGATTTTAAAAAAATATATCTCAATGGACTTGAAGTTACAGGCCTTTGAGAATTCATTTCATTCTATAAAGGGCAACTTTCATCGGATTTTCTTCCCGTTTTTTTTCAACCGAGTCTAAAACTATGTTAGCGACTGTGAAAAATGAAATGATATATCGAATTTGATTTGAAATAAAACTGTGTGAGAGAGGAAGACACCACGGGCCTTCAAAACAGGCCTCAAAGCTATGCGAGTTAATAAAATGGTGGATATTTGTTTATATGAAGCCTCTCCCACAATGGGTGGAGCTATGGTTCCCAGAATGGGTGGAGCTTTGAGGTTTTGTCTTCTCTGCAAGAACAAGAACAAGAAGAACAACAACAACAACAGCAGAGGGCACTCTATTAGCAGCGTCTGCGACGCGGCTAAAAAGTCAATGCAAGTGTTTTTGCATTGAGATGAAAGTGCAGCAAACGAGCTCTGCCTTGAGGGAGTCATGAAGTTTTTTTTCATTGGATGGCCAAATGAGAATGCCCCTCACCTCTTGTGCTATCTCTGACTGAAGAGAAGCAACGACATATACAAATTTTGTCACCTGCACCAGATGAGCAAACCAGATGGTGGGGTCATTGCACCAAAAAGGAGGTAGCTTCAGGCTCATATCTGTGACAGGAGGCCAACTATTAAATATTGACTGGCTGTGCGACCAGAAATAAACGAAAAGGTCCTTCTCGGGAAGGATACCTCGCTCATAAATTTGTTGGTCTTTTATACCGCTCACATGGGTGTGACGTGGTTATTGAGGGAGGTCATCGAGAAGCCAGGTCCACTGTCCTGCATGATGGCCGCAAAATTCGTCAACACTGGTTGACGTCAACGTTTCACTCAATGCAGGCAGGTTGGTGGTCTTTCGGTCTTCTACCGACTCCTCTGCCACCGAGCTGCCCCAGCTCTGTCTGTACTCTGTCCCCAAAATATTCCTTCAGGACGCACAAGATCTGCCAGCAACCTTCTTATGGTGAAACTGCCAAAATCAAGACCCTCTGCTCACCTTCACTCTTTCATTCCTCTTTTTTCCCGCCTCTGGAACAAACTCCCTCACTTTCTTCAATCCCACTCCTCCCCCCCAGGTCTTTAAAACAGCTGTTCACCACCATCTCTTGTCTTCCCCCATCCAAAACCTTGATCTTTTCTACCTCTGTTAAAACACCCCAAAATCCACCTCTTTCAATCCCCAACTTCTTTCCTGAAATTCCTAGTCGTGTTAATTTGCCTTTCCTGTGTAGCCCTCCCTCCTCCCCCAGCATCCTTTCTACCCTCGTTCATTCACCCCAGATCCACTTTTTTGAAATTCCGACGTCTTTCCTGGAAGTCCTCGCAGTGTCCATGTGTTTTATACCTCTCCCCCCCCTCCCTCCCCCCCCCCCCCTTCCCATGCCTCCTCCCTCCCACAGATCGCCCAATGTCCCTGCTCTCCATCTTCTTCTCCCGCTCCCTTTATTATGTTTTATGTCGGTTTGTCTTTTTGTGATCAATGTTAGCTCTTACATGAGCTTCGATCTTGTATACAAAAAAAACAACAAAAAAAAACACCAGGACCACGTGATCTACCATCACTGTGAGTCAATGGAGCCGACAGTGTTATTACAGCCACAGTTTGACTCGCTACTCCCAGAGATCATCATGGCCACTCCAGTTGACTTGGATGCTTCAAAAACGTCAGCGAAGGCTCCACTCGTCATGGACACCGAAATAATCACCTTATCCACCGTTCCTCCCCGATGCTCAATGCGCCAGAGAAAAAGTACCCAACCGTTTGAATCTGTGGTTTGTTTTTGCGTCGACACATACAGGTGCAGAATAATCCCTGTGTCTGCTTACTGACCAGGGCAGGCTTCCTGAGGTCCACTCGTTTTTATTTGCAGACATATTGCTGTATTTTTTTTTTTGGGGGGAAATATTGCTCTTGCATGTATTGCTTTTGGCAATTTTGGACTTCAAGGGGAGGATATCATATGGACATGCTAAATGTTCCCCGTGTGGCAATGTACTCCACATAAAAAGAGATGGAGACTCTGAAGAGAATGATAGCCCTGGTTTATTGCACTCCAGATTCAGCACAGCAACGAATCAATAACAAGTCACACGGCCCCATTAACCTCATCCACAGTACAACCGCTCCCCCCCCCCGCCCCCCCCCAACAAATCGAGATGCTTGGGAGATTTATGGGCACAAGCTGACCTTAAGGGCCAGCGGTGGGCTGTCCTTGCTTGCGACTGCTGTGGACTTCTGAATTGAGGGTGCAGGGTCAAGGGAATGGAGCTGCTGAAGGAACGACGACAAATTCGGAAGAAATTCAAAATAAAGGTTTCATTTTCAGTTTGTTTTATGCAGGAAACATCACCCTTTTCACACTGCTCCCTCCTTGTGTTCAACATAGATTATTTAACATTTAGAACACAGTACGGATCAGTCGCTGAAAACCCATCTCCAATGTTCATGCATCCAATTTTTCCCCACATTCAAAACGCACGAAGTCAAGCAGCGAGACGTGCGTGGAATGCAAAAGCTGTGTCACTCGCAGGGTTGGGTCCAGCAAAAATGGCTGCTGCAGCATTCTCGTTTCCTACCAAAAAAAAAAACATAGTAATCAACTGATAGGATGACCCTTCAACACTGAGAAATCAACAATAAAAACAAATTACCATTCAGACTTTGTCAAAATAATATTTTAAACCTAGAGTGAAGTTGATGGTGTAGCCTGGTGTTGGCTTAGCGGTGAGGGTGCCAGCTTGGGATCCGAGAATCCTGAGTTCGAATCCCGGTCAATTGTTGAATTAACGCCAGGGGGGTTGACTCAGCCTGTCATCCTTCCGAGGTCGGCAAAATTGAGTACCAGCTTGCTGGGATGAATGATCACGGTGTGTACCCCGATTTAGAATAGGAACACCGTATCCCTGCGCATCGTATGAGGCGACCAAGGGTTGGCGTCAGGAAGGGCATCCGGCCATAAAAACATTGCCTCAAAAAGGGAACCATGAGCTCATGGGGCCCGCAAGGCCAACCCCCGCTCTAGCGGGGAAAATGGCCTTAAAACGATCATTCATTCATTCATTCAGTGAAGTTTATGGTGTGCAGCCGCAAATCCTCACGCTTCCCATCCAAAGCAAAGTTGAAAGTTGGCAAAAAGTTTCCACCAGGAATGACCCAATATCACATTTTAAGTTAAAAAAAAAAGATTTTCCTTTTTTATCCTTGTGACCCTAAGTCACCACCTCCTGGAGCACGACCCGGGAGTGAAATCCCCAAAGAAAATCGTTACAAATTTCTTCTTCTTCTTTTTTTTTTCAAATGTGCCCATAATTCCTACGCATTTTATTGTTTTTGACCACGTCCCAGGGGGGCGGGTATCACATGGTACGGCTCTCACACCTTGCCACGTGTTGATCATAACTACCAAGTGTGGTGAATTTCCACACAACTGATAGCGTGATGGACGGACAGACAGGTGGAGAGGTGATAATAGCCTTGTCGTTTGTTTCAAAAGGTGTGGGGATAATAAATAAATAATGGCAAATTCAACTTGTATCGTGTACCCACCTCTTCTATAATCTCCAATGGAGTTGTGCTCATGTCACTATCCTCCACATCGGGTGACGGTTCCACCCTTTCCTGTTCCGTGTCTTCCTCCATCTCCCCAATCGATAGTGGTGCCATACCGACCACGTGCTGCGCAAGCTTGCGACCTATGTCGGCCTGAATATCTGGACTCTTGCCTGGCGCGGCAGAAGGCTGCAATACTACCATTGCAGCATACTTACCGAATAGCGAACAGTCAGTGGGGGTAGCAAAAGCGGCCGGCGGGGTCCCGTGCACGTAACTTCCCAAGTAGCAGCACGAGGGCACAGAGAGCAAACATGCACGACGTACAGCGATTCTCTCCCCAAGCTTACCTGCACAAACACAAGCAAGAGTATGCACGCAGTCTGTCAAGTCAAAATACAAACCATTAACAAGTCATAACGAGCTAACTTATTGTTAACCTCATTACCAGATGCTGCAGATTTTTCTCATGCACAAACAACACCTCCATATTGTCTTGCTTAGACAGTCAGGTCATTTGTGTAAAATTATACGATGTAACAGTGCGTGTTTGTACAGATGTCTGATGTGTGTCCCCTTCAAAAAGACGATTTGAGTAGGGTTCTAAAGAACCAGTCGCCACATATTCACAAACATAAACAGGATGAAGGGGAACTGTTTCCGATTGCGACAAGTTCTACTAGGCCAAACAAAAAAATATTCATGTTTCGCGTCCCCGCCCGCTTCCTTTTTAGAGGCCGCCTCCTTTTTCTTTTTCTTTTTTTAAACATCGTTCGACTGATCGCAAGCAATCAATTTTCTCACTCTCTCGATGTGATAGTCTCCATCATAATTGTTTCATGGCCGCTCACACAAAATAATCCCGTCTGTGATACACGTACATACAGGTCCGGCAGTAATATGCGGCTGGTTGTTGTGGACTAGCAAAACGTGTGAGCGTGCTATAGAGCGTGTTATAGAGCGTGTTAGCGCTAGCGCTGGCGTGCTGTAGTTTCTACATGCTCTGATTTTGAGACAGACTTTCTCGATAAATTTGATCCACTTTTGCTGTCCACTCCATTATTTTACTTGTGTTCATCATGGTTTTCGTTTGTGTTTCGATCCGAACGGCAAGCAAAGTCGTTAAGCCGTGGTATGCTCGGTCTGTTCATGATGGAAAACGGACTCTGAGTGATATTTTCGCCGAGTTTTCGAGTGGGGAATTTGATCAAGGAGAGCCGATTGACGACCAATACCAAACAACACGCGTTGAGTAACGCTTCCGTACAGAGATATGCAATGTCTTCTCTCAGTTTTGATTTGATAGTGCTATATATAGGCATGCTATGAATATGACATTCGTGTAGACGTAGGCTGCCTTATACGCAAGACGCAACTAGTACTGGTGCCTGGTGGTAGTCACTGAGCTAAGTGAGATACAGGTCTTCGATTTCTTGCAGGTCTACAGACCAGAAACATGACAGAATACTGGGAATCATAAAGAAACTTTGGCTATATCGAGAGTAATACTCTATCAATAATTTTTCATAACGATTTATAATTAAAGATTAACCACAAGTTTTGCCCCATAGCAAAAGAAATTTGATTGAAACAATGCAAATGCAAATTTTGAACATCGCCTCTCTATCAGCTTTCTGTCAGATTCAACAACAGATAAAATCAAATACATGCAATGGATGAGATACTTTTGTTTTGTTAGTAGGAATGAACACAGAACTGGAAGGTATTTTAGTATTTAAAATTCAAAAAGTAAACAAAAAACATTTTCAAAGCAGAGTACATGTAGCTTTACCATGTTAGGAAGAAGATATGGTTGAGAAATAATGAAATATAATGTAAAATGCATTTAGATTCATTATTGTATTGTAATAATAAAATAGGTAAGATATTGTTTGCAAATCTCATCTTGAATTTTTCTGTATACCTGTATAAAGACACAAAAGAAAACAAAGTACAGTATGCAAATACAGTGAAACCTTGACTTACGAGTGCACCAACTTACGAGTTTTCCGAGATACGAGCCGTCGCTCGGGCGGTTTTTTGCTTTGAGATGCGAGCCGAGATCTGAGTTACGAGCTTACGCCACCCGCCACCAGGTGGGTTCCGGTCACGTGGTTATCTTGCCGTGCAAGCATCTCTGCCGTATATCGCTGCTACTTTGTTTTCGCATTTTGGTTATTTTGGAGCTTACGCCACCCGCCACCAGGTGGGTTCCGGTCACGTGGTTATCTTGCCGTGCAAGCAGCTCTGCCGTATATCGCTGCTGCTTTGTTTTCGCATTTTGTTTATTTTGGAAAATTTCTTAGTTTTAACCATGGGTCCTAAGAAATTGAGTGCCAAGGGCAGTACTGAGAAGAAGAAGAGGACCGGCATTCACTCCGTCGTCAGGCATGGTGAGGCAGCAAGCTCGGATGTGAAGGCAGCTGACGATTTTATTATAACTTTTGCCGAACTGATAGAAGCCGAACGATACATCCCCCAGCAAATCTTCAACTGTGACGAGACAGGGCTCTTCTGGAAAAAGATGCCGAGGAGGACGTATATAACGGCAGAGGAGAAGAGCATGCCAGGCCACAACTTGTTCAGAGTGCCGGCGATAGCTCGCCTTCTCTTTGTGGAAGACACGGTGATTTTTTTTTTTTTTGTATACAAGATCGAGGCTCGTGAAAGAACTAACATTAATCACACAAAAAGACAAACCGACACACAAAACACAAAAAACAAGGGGAGCGGCAGACAATATGGGGAGAGAGGGGGAAGGACACAAACACAACATTTGAGAGCAGGGACATCGGGAGGACTTGGGGGGAGGTGGGAGAGGAATAAAACATATGAACACTGCAAGGACTCTGGGGTGAATTACCGGGGGTAGAAAATATCAAGGTTTTCGATGGGTCATTGATGAGGTCATTTCGATGAGGTCATTGATGAAGACCAGAAATAGCACAGGGCCCAGAACACTACACAGATCCTTAACATCCAACAACTAATGGGACGCAAACGGGGCGCCCAGTTTAGCAGTACACACATTGATGAATCACCCTGCCTGTGAAACACCGACATGACAGGTTATAGCTGGGTCGGGATTCAAACCCAGGCTGGACAGTTTAGAGTCAAGTGTGCGTACCTCCAGTCCAGGCCATCCTGCCAACTTGTATGCTGCATACAGGTGAAATATAAAATGCGAGATATTTATATATATACTGTATATTTTTAAAAAAATTGGTGTGGTTTTTGGCGGGCTGGAACGGATTAATAGCATTTCAATGCATTTTAATGGGGAAATTTAATTTGAGAAACGAGCAAATTGAGTTACGAGCTCGGTCACAGAACGAATTAAACTCGTAAGTCAAGGTTTCACTGTATATGAAATGGTCTCTTTTACTAGTCTTTTATTAATATGTTACTCAGTACATGTTGTATTTTGTCAACACAGATCGTCAAGACCCAAACATTCTACATATATTTCAAATCTAAAGAAACAAAAAAGCAGGCGACCATCTTGGGAAAAATGAGCCTGGCGGCCATTTTGAAAAAAATAAAAAAAATAAAAAGGTGCCTTCAAATGTTTGATTGTTTCAAAAATGCAGGACGCTAAACATGTTTTGTTTTTTTTCTGTTCCCGTACTCATGAATATTCATGAACAATCCATCATCAGGGTTCCTGAACAAATTTAGATACTACGATTTGATTACTAAAATAAACATGTCTTGTTTCGGAGTAGAATACAAAAGGATTGTTCAGTAAGTGATGTATCTCACCAAGTTGACAAAGCTGGAATACAAGTTCCATCTCAATCAGGTCAAAATTAATAATGAAAAGACAAATAAAATATATTGTACAACCAAAACAAAGATTCCCCCAAACCCCTCCCAACATGTAGCCATTGTGGTCAGCGAGTACCTAAAAACCCATAAAAAGCCAAAGCTTCTGGGCTGCTTAAGTGGGCCCCAGGCTCCAAACCTTGACAGCTTTGCACTCGCAGCATCTAGGTAAGTATGCACCCTGTTACCTAAAATTCTGGAAACTCCCTTTCATAAAATCCTAGAACCACCCCTGTGGTGTATGATACCTATATCCACTTGCTCCATTATATGTAGATTCGTCAGGTGTCGCAAGCGGGTGAGTGGCAGGACAAAAAATAAAAACAAACAAATAACCGGTAGCTTTCCGTCTGCAGACCGACAGCGGTCCACAGACCAGTGGTTAAGGACCTATGGACGAGCACATGCACTTGGAAGAAAAGAAGAAAAAAAAAGTCCTCAAGACTGCATGATAGAAATGACAGTCTCTTTCCCTTTAAATCAACTTCCTCGACAATCACTGGGTCCCTCCATTGATTTTTCTTCCCCAATATTTTTCTCAATCACATAATAAACGAGCGTGGCACTTTGAAGAGCACATACCTCCTACAGGCTGAATAATTTACATTTTGTATCCCACTGAAAGGCCAGATCTCGATCCATCCTTCAGGCCATAAACACTTGCAACTTGTTCTCCAAAACTGCTGATGAGATTGTGACCAAACTTGGCTGAAATGATATTTGGTATGTTACTCAAGTTTGTTCACGGCATTAAAAAAAAAAATATATATATATATATATATATATATATATTTGGTTTTTTTTGGGGGGGGGGGGGGAGGAGTAGGGACTGCCCTCTCAGAAACTACACAAACAATTTCGATGAAACTTGACACCACAACCTTCATCACCCGTGAGGTACCAAAGTTTGTTCACAGCATTCGAAAAATCGACGTCTAAAGGTGTCTACGGGGACGGGGGTGGGGAAGAGGGTGGGCGTTGCCCCCCAAAATAGGTATTTTTTGTTTTTTTAAGGTCTTATTACGTTGGTGTGATTGTACGTGCTTCCCTGTCGTCTAGCAACCATTGAAATTGGTTTAAAACACTATCATACTGTTTTGAATACCTTTGGTCGGTGAAGTATACTGCTTTATTCAACCAGGTGAGCGCCATGGGGTGTTGCCCCTATTTTTGTTCCTATCTCCCAATAGTGAAGAATCACTAAAAATTACCAAAAGTAGAATCATTAGCCCTTGTCACACACCCAACCTGCCCAAGTTTCATCCGCAACCGTCCATAAATTTTTGAGATATCCTGCTCCCAAACAGACAAACGGGGTGAAAACACAACCTTCATCCGTCCACCTTCAGTGTCAGAGGTAATGCAATTTTTTTTAAACATTTATTTCAACCAATTTCAGAATTGCACTTCCTTCACCATGAAACTCATCAGCTAATGGCAATGCAATCAGCAAAGCATCCAATAATCAATATGTATTTGCAGCGCACCTGTGCATAGTGCCAGTTGCTCCTCCACACAGCTGGAAGAACTGCAAGGGAGTTTCACAAGCTCCTCACTTCCCATGTACAACTGCAGCACATGGACATGTACATACACATGAGCGAAGCATAGAAAAAGGCCTGCAATATGCAAATGTTGAGAACTAATAACTTTTAAAATATCACCGAATGAATATCCCTCGAGCTCTATCCACACAATCCTGTATTGCAATTTGAATAAACAGTCCAGTTTCATGATTAGTATCTAAAATTTAGTACCGCGATTAGTCCCTCGATGGCCCCGAAGACCCAAAACGGGCCCGAAGACCCAACACACGCTGAAGACCACAACGACCTATAAAGACCCACAGGAACCAAAATACCCTCAAGACCCAAAATAGCCCAAAATGGTCAAGCATGCCTACCCCTCTGAAATGACGTGTGGTGAGGCACGCCGAGTCACGCTAGTATATATTATTATTATTTCCTTCTCTCCTCGAGGTCCCCACCCACGACCACGTGCGTGTTGTCTCGCCCCACCCCCTTTATCTGCTTTTTCCTCTACATCTCCAGCCGATACTCACTTTTCCAATTCTAGTTTCCACCATACTCATTCAACCCTTTCTCCTTTCTCCTTTCTCAGATCCACACCCTCACTTGAGGGACTTTTCCCAGATTATTTTTCACTATTTTGTTTAAATATTATTTAAATATGTTAAAACTTTCCCTTGCAGTGTTTTATTCAGTGGTATATTACAACACACTGTTTTTCTTCCGACTTAAAAGGCTTTTTTCAATTTCCTCATAAAATCAACATTTCAAAAAAAAAAAAATTCAATCTCTTACAGTTCTTCCTTCCTACATTCCCTAAACACATCTCAATTCCACCCCTCCTCCATCGTTTTCAAACGGATCTCTGACTTGAAAATCACAATAAACCCAGTTTGTAATAAATGTTCGTTTGTCATAATCGTCCACTTTATAAACTCCCTCCTCACCCCTCCCTTTCAATTCTCCCCCCTCACTCCTCCCCTTCAAATCTCTCCCCTCACCCCTCCCCTTCAAATCTCCCCCCTCACTACTCACCTTCAAATCTCCCTACTCATCCCCCCCTTTCAAATCTCCCCCCCCCTCACCCCTCTCCTCCAAATCTCCCCCCTCACCCCTCCCCTTCAAATCGACCCCCCTCACCCCTCCCCTTCAAATCTCCCCCCCTCACACCTCCCCTTCAAATCACCCCCCCCTTACCCCTCCCCTTCAAATCTCCCCCTCATCCCTCCCTTTAAAATCTCCCCCTTCACCCCTCCCCTCCTTCAAATCCCCCCCCCCCCCTCACACCTCCCCTTCAAATCTCCCTTCTCCCCTTCAAATCTCTGCTCTCAAACCCCCCCTTCAAAATTCCCCCCTCACCCCTCCCCTTCAAAACTTCCCCTCACCCCTCCCACTCAAACCTCCCCCCAACCCTCCCCCCCCCCCCCCACCCTCCCCTTTCCCTTCAAATCCCCTCCAATTTTCACTCCTCCTCAAAGCTGCCCGCTCCCCACTTTCTCTCCCTTCCATCTCATACCTCCACCTCCACCAACCTTCTCCTTTGCTCTGCCCCACCTCAAACAACACCTCACTGTACCTCTTCCCATCACCATCAAATCTTTCTCCTCCTCATCCTTCCCTTTCTCCTAGCTCTTCTGCAATCTCTGAAACACCATCAACAGTTCTCCCTACATCTCACCCCTCATCTCACCCTACCCCTCCCATCCCCTGTCCTGTACCCGATGCTCCACTCCCTCTTCCACAACGGCATGGACCTACAACATCCGGGGCCTTCACTCAAACCTGATTGATCTCTCCATACAGGTTGCTTCTGACAATCCAGATTTAATCTACTCAACAAAAACCTTCCTCCTTCAAGATGTCTCTGGTCCTTAATATCCCTTTCTGGTTACTCCCTCCTCCGGTATGATAGACCTGAGCCTCGTCCTGGTGGTGGGGTTCCTATCTTTATCAAAAACTCTCTTCCTCACTCTCCCTGCACTGCCCTGTCTCCACCCCACCCCCAGGAATACCCCTGGCTACGACTTCCCCTCTGCTCCCACCTTTTGTTCACATGTGTTCTGTACCGTCCTCCAAACAGTGAGGACTTCATCGACATCTCGCTGTCTGACAACATGGACCAACTTCTATCCACTCATCCCAAATCTCTCTTCCTCATATGTGGTGACTTCAACTGTCATCATGCCAGCTGGCTGGGTGTGGAACAGCCACGGCACCTCAGCAAAGGACTTCTGCGACCAACTGGGACTGACATAATCTGCCAACTTCCTGACCCGGATCTCAGTCAACGGAGCATCTTCTCTTCTAGACTTGATTATGAATATGGTTATGGTTATGCAGACCTTGGTTATGAATATGGTTATGGTTATGCAGACCTGGACAAAATCACAGACTGGGCAAACAAGTGGAACATGTCTTTCAATCCTGACAAATCTCACACTCTTACAATGTCTCTCCGAAAAGACCGACTGGACAACCCTCCCATCTACTTTGTGAATAATCCTCTCCAAGAAGTTCTGTCACTCAAGCTTTTGGGTCTCACTATCTGCCATGATCTTTCCTGGGAAAGCCACATTTCCAAACTGGCCTCCAAAGCCAGTCGCCGACTGGGCATCCTCCGTCGTGCGAAGTCCTTCCTTGGCACACCTGAGCTCCTCACCACAGACAAGGCTTTCATCCACAGCTCAATGGAATACTGCTCTCCCCTCTGGGCTGGTGCTCCTGCCTCACACCTAGCTCGTCTTCACGATGTTGAAACCAAAGCGTTCAGAATCATTGGAATCTCCCGCGATGACGCCATCTCCGAGGGCCTTTCACTTACTCACCGCAGGCAGGTTGGTGGTCTTTCCGTCTTCTATCTTCATTTATTCCATTCATTCATATCATTCATATTCATTCATATTCATATTCATTCATATTCATATCATAGGCAGCCATTCATATCAGAATGGTCTTCATTTACATCTCCTCTCCGGCCTTGCTCCCCCAGCTCTCTCTGAGCTCTGTCCCCCAAATATTCCTACAGGTCGCACAAGATCTGCCTGCAACCCTCTTATGGTTAAACTGCCAAAATCAAGACTCTCTGCTCACCTTCACTCCTTCATTCCTCTTTTCTCCCACCTCTGGAACAAACTCCCTCACTCTCTTTAATGCCACTCCTCCCTCCAGGTCTTTAAAACAGCTGTTCACCACCATCTCTTATCTTCCCCCATCCAAAACCTTGATCCTTTCTACCCCCGCTAATTTCACCCTAAATCTACTTTTTTGAAATACCAACTGCTTTCCTGGAAGTCCTTGGTGTCCTTGCGTTTTATACCTATCCTGCCTCCCCCCAAGCCCTCTCCCTCCCACACGTCTCCCAATGTCCCTGCTCTCAAATGGTGTGTTTGTGTGCTTCCCCTTCTCTCCCCATCTTGTCTACCGCTCCCCTTTTTATATACTTTGTTTGCTTGTTTATTTGATTTGTTTGTTTGATAAATGTTAGCTCTTTCACGAGCCTCGATTCTGTACAGAAAAGAAAAGAAAAAATTATTCAGGAATATTTTCATACTTTGATTCTCAGGGATCACAGGCAGCAGAAAAGTATCAAATAAAACTTCACATTTAACTTGTTCTTTGTATCATGATCATACCTTGTCAAAGGTTTCCTGTTGAGGCCCAGCCTGACGTGCCTGCTCAAAGACCGCCCTTGTGATGCATTGCACCAACTGCTGAAAACGTGCCGTGCGTGCTACAAAGTCCGTTTCACAGTTCACCTGCAGCCACCAAATCATTCATGCCTATTGGGAATTCAGAAAAAACACAAATCGACGAATTCTTTCAAGGCCATCATTTAGGCTTGTCCAAATATACAATATCTCCAACATTAATCCTGAATAAATTTCTTATTTAATGAAAGTGAGCAGGAGAAATTTAACAACACGTTTTTAAAAAAATTCTGTGCATTGATCAAGGCCTCAGAGAGGAGATTGTAGCGCATGCAGGACAAAGACAGACATCAATGTACCTTAACATGAATTACATGCAATAAGTGGGATTTCAACCTGGGTTCCTAACATCGTGAGCCATTGATTTAGACGAGAATGCAAACAAGAAATCCAGTTATTTACTGACAAAAAGGATGCATGTTCCACAATGCACACACATCATATCTCTCTGTCTGCCTCACTACACAAACACATATCTCTCTGTCTGCCTCACTACACAAACACATATCTCTCTGTCTGCCTCTCTACACAAACACACATATCTGTCCCTCTCCACACACACACACACACACATGCACGCACGCACGCACGCACACACACACACACACACCTCTCTCTCACTATACACACACACACACACCTCTCCCCCTCTATCTCTCTCTCTCACTATATATACACACACACACACACACACAAACACACACACACACCTCTCTCTCTCTATATACACACACACACACACACACACACACACACACACACACACACACACACACACACACACACACACACACCTCTCCCTCTCACAATATACACACACACACACACAAACACACACACACACACCTCTCCCTCTCTCTATACACACACACACACACACACACACACACACACACACACACACACACACACACACACACACACACACCTCTCCCTCTCACTATATATACACACACACACACACACACCTCTCCCTCTCACTATATACACACACACACACCTCTCCCTCTCTCTATATACACACACACCTCTCCCTCTCTCTATATACACACACACCTCTCCCTCTCTCTCTCTCACTATATACACACACACCTCTCCATCTCTCACGCACTATATATACACACACACACACACACCTCTCTCACTATACACACACACCTCTCCCTCTCTCTATATGCACACACACCTCTCCCTCTCACTATATACACACACACCTCTCCATCTCTCACGCACTATACACACACACACACACACACACACACACACACACACACACACACACACACACACACACACACACACACACACACACACACACACCTCACCTCCACAAGAACACCTGTGCTCCTTGTCTGTAGGAAGCCGACAAGGCCCTGACTGGCTACCCGAGTTTGCAGCTGGGTGGTCTTATTCCATCCACGTTCTTTTGCTTGTTCCTCGAGCCACACCTCAGCCTGAAAGTACAGCCACAGATGGAACAATTGAAAAAGTTGAAAATTGCACGAAATAAGGATGGACTTAAAATAATCAAATCATTTCCAGTACAATTAGCTGTTGTATTGTGAACATATTTAACGTGTAATTTGTGACGGTAAATTGCCTTGACCTGACCAAAGTATTGCTGGCACAAACAGAAAATTAATAAATCACTCTCACACTCGTTTGCACGACGTGGTTGAGGCCTCCTTTCTTGCTCGTTTGCACGACGTGCTTGAGGCCTCCTTTCTTGCTCGTTTGCACGACGTGCTTGAGGCCTCCTTTCTTGCTCGTTTGCACGACGTGCTTGAGGCCTCCTTTCCTGCTTCCTAAGGCTCGTTTGCACGACGTGCTTGAGGCCTCCTTTCCTGCTTCCTGAGGCTCGTTTTGCACGACGTGCTTGAGGCCTCCTTTCCTGCTTCCTGAGGCTCGTTTGCACGACGTGCTTGAGGCCTCCTTTCCTGCTTCCTGAGGCTCGTTTGCACGACGTGCTTGAGGCCTCCTTTCCTGCTTCCTGAGGCTCGTTTGCGCGACGTGCTTGAGGGCTCCGAGTGCTTCTGCTCACTGAGGATCTCACCTTCGAAAGAGTTGCATTTACATTCTGTACACATGGCCATCTTAGCTGCTTAACGTGCAGTGCAAACGAACCTTTTCTTTGTTATCAATAGTGATCTCAAGCTTGTGGAGGAGCTTGTATGTGTAATGTATTTGGGAGGACGACTCGGCCATCTTTGTGCTTTTACATGAATTGACTTGGACCGGTGTGTACGGTGTGTACCCTGGTTAGAATAGGTACACCGTATCCCTGCGTGTCGTAAGAGGCGACTAAGAGGGTTGGCGTCAGGAAGGGCATCCGGCCATAAAAACATTGCCTCAAAAAGAGAACCATGACAATTACAACTACATATGGGCAGGGTACAGCCCGAAGTGGAGATCAGTTTCTGAGGTTTGGGACATGGAATGTAGGGACAATGACAGGGAGATCAGGAGAAGTGGTGGAAGTATTGGTCAGAAGAAGAGTGGACATATGTTGGGTGCAAGACACGAGAAGGAAGGGAAGTGGTGTGAGAATGGTGAAGGGTAGGCAGGGACAGAAATACAAGTTTGTGTGGCAAGGGTGCCCGGAGGGCGTGAATGGTGTTGGTGTCCTGTTTTCTGAGGAGTTTGTAGACAGTGTGGTGAGTGTGACGAGAGTGAGTGATAGGTTGATGATGGTGAAAATGATGATTGCAAAGCTCTTGGTGAACGTCATCTCGGGATATGCTCCGCAGGTTGGTCGGAGCGATGAAGAGAAGGACAAGTTCTGGTGTGCTATAGAGAAGCTGATGGAAAACGTGAAAGATGAGGAAGTTGTTGTGGTAGGAGGAGACCTAAATGGACATGTGGGAAGGAGTATGGACGGTTTTCAGGGAGTTCATGGGGGTTACGGATATGGTGTGAGAAATGGAGAAGGTGAAAGGATTTTGGAGTTTGCTGATGGAGCTGATTTGTTGATTTGTAATACTCAGTTCCAGAAAGGGGATAATAAGCTTGTTACATACACGTCAGGTGGGTCGACGACAACTGTTGACTACCTGATGGTGCGTAGGCGAGATAGGGGGCACCTCCGGGACACAAAGGTGATCCCGGGGGAGGAGGCTGTTTCACAGCACCACTTGGATTGTCTGCGACATAAGGGTGAAAGGTGCGAGGAGAGCTCGGCGGGTGAAGTACCAACCGAGAATGAAGGTGTGGAGGTTGAAAGAGGTGACAATAAGGCAGGCATTAAAAGAGAGGCTGAGTAGGGTAGAGGCTGATGTGGTTGAGCTTGAACGTGGTTGGATGTCAATGAAAGATAGTCTGTTGGGAGCGGTTGGTGAGGTATGTGGATGGACAAAAGGACCACCGAGGCACTCGGAAACATGGTGGTGGGATGATGAAGTTGGAAAGAGGATTGACGAGAAGAGGAAGAAGTTCAAGGAGTGGCAGAAGGCGAAGGGTACGGGAGCAGAAAAAGCAGAGCATGAAAGTTATAAGGCAGCCAAGAAGGCTGCAAAGAAAGAGGTAGCAAAGGCGCAGGAGACATGGAGGAAAATGTTCGGAGAATGCTTGGATTCGGAGGAGGGTCAGAGAGCGGTATTCAGGATTGCAAAGCAGATAGCGAAAGAGAGGTGTGATGTGATGGGGGTGAGTTGCTTGAAGGATGAAGTGGGACAAATCGTTGTGGACCCAGATGGAATTAAAGGAAGATAGAAAAGATATATGGAAATGCTGTTGAATACAGAGAATGAATGGGATGGCAACATGGAGAGTAACCCAGTTTTAGGACCGGCAGAGAAGATAACTGAGAAGGAAGTTGAGGAAGCGATAAAAGCAATGAAGAGTAGAAAAGCGGGAGGGCCGACGGGACTTGTGGGAGATATGTTGAAGGCAGCAGGAAGTTGGGGTGTGAAGAGAATGGCAGAGATCTGGTGGTGAAAGAAGGTCGCATTCCAGTGGATTGGGAACTGAGTACCCTCATCCCTCGAAACAAGGGGAAAGGTGACCCTCTGGAGTGTGGCTCGTACCGAGCGATAAAGTTATTGGAGCATGGAATGAAGGTATTGGAAAGGGTGTTGGAGAGGAGGATAAGGAAGAAGGTGAAGATTGACGAAATGCAGTTTGGATTTATGCCAGGAAGAGGAACGAAAGACGCGCTCTTTATTGTGAGGCAGTTGCAGGAGAAGTACATGGAGTCGAGGAAGAAGTTGTTTCTTGGGTTTGTTGATCTGGAGAAAGCATTCGATAGGGTTCCACGCAAAGTATTGACATGGGCATTGAGGAAGTTAGAAGTGGAGGAATGGTTGATCAGAGTTGTGATGGCAATATACAAAAGAGCGCGCACAGCTGTAAGGACGAAGGACGGGAACAGTGGTGAGTTTGAGGTGAAGGTGGGAGTGCATCAGGGGTCGGTACTAAGTCCACTACTATTTGTAGCTGTGATGGAGGTGCTGGCTCAGACCGTAAAGGAGGGTTTACCGTGGGAGTTGTTGAATGCAGATGATCTGGTGTTTTTTTTGTTTGTTTTTTTGTTTTTTGTATACTGAATCGAGGCTCGTGAAAGAGCGAACATTTACTTCACAAACAAATCAACCAGACAAACAAAATATAGAAAAAGAGGGAGCGGAAGACAAGATGGGGAGACAAGGGGAAGCACACAAACACAACATTTGAGAGCAGGGAGATGTGTGGGAGGAAGAGGGCTTGGGGGGAGGAGGCGTGGGAATGGGGGGGGGGGGGGGAGAAGTATAAAACACAAGGACACCAAGGACTTCCAGGACGGAAGTTGGTATTTCAAAAAAGTGGAATTGGGGTGAAATTAGCGGGGGTAGAAAAGATCAAGGTTTTGGATGGGGGAAGATAAGAGATGGTGGTGAACAGCTGTTTTAAAGACCTGGAGGGTGGAGTGGGATTGAAGAGAGTGAGGGAGTTTGTTCCAGAGGCGGGAGAAAAGAGGAATGAAGGAGTGAAGGTGAGCAGAGAGTCTTGATTTTGGCAGTTTAACCATAAGAAGGGTTGCAGGCAGATCTTGTGCGACCTGTAGGAATATTTGCGGGACAGAGCCCAGAGAGAGCTGGGGGGGGGGGGGCAAGGCCACAGAGGAGTCGGTAGAAGACGGAAAGACCACCAACCTGCCTGCGGTGAATGAGTGAGAGGCCCTTGGAGTTAGCTTCATTGCGGGAGATTCCAATGATTCTGAATGCTTTGGTTTCAACAGCGTGAAGACGAGCTAGGTGTGATGCAGGAGCACTAGCCCAGAGGGGAGAGCAGTATTCCATTGAGCTGCGGATGAAAGCCTTGTATGTGGTGAGGAGCTCAGGTGTGCGAAGGAAGGACTTCGCACTACGGAGGATGCCCAGTCGGCGACTGGCTTTGGAGGCCAGATTTGAAATGTGGTTTTCCCAGGAAAGATCATGGCAGATAGTGAGACCCAAAAGCTTGAGTAACAGAACTTCTTGGAGAGGATTATTCAGAAAGTGGATGGGAGGGTTGTCCAGTCGGTCTTTTCGGAGAGACATCGTAAGAGAGTGAGATTTGTCAGGATTGAAAGACATGTTCCACTTGTTTGCCCAGTCTGTGATTTTGTCCAGGTCTGCAGAGAGTGAGGAGGCTGCAGACTGCCGATCTGAGGGATGAAGAATGGAGCGACAGAGAGTAGAGTCATCAGCAAAGAGATAGAGAGGATTTTCAAGAGAGTCAGAGAGATCATTGACGAAGACCAGAAAAAGCACAGGGCCCAGAACACTGCCCTGGGGAACTCCAGCCTGAACAGAAAGAGGAGATGAGTGAAACCCATTCAGGGCCACACGTTGACTACGACTAGAGAGGAAGTCCGCCAGCCATGCGTGGAGATTTCCATGGATACCAAAAGAGGAGAGTTTGGTGAGCAGAGCAGGGTGCCAGACCGTATCGAAGGCACGTGATATGTCAAGGGAGACAGCTCTGATTTCCTGTTTGGCATTGAGGACCTCCATCCATTGTTGAGAAAGCAGAAGCAGCATGTCCAGAGTCGAGTGACCAGGTCTGAAACCAAATTGATGATCAGAGATCAAGCCATTGGAGAAGAGGAAAGATTTCATATCTGAAGCAATGATGGATTCCATGACTTTGCTGATAATTGGGAGAAGGCTGATTGGTCTGTAGTTGCTGGGATCTGTTTTTGCACCTTTTTTGTGCAAAGCAGTGATGTTGGCAGATGACCTTGAGCAAAACAGAGGGTGAAAAGAACAGAGAGAGGGAGTGAAAGAGCGGACGAACAGGATTTTAGGACCCGTGGGCTGATGCTGTCAGGTCCAGTTGCAGAATCAGAGTCGAGGGTTGACAGAAACTTTTCCACCTTGTCAGGAGGAAAGGACACAGAGTCCAGGCGCAGCTGGGTATGACTGGGTACGGTGGGTACAGAGAGGGATGGGTTTGGGACACAAGATTTAGAGGCAAACACAGAGTTGAGGCATTCAGCTTTTTCACGTGCGGAGTCAGCCGTGTGGCCGTTTGAGGTGAGGGAGGAGATGGAGGGGGAACAAACACCAGAAACAGATTTGACCAGACGCCACCAGGATTTGGAAGAGGGAGACAGATAAGAGAGTTCGGTCTTGAGAACGGAGAGATATTGTTTCCTAGCTCTCCTGAGGGTGGACACACTTGTTTCGGGCTTTGTGAAAGGAAATGAGATTTCCTTCCGTTGGATTTGCTTTCCAGGAGACGAAAGCAAGTTGTTTCTGGGCAATAGCCTCACCACAAGATTCCGTGTACCATGGACGGGAGGAAGGGTATGACAACTGAAGACGAGATGGGATAAATCTGTACATGAGAGAGAGCAATTTACTTTGGAAGAATTCCCAGGATGAGTTGATGTCAGAGGCGGTAGAGATGGGAGACCAGTCCAGATGATTGATGGCTGCTTGAAGACCGTGCCAGTTGGCCTGAGTGAAATGCCAGACTCGTCGACGCTGAGGAGGCTCTCTGAGAATGGTCAGAGAGATGTCCACTTTCACAAGCACATGATCAGATGAGCCGATTGGAGCAGAAGAAGAGCAGCAGACATTTTCAGGGAAGTTAGTCATAACCAAGTCCAGAAGAGAAGATGCTCCGTTGACTGAGATCCGGGTCGGGAAATTGACAGATTCTGTCAGTCCCAGTGAGTCACAGAAGTCCTTTGCTGAAGAGCCATGGCTGGTGAGAGAGGTACCCACACCCAGCCAACTGGCATGGTGACAATTGAAATCACCACATATGAGGAAGAGTCTGTATTGTCTTTCCCTCGCGGTCCCCCTGTATTGTCTTTCCCTCGCGGTCCCCCTGTGCTGTCTTTCCCTCGTGGTCCCCCTGTACTGTCTTTCCCTCGCGGTCCCCCTGTGCTGTCTTTCCCTCGCGGTCCCCCTGCACTGTCTTTCCCTCGCGGTCCCCCTGTGCTGTCTTTCCCTCGTGGTCGCCCAGTGCTGTCTTTCCCTCGCGGTCCCCCTGTGCTGTCTTTCCCTCGTGGTCCCCCTGTGCTGTCTTTCCCTCACGGTCCCCCTGTGCTGTCTTTCCCTCGTGGTCCCCCTGTGCTGTCTTTCCCTCGTGGTCCCCCTGTACTGTCTTTCCGTTGTGGTCCCCCTGTGCTGTCTTTCCCTCGCGGTCCCCCTGTACTGTCTTTCCCTCATGGTCCCCCTGTGCTATCTTTCCCTCGTGTTCCCCCTGTGCTGTCTTTCCCTCGTGGTCCCCCTGTGCTGTCTTTTCCTCGTGGTCCCCTGTGCTGTCTTTCCCTCGTGGTCCCCCTGTGCTGTCTTTCCCTCGTGGTCCCCCTGTGCTGTCTTTCCCTCGTGGTCCCCCCTGTGCTGTCTTTCCCTCGTGGTCCCCCTGTGCTGTCTTTCCCTCGTGGTCCCCCTGTGCTGTCTTTCCCTCATGGTCCCCCTGTGCTGTCTTTCCCTCGTGTTCCCCCTGTGCTGTCTTTCCCTCGCGGTCCCCCTGTGCTGTCTTTCCCTCGTGGTCCCCCTGTGCTGTCTTTCCCTCGTGGTCCCCCTGTGCTGTCTTTCCCTCGTGGTCCCCCTGTGCTGTCTTTCCCTCGTGGTCCCCCTGTGCTGTCTTTCCCTCGTGGTCCCCCTGTGCTGTCTTTCCCTCGTGGTCCCCCTGTGCTGTCTTTCCCTTGTGGTCCCCCTGTGCTGTCTTTCCCTCGTGGTCCCACTGTGCTGTCTTTCCCTCACGGTCCCCCTGTGCTGTCTTTCCCTCGTGGTCCCCCTGTGCTGTCTTTCCCTCGTGGTCCCCCTGTGCTGTCTTTCCCTCGCGGTTGTCAGCTCTTTCACGAGCCTCGATTCAGTATACAAAAAAAGAAAAAAAAAAAAGAAAGAGAGAGTTGGGATGGGTAGATAGAAGTTGGTCCATATTATCAGACAGCGAGATGTAGATGGAGTCATCACTGTTTGGTGGATGGTACAACACACATATGAACAAAAGGTGGGAGCGAAGGGGAAGCCGTAGCCAAAGGTATTCCTGGGGGTGAGGTGGAGAGAGGGCAGTGCAGGGCGAGTGAGGAAGAGAGTTTTTTATAAAGATAGCAACCCCACCTCCAGGACGAGGCTCAGGTCTATCATACCGGAGGAGGGAGTAACCTGGGAGAGAGGAAAGATTCTGTTAAGCAGATCACTTCTGGTTTGTCAGAAGCAACCTGTATGGAGAGATCAGTCAAGTTTGAGCGAAGGCCCCGGATGTTTGAGGTCCATACTGTTAAAGAAGAGGAAGGGGGAGCATCGGATACAGAACAGAACAGAGGGGGGAGCGGTGCGGTAAGATGTGGAAGAGGAGGAAGAGGTAGGGAGAGCTGTTGAAGGTGTGTCAGAGATTTCAGAATAGCTTGGAGAAAGGGAAAAATGGGGCGGACAAAAGGTTTGATGGTGATTGGGTGAGGCGCAGTGAGGTGTTATTTGAGGAGGGGGAGAGTGAGGTAGAAGGTTGAGGGAGCTGAAGGTGAAAGTTGGAAGGGGGAAGAAGTGGGGCGGACGCTTTGAAGAGGAGGGGTGAGAGGGGAGTCTAGGAGGGGAGCAGCGAGGGAGAGTCTCGGAGGGGAGGGGTGTGGGGGGAGTTTAGGAGGGAAGGGGCAAGGGGGGAGATTTTAAAGGGATGGGTGATGGGGAAGATTTGGAGGGGAGGGGAGGGGCAAGGGGGAAGATTTGAAAGATGGGTGATGGGGATGATTTGGAGGGGAGGGGCAAGGGGGTCGATTTAGAGGGGAGGGGTGATGGGGAAGTTTTGGAGGGGAGGGGTGATGGGGAAGATTTGGAGGGGAGGGGCAAGGGGGAAGATTTGAAAGGGATGGGTGATGGGGAAGATTTGGAGAGGAGGGGCAAGGACGAATATTTGAAAGAGATGGGTGATGGGGAAGATTTGGAGGGGAGGGGCAAGGGGGTAGATTTGGAGGGGAGGGGTGATGGGGAAGTTTTGAAGGGGAGGGGTGATGGGGAAGTTTTGGAGGGAAGGGGTGATGGGGAAGTTTTGGAGGGAAGGGGTGATGGGGAAGTTTTGGAGGGAAGGGGTGATGGGGAAGTTTTGGAGGGAAGGGGTGATGGGGAAGTTTTGGAGGGAAGGGGTGATGGGGAAGATTTGGAGGGGAGGGGTGAGATTGGATTTTGAAAAGTGTACGATTAATGGGAAACGAACATTTATTGCAAAATGAGTTTCTTGAGACCTTCGAGTCAAAAATACGTTTGAGGACGCTGAAGGATGGGTGGAGTGCTGGAGAGTTTAGGGAATGTATGAAAGAGGCACTGTAAGAGATGGAATTTTTTTTTGGAATGAATAGATTTGGTGAGCAAGTCGAACGCATCCTTTTATAGAAGAAGAAGAAAAAGGTGTTATAGTATACGACAGAATACAGTTCTTCAGGGGACAGTTTAAACATTTTTTAACAACGTGATCACGAACAACGTGGTCGAAGAACGAACGAACAAATAAGAACGAACAAACGGATAATAACAGAGAAGGAAATATTTTTGGGGTTTTTTTTTTTTGTTGTTGAGATTTTAAAACAAGGAAGTATTGGGTGAAAAGACCGGGAAAAACAGAGACCGAAAGTAATTACAGCGCAATAGAAGAACCGCTGAGACAAAAACAAAGCCTCAAGCCAAGGTCGGACACGGTAGCCTACTACACTAGGCCTCAGAATATGTGACACGAACTAACCGACGATTCTGTACACAGGTATGAAAAACCAACACCGAGAATCCTAGTAAAGACACACCAATAGGTACATACACCGAAAGAAAGATACAGTTTCGACAAAAACACAATTGTGAAAAATTACTTAACTTCGAAAGCGTGCGCGCATGGACAGCTTTGAAGAGACGTGACCTCCCCGTGACCTGTTGATTGCGGAAAGTATGGAAGGACTGAAGGAAAAGATGAACAAGTGAAAGGAATGTATGGAGACAAAAGGTCTGAAGGTTAATATAGGAAAGACGAAGGTGATGGCAAGTGGTAAAGCATGTGGTGAGGTGGAAAGAACTGGGAAGTGGCCATGTGCTGTGTGGAGGAAGGGTGTCGGAGTGAACTCCATTCAATGTACAATGTGCGCTGAGTGGGTTCATCAAAAATGTAGTGGTCTGAGAGGGTCATTAACCAGTGTGGCAGCTACATTCAAATGTAAGGTGTGCACAGAGGGAGTTGCAGATGGAGGAATTGTTGAGTTGGATCTTGGAGATGGCATGAAGCTGGAAGGTGTGAAAACATTTTGCTACCTCGGAGACATGCTGAATGGAGAAGGTGGATCAGACTCGGCAACGGTTGCTAGAGTGAGATGTGCATGGAAGAAGTTTCGGGAACTGAGTGGTGTGCTGATGAGGAGGGGAGTGTCGTTGAAGCTGAAGGGAAAGGTGTATGCTGCATGTGTGAGAAGTGTTATGATTTATGGGAGCGAGACATGGGTCATGAATGTAGAGCAGCAACGAAGGCTGGAAAGGGTGGAAATGCGAATGGTTCGGTGGATGTGTGGAGTATCGTTGAGAGAGAGGAAGACAAATGATGAATTGCGAAAGATGATGGGAACAGAGCCTGTGATTGATGCTGTGAAGAAGAACAGGTTGAGATGGTTTGGTCATGTGTTGAGGAAGGATGAAAGTGACTGGTTGAGAAGAGTGATGGAAATGAATGTAGAAGGAAGTAGAGGACGGGGAAGACCGAGAAAGACTTGGCTAAAGATGGTGGAAGAAGAAATGCGGGCAAGGGGGTTAACAAGGGGAGATGCAGAAAATAGGGCAAAATGGAGAAGATTGTTATGGGGACCGCAAGGCTAACCTAACCCCCGCTCTGGCAGGGAAAATGGCCTTAAAATGCATGTTGTGTTGTTGTACTCTCACACTACGGCAAGCAAGTTGGTCATTCAGTCTAATTCAATGAGCTCAAGGTCAAAGTGCTTTGTATAACTTGTCGCTGACCTGTTGAAGATCATCATTAAACTTGATCAATGCCTCCTTGCAGCTGGAAAAAGAATAGCCAGTTCGCTGACGCAGTTCTCTCAACGACTCCTTCTTCACATGACTGGCATTGCCCTTGACACTTGCACTGGCACGGAAAGCAGGCATCGTTTGAAACAAGCGTGTTGGTAGAACCTGCAAAGAAAATTTTTAAAAAGACTTTTACCAGGGTATCCCGTAGGGCAATGTCGTCTAGAACAGCGTTTGTCTGAGTGCATGCATGCATGCCCCTTCTGCCAGCCCTTCTGCCAGCCTTTATTAGGGTCATTTTGCGGGTTTGATACCCTATTGTTTTTGTTAAGATCATTATATTATTGTTCTGACGGCATTTTGCGGGTTTATTCCCTTTAAAATTCATTTTCTCTGCAACTGTTGGTCCGATTGACACAAAATGTTGACCATAGCAACACCTCCTCCTGAAAACCTTTCAGTAATAATTGTGATGCCATATGTCACGAGGTACAGACGCCATCTTGGAAAAAAAGCGAAAAACTTTGCACGTCTATATCTCCGAAGCCACTCCGTGAACAAACAATGAAACATGGCTCATTGTAAAATTCTTTGGACCGAATTGTGTAGAAAAATTATGAAGATTATGATAAAAATTATAAATCCAGCCGTCGAAGTGAAACTTCAAAATTAAGAAGTAGTCGTTAAAGGGAATACTTGATTAAAATTTCAACATGATCGGCTGCACGCTCTGGCAGCCATAATTTTTTTTGGTTTGAAGGAGAAGAAATTCCACAATTTTATCTTCTCCAGCGCGTGAATTTTCAGCACATCTATCAATTACGTACCGTTTGAACTCAGTGGCATCCTCTCTATTAATTACGTATGCACATTAATTACGTACTATCCAAAAGTACCTTTCAACCCCATGGACTGGTGAAACCCCCTCAGACTTTTGAAGAACCTTTAAGACCCCCAGACCCTTATGACCACCAAGACCCCAAAATAACCCAAAGAAACCCCTGCCCCCCAAGTCCCTTAAGACCACCCAAAAGACCCAAAGGACTCAAAAGACCCTGACTACTCCAAAAGACCCTGAGGATTACAAAGACCCAAAATAACCCGAGGACTCCAAAGGACACCAAGGACCCAAAAGACCCCAAGGACCGGCCATTTTAGGAATGTAAATAGTTTTTCAACGTGTGTGTTATCATTTTTGTCGTTTCATGCAAAGGGTCTGGACGGGACGACAGTTGAGTGGACGGGACTAAACAGCAACAACTCGGACCCAAAGGACCCAAAAATCCTGAGGATCCTTAAAGACCGCAAAGACCCAAAAGACCCCCTCATATAACCCCCTCATATAATAACCCCCTCATATAAAGACCCCTCACCCCTCATATAATTTTTTTAACATTTCAAATGCAATACTGAATTCTGCTTTATAAAGAGGATGTCATGTGTCACACATGCCCTTTTTTTCGATTTTTCCAAGATGGCATCCGTAGCACGTGACCGATGACGTCATAATTATCATTAAATATTATACAGGAGGCTCTCCTATGGTCAAAATTTTCTGTCCATTGGACTAACAGTTGCAGAGAAAAAAAATATTCATACTAATCAGATAAAGCATTGTACTTGTCGAATTATGACGTCATAATGGAGGCACTTATGACATCATCATTAACGTATCTTATTCCCCATGGGGTGCACTTGACAATGAGCCACGTTTCAATTTTTTCCATTGAACGGTTTGAGAAATATAGAGGTGTGACGTTTTTCCAAGATGGCATCCTTACCATGTGACCAAAACGTCATAATTATCACCCAAAAAATCTACAGGCAGAGGCGCTCCTACGGTAAAATTTCATGTCAATCGGACCAATGGTTGCCGAGAAAATGAATTTTTAAAATGCAGACACAGCACACGTACGGCACACGTACTCACCCGATTGCTTAACCCCGCATTATGCTTCGCAAGCGCAGGCGCAGGGTAAAAATAAGCGGAAGTTGAATTTACATCTGCCATTCATAATAAGCATGTATATAAAAATATTTCATTACAATGACCTCCATCCTATACCCATGGCCTATTGTTGGTGTTTTAGAAATATTTCAGAATTTTAACAAAAAACAAGCATTCTGAGTATTGCGCTGCAATACATGTCCCCTACCGGCAGTCTGTCGTCCAGAAAACTGTTGGCGAAATTACCAAAGTCCAAAGTGCCATAACTTTGTCAAAAATGATCGAAACGTCGTGAAGTTCGAACTTGATCTGTAACTTATCATGACGAAACCATGCACCAAGTTTGAAATCATTAGCATTAAGGGTTTGGAAAAAAAGTCCGGAAAACTGTTCTTTGCATGACGGACGGACAGACTGACAGACTGACAGACGGAGGGACAGAGTGCAAACCTATAGTCCCCTCCGGTGTACACCGGTAGGGGACGAATAAGCCCGCAAGGTCGCTCCGTGGAGCAGCCTGCACGTATTGCACTGTGTGAATTATATAATTACCAACTCACGGTCTGAGGTAACTCGGCTAAAAATTATCCAATTTGCACCAAATAAAGTTTATGAATGGTTGCACAGACCCCTACTTCTCACTAAAAGTGGAAACAGAATGTAAATTTGAGTTAAAACAAGGAATATTAACAGCTTTGACTTACCGCACTCCAAATTATAGTCTGGAAAACTGTTGGGGAAATTACCAAAGTTCAGTGCCATAACTTCGTCAAAAATGATCGAAACGTCGTGAAGTTCGAACTTGATCTGTAACTTATCATGAGGAAACCATGTACCAAGTTTGAAATCATTAGCATTAAGAGTTTAGAAAAAAAAGTCCAGAAAATTGTTCTTTGAGTGACTGACAGACTGACAGACTGACAGACGGAGGGACGGAAGGACGGAATGCAAACCTATAGTCCCCTCCGGTGTACACCAGCAGGGGACTCATAAAGTGAATTGATTGAACAGAACTGGGTGGTGTAATGGTTACAGGGTCCGCTCTGAATCAGCCAGGCCGGTGGTTCGAACCCCAACATCGTCATAGCAAAAAAAAAAAAAATGGTACGTGCTTTAAAAGGATAGAACACGGACAAATAACCATAGGTTACCAATAATAGCACACATCTATATTATTATAATCTATATTATAACAGGCGTAGGTGATCCGTCTGTCCGGGGGTGTGGCTTACATCGAACGTTTAGAGAGTAGCTCCACCCATTCTTGGAGAGGCTTCATGTAAACAAATATCCACCATTTTATTAACTCGAATAGCTTTGAGGCCTGTTTAGTTAGGCCCGTGCTGTCACTCTCTCTCTCTCTCACACAGGTTTATTTCAACTCAAATTCGATATATCATTTCATTTTTAACAGTCGCTAACATAGTTTTAGACTCGGTTGAAAAAAAACGGGAAGAAAATCCGATGAAAGTTTCCGTTTATAGAACGAAATGAATTCTCAAAGGCCTGTTGAGTCACCCTCAGTCACCCTCAAATTTAATTTTTATCGATGGTTTTAGACTCGGTGTCAGAAATAATTGAGCACATTCACGCACACACGGGAAAATGCAGTTATATTTTTTTAAATCGCGCCATGATGATACACGGAAATACACCGCCTAAAATAACAGTCGGGGAAAATGTCGACATATATTAAAAATTCGCTTTTTCTTTTCCGTTAAGATATATTACTTTTACTTTTGATGACAGTCGTCACAAAAACGTCAACAATGATGCCGACATATATTTATTCGTTCTTATTTCATTCAACATTATTATCCGGAAGTAAAGGTTCACGTGTTCATTTCACGTGTGAAAAAACAAACTCCATTTCACGTGTAATTCACGTTTGAAAAATATATAAATTAACAGATGGGAAATTGCTGAGAGATATTTCTTCGTTTTTATTTTATTAGTTACGAGCAAAAGTACCCGGCGTTCAGTGTGTGAAATTGGGGCATATAGTTACCAGCCATTTGGGCTGGTAACTTTTGAGAGTTACCAGCCCGAAGAACTGAGATGAAAATAAGGACTCAAATTGGTGCATTTTAGGAGTGTTCAGGAATAAACTCCCTAAAAACCTAATAGCAACTATAGGTCTTCTCGAATAATTAAATAAAAAAACACTAGTGAATAATATTTTCATGACACCAAATACGTTTTATTGTCAGAAAAGTGAGGAAATTTTATTAAATGTTTGTGCATAGATCGATCAACATGTGCAGGACAGTCACAGTTGATAACTTGATGGTGAGTTAAAGTAATACAAAGTTGAGAAAAACTTGAGGTCTAGTAGTCGGTCTATGATCTATCACATTTCTTGTTAGTTTTACACATCTTCCACGGCAGCCTGTAAGTCCTCAATGTCATCCAGAACCACGTCTTCGCAGTCAGTGTCAAGGCCGGACTCATAATCCGACTGTTTGTCAGCTGCTGATATTGGCTCCGGCAGACCAGCTCCCTCAGGTTCACCACCTGCAACAGCAGCAGCATCTATCTCCGTGACCTGATCCCGCACCAGCTCTGGCAACAAGCTGGCCCCTGCTCCGCTCCGGGTGAAGTTGGGCCTTCTCGTTCTCTTGGAACAGCTGTTCCAGAAGTTGATTGCTGGCTTAGGCTCAAAGTCGGTGATGTCCGCAGATTCTAGTTGGATGCAGAGCAAATCCGACATTGTTGTTGACTTGAGCCTGTTCCTGAGATCATTCTTCATGATCTTAATTTGTGAGAATCCTCGCTCGCATTCGGCCGAGCTGGCTGGCAGTGTCAATATCAGGTCAATGACTGCCAGGATGTTGGGGCACACCGGCTGATAGGAGTCATTCACCTCTGGCCTCTTGTCAGAGCGTACCCAAGGGAACTGGGTAACCCATGCTGGGATCCACTTCCGTTCTCTCTTTTGCTCATATTTCTGTTTTGTTTCTTGCCTTTGAGCGGCTGTTGTTTCCAATTGTCGTTTCTTTTCTGCCGGATCGTCAACTCCCGGTATAAATCGCCACATTGTTGCAGAGACCGATCAGGGTTTCCCGGCTTCGACAGTGAAGAAGAAGAAGCAGATACATACACAATTTCCGGTCATATCAAACTACGAAACAGACCTCGTGCGTGAAACGGAATGGCGTGTCATGAAATGTAACTTGTATGCTGTCATACCATCAAGGAAAGCATTTTGAAATCTTCTTATTGGTGGGAACTATATGAATAAAGTATACTACATCTATAGTCATTCATAGATGAAATAGTCATGGAGAAAGGGAAAAATGGGGCGGACAAAAGGTTTGATGGTGATTGGGTGAGGCGCAGTGAGGTGTTATTTGAGGAGGGGGAGAGTGAGGTAGAAGGTTGAGGGAGCTGAAGGTGAAAGTTGGAAGGGGGAAGAAGTGGGGCGGACGCTTTGAAGAGGAGGGGTGAGAGGGGAGTCTAGGAGGGGAGCAGCGAGGGAGAGTCTCGGAGGGGAGGGGTGTGGGGGGAGTTTAGGAGGGAAGGGGCAAGGGGGGAGATTTTAAAGGGATGGGTGATGGGGAAGATTTGGAGGGGAGGGGAGGGGCAAGGGGGAAGATTTGAAAGATGGGTGATGGGGATGATTTGGAGGGGAGGGGCAAGGGGGTCGATTTAGAGGGGAGGGGTGATGGGGAAGTTTTGGAGGGGAGGGGTGATGGGGAAGATTTGGAGGGGAGGGGCAAGGGGGAAGATTTGAAAGGGATGGGTGATGGGGAAGATTTGGAGAGGAGGGGCAAGGACGAATATTTGAAAGAGATGGGTGATGGGGAAGATTTGGAGGGGAGGGGCAAGGGGGTAGATTTGGAGGGGAGGGGTGATGGGGAAGTTTTGAAGGGGAGGGGTGATGGGGAAGTTTTGGAGGGAAGGGGTGATGGGGAAGTTTTGGAGGGAAGGGGTGATGGGGAAGTTTTGGAGGGAAGGGGTGATGGGGAAGTTTTGGAGGGAAGGGGTGATGGGGAAGATTTGGAGGGGAGGGGTGAGATTGGATTTTGAAAAGTGTACGATTAATGGGAAACGAACATTTATTGCAAAATGAGTTTCTTGAGACCTTCGAGTCAAAAATACGTTTGAGGACGCTGAAGGATGGGTGGAGTGCTGGAGAGTTTAGGGAATGTATGAAAGAGGCACTGTAAGAGATGGAATTTTTTTTTGGAATGAATAGATTTGGTGAGCAAGTCGAACGCATCCTTTTATAGAAGAAGAAGAAAAAGGTGTTATAGTATACGACAGAATACAGTTCTTCAGGGGACAGTTTAAACATTTTTTAACAACGTGATCACGAACAACGTGGTCGAAGAACGAACGAACAAATAAGAACGAACAAACGGATAATAACAGAGAAGGAAATATTTTTGGGGTTTTTTTTTTTTGTTGTTGAGATTTTAAAACAAGGAAGTATTGGGTGAAAAGACCGGGAAAAACAGAGACCGAAAGTAATTACAGCGCAATAGAAGAACCGCTGAGACAAAAACAAAGCCTCAAGCCAAGGTCGGACACGGTAGCCTACTACACTAGGCCTCAGAATATGTGACACGAACTAACCGACGATTCTGTACACAGGTATGAAAAACCAACACCGAGAATCCTAGTAAAGACACACCAATAGGTACATACACCGAAAGAAAGATACAGTTTCGACAAAAACACAATTGTGAAAAATTACTTAACTTCGAAAGCGTGCGCGCATGGACAGCTTTGAAGAGACGTGACCTCCCCGTGACCTGTTGATTGCGGAAAGTATGGAAGGACTGAAGGAAAAGATGAACAAGTGAAAGGAATGTATGGAGACAAAAGGTCTGAAGGTTAATATAGGAAAGACGAAGGTGATGGCAAGTGGTAAAGCATGTGGTGAGGTGGAAAGAACTGGGAAGTGGCCATGTGCTGTGTGGAGGAAGGGTGTCGGAGTGAACTCCATTCAATGTACAATGTGCGCTGAGTGGGTTCATCAAAAATGTAGTGGTCTGAGAGGGTCATTAACCAGTGTGGCAGCTACATTCAAATGTAAGGTGTGCACAGAGGGAGTTGCAGATGGAGGAATTGTTGAGTTGGATCTTGGAGATGGCATGAAGCTGGAAGGTGTGAAAACATTTTGCTACCTCGGAGACATGCTGAATGGAGAAGGTGGATCAGACTCGGCAACGGTTGCTAGAGTGAGATGTGCATGGAAGAAGTTTCGGGAACTGAGTGGTGTGCTGATGAGGAGGGGAGTGTCGTTGAAGCTGAAGGGAAAGGTGTATGCTGCATGTGTGAGAAGTGTTATGATTTATGGGAGCGAGACATGGGTCATGAATGTAGAGCAGCAACGAAGGCTGGAAAGGGTGGAAATGCGAATGGTTCGGTGGATGTGTGGAGTATCGTTGAGAGAGAGGAAGACAAATGATGAATTGCGAAAGATGATGGGAACAGAGCCTGTGATTGATGCTGTGAAGAAGAACAGGTTGAGATGGTTTGGTCATGTGTTGAGGAAGGATGAAAGTGACTGGTTGAGAAGAGTGATGGAAATGAATGTAGAAGGAAGTAGAGGACGGGGAAGACCGAGAAAGACTTGGCTAAAGATGGTGGAAGAAGAAATGCGGGCAAGGGGGTTAACAAGGGGAGATGCAGAAAATAGGGCAAAATGGAGAAGATTGTTATGGGGACCGCAAGGCTAACCTAACCCCCGCTCTGGCAGGGAAAATGGCCTTAAAATGCATGTTGTGTTGTTGTACTCTCACACTACGGCAAGCAAGTTGGTCATTCAGTCTAATTCAATGAGCTCAAGGTCAAAGTGCTTTGTATAACTTGTCGCTGACCTGTTGAAGATCATCATTAAACTTGATCAATGCCTCCTTGCAGCTGGAAAAAGAATAGCCAGTTCGCTGACGCAGTTCTCTCAACGACTCCTTCTTCACATGACTGGCATTGCCCTTGACACTTGCACTGGCACGGAAAGCAGGCATCGTTTGAAACAAGCGTGTTGGTAGAACCTGCAAAGAAAATTTTTAAAAAGACTTTTACCAGGGTATCCCGTAGGGCAATGTCGTCTAGAACAGCGTTTGTCTGAGTGCATGCATGCATGCCCCTTCTGCCAGCCCTTCTGCCAGCCTTTATTAGGGTCATTTTGCGGGTTTGATACCCTATTGTTTTTGTTAAGATCATTATATTATTGTTCTGACGGCATTTTGCGGGTTTATTCCCTTTAAAATTCATTTTCTCTGCAACTGTTGGTCCGATTGACACAAAATGTTGACCATAGCAACACCTCCTCCTGAAAACCTTTCAGTAATAATTGTGATGCCATATGTCACGAGGTACAGACGCCATCTTGGAAAAAAAGCGAAAAACTTTGCACGTCTATATCTCCGAAGCCACTCCGTGAACAAACAATGAAACATGGCTCATTGTAAAATTCTTTGGACCGAATTGTGTAGAAAAATTATGAAGATTATGATAAAAATTATAAATCCAGCCGTCGAAGTGAAACTTCAAAATTAAGAAGTAGTCGTTAAAGGGAATACTTGATTAAAATTTCAACATGATCGGCTGCACGCTCTGGCAGCCATAATTTTTTTTGGTTTGAAGGAGAAGAAATTCCACAATTTTATCTTCTCCAGCGCGTGAATTTTCAGCACATCTATCAATTACGTACCGTTTGAACTCAGTGGCATCCTCTCTATTAATTACGTATGCACATTAATTACGTACTATCCAAAAGTACCTTTCAACCCCATGGACTGGTGAAACCCCCTCAGACTTTTGAAGAACCTTTAAGACCCCCAGACCCTTATGACCACCAAGACCCCAAAATAACCCAAAGAAACCCCTGCCCCCCAAGTCCCTTAAGACCACCCAAAAGACCCAAAGGACTCAAAAGACCCTGACTACTCCAAAAGACCCTGAGGATTACAAAGACCCAAAATAACCCGAGGACTCCAAAGGACACCAAGGACCCAAAAGACCCCAAGGACCGGCCATTTTAGGAATGTAAATAGTTTTTCAACGTGTGTGTTATCATTTTTGTCGTTTCATGCAAAGGGTCTGGACGGGACGACAGTTGAGTGGACGGGACTAAACAGCAACAACTCGGACCCAAAGGACCCAAAAATCCTGAGGATCCTTAAAGACCGCAAAGACCCAAAAGACCCCCTCATATAACCCCCTCATATAATAACCCCCTCATATAAAGACCCCTCACCCCTCATATAATTTTTTTAACATTTCAAATGCAATACTGAATTCTGCTTTATAAAGAGGATGTCATGTGTCACACATGCCCTTTTTTTCGATTTTTCCAAGATGGCATCCGTAGCACGTGACCGATGACGTCATAATTATCATTAAATATTATACAGGAGGCTCTCCTATGGTCAAAATTTTCTGTCCATTGGACTAACAGTTGCAGAGAAAAAAAATATTCATACTAATCAGATAAAGCATTGTACTTGTCGAATTATGACGTCATAATGGAGGCACTTATGACATCATCATTAACGTATCTTATTCCCCATGGGGTGCACTTGACAATGAGCCACGTTTCAATTTTTTCCATTGAACGGTTTGAGAAATATAGAGGTGTGACGTTTTTCCAAGATGGCATCCTTACCATGTGACCAAAACGTCATAATTATCACCCAAAAAATCTACAGGCAGAGGCGCTCCTACGGTAAAATTTCATGTCAATCGGACCAATGGTTGCCGAGAAAATGAATTTTTAAAATGCAGACACAGCACACGTACGGCACACGTACTCACCCGATTGCTTAACCCCGCATTATGCTTCGCAAGCGCAGGCGCAGGGTAAAAATAAGCGGAAGTTGAATTTACATCTGCCATTCATAATAAGCATGTATATAAAAATATTTCATTACAATGACCTCCATCCTATACCCATGGCCTATTGTTGGTGTTTTAGAAATATTTCAGAATTTTAACAAAAAACAAGCATTCTGAGTATTGCGCTGCAATACATGTCCCCTACCGGCAGTCTGTCGTCCAGAAAACTGTTGGCGAAATTACCAAAGTCCAAAGTGCCATAACTTTGTCAAAAATGATCGAAACGTCGTGAAGTTCGAACTTGATCTGTAACTTATCATGACGAAACCATGCACCAAGTTTGAAATCATTAGCATTAAGGGTTTGGAAAAAAAGTCCGGAAAACTGTTCTTTGCATGACGGACGGACAGACTGACAGACTGACAGACGGAGGGACAGAGTGCAAACCTATAGTCCCCTCCGGTGTACACCGGTAGGGGACGAATAAGCCCGCAAGGTCGCTCCGTGGAGCAGCCTGCACGTATTGCACTGTGTGAATTATATAATTACCAACTCACGGTCTGAGGTAACTCGGCTAAAAATTATCCAATTTGCACCAAATAAAGTTTATGAATGGTTGCACAGACCCCTACTTCTCACTAAAAGTGGAAACAGAATGTAAATTTGAGTTAAAACAAGGAATATTAACAGCTTTGACTTACCGCACTCCAAATTATAGTCTGGAAAACTGTTGGGGAAATTACCAAAGTTCAGTGCCATAACTTCGTCAAAAATGATCGAAACGTCGTGAAGTTCGAACTTGATCTGTAACTTATCATGAGGAAACCATGTACCAAGTTTGAAATCATTAGCATTAAGAGTTTAGAAAAAAAAGTCCAGAAAATTGTTCTTTGAGTGACTGACAGACTGACAGACTGACAGACGGAGGGACGGAAGGACGGAATGCAAACCTATAGTCCCCTCCGGTGTACACCAGCAGGGGACTCATAAAGTGAATTGATTGAACAGAACTGGGTGGTGTAATGGTTACAGGGTCCGCTCTGAATCAGCCAGGCCGGTGGTTCGAACCCCAACATCGTCATAGCAAAAAAAAAAAAAATGGTACGTGCTTTAAAAGGATAGAACACGGACAAATAACCATAGGTTACCAATAATAGCACACATCTATATTATTATAATCTATATTATAACAGGCGTAGGTGATCCGTCTGTCCGGGGGTGTGGCTTACATCGAACGTTTAGAGAGTAGCTCCACCCATTCTTGGAGAGGCTTCATGTAAACAAATATCCACCATTTTATTAACTCGAATAGCTTTGAGGCCTGTTTAGTTAGGCCCGTGCTGTCACTCTCTCTCTCTCTCACACAGGTTTATTTCAACTCAAATTCGATATATCATTTCATTTTTAACAGTCGCTAACATAGTTTTAGACTCGGTTGAAAAAAAACGGGAAGAAAATCCGATGAAAGTTTCCGTTTATAGAACGAAATGAATTCTCAAAGGCCTGTTGAGTCACCCTCAGTCACCCTCAAATTTAATTTTTATCGATGGTTTTAGACTCGGTGTCAGAAATAATTGAGCACATTCACGCACACACGGGAAAATGCAGTTATATTTTTTTAAATCGCGCCATGATGATACACGGAAATACACCGCCTAAAATAACAGTCGGGGAAAATGTCGACATATATTAAAAATTCGCTTTTTCTTTTCCGTTAAGATATATTACTTTTACTTTTGATGACAGTCGTCACAAAAACGTCAACAATGATGCCGACATATATTTATTCGTTCTTATTTCATTCAACATTATTATCCGGAAGTAAAGGTTCACGTGTTCATTTCACGTGTGAAAAAACAAACTCCATTTCACGTGTAATTCACGTTTGAAAAATATATAAATTAACAGATGGGAAATTGCTGAGAGATATTTCTTCGTTTTTATTTTATTAGTTACGAGCAAAAGTACCCGGCGTTCAGTGTGTGAAATTGGGGCATATAGTTACCAGCCATTTGGGCTGGTAACTTTTGAGAGTTACCAGCCCGAAGAACTGAGATGAAAATAAGGACTCAAATTGGTGCATTTTAGGAGTGTTCAGGAATAAACTCCCTAAAAACCTAATAGCAACTATAGGTCTTCTCGAATAATTAAATAAAAAAACACTAGTGAATAATATTTTCATGACACCAAATACGTTTTATTGTCAGAAAAGTGAGGAAATTTTATTAAATGTTTGTGCATAGATCGATCAACATGTGCAGGACAGTCACAGTTGAT